>NC_134572.1:45269200-45569200 GCF_050947875.1 Dermacentor variabilis
GTGTACACGCAAGCGTCTTGCGTACCAAAGAACCCTTGGATTTTGCTGGGACCCAAGCAGCTTGCGTGACGCAAGCGGAACGCAAGCCTCGATCTTGCGTCTCCTATTCTTGAACTCTATACCGTGGGCGAAGAATCGTCGTCTAGTGCACGACGCGGTGTTTAATAAGCACTGGTGCGGGATCATTCAGCATCCCTGTAAGTGTATAGTATCTCTGCGCCTCACGCTCGAGCTAAGTATGCATACTTGGTCGTGTCGCTTTCCTGTTGTACGCCTATGAGGAAGACGCGTGTCCGCGGTGCATGTAGGCACGCTGGGCGTGCAGCGTATACCGATGAGGGTCAAAGGGCGCTGCGCGCGTGTACACATATCTTGTATAACGACAGCCGCCGAGCAACCAGACAGCGGTTACGACCTCTTTACGACTCGGGATGCTAAGGCTCAATGTGTTTTACGACAGCGTTCGTTTACAGTGTAGCTCATCGGGCTCCTCGCGGCGCGCGCAGTCGGCTGTTGATCCGCGCATTGCTCGCACCGCTAAGTTGCGCCGTTTATTTCCATCACGTACCGCGACAGGCACTGCGCGAACTCTTGAAGCCATCCAGGGGAGGTATTCGGTAGGAGTTCACCTAGTGGACTGTCCATTTCGACCGCTGCTGATTGGCTGGGGCCGCTCGTCTCCTCCTCGCTCGTACAGCTGCATCCGATCAGCAGCGGCCGAAATGGACAGTCCACTAGTGGACTCTTACAGACCCCCCCCCCCCCCCCCCAGCTTGCGTGCAAGTGGTACGCACGCAAGAGAAAAACGAAGTCGCGCGGTGCATGCGAACGTTTTTTCTTTCTTTCTTTCGAGTGTTAATCGGTTGTCCCTGAGGAAAGTGCACAGTTAACTTCGTTGCACACGACCCTGTTCCCTAAGATCCAAGAAGCGCCCGCATGCTTGAGGCGCGATAAGTTCAATTGGGACCGTACAATGGTACAGCATAAGCAAACGCGATGGGCGTTGGGCTTTGTTACTCACCGCGGTATACTCAATGACGTTCTTTTCCTGACAGCGAGGTCGCGGGTTCGAATCACGGCCGTGGCGGACGACTTCCTGCGAAAACGGAACGCAAAAGTGCCTGTGTACCTCGTTTTAGGTGCACGTTATAGATAACCCCAGGTGCTCGAAATTAATCTGGAGCCTTGCGGCGTCTCTTATAGCCTCAGTGTTGCTTCGGGTCTATATATCCTATCAGCCAAATTTACATCTGGTGGGCACGATGACAGATGGTATCGCTGGATTAATAAGAGCCACAAGTTTTCTACAGCGAAGCTGTCTATGGCTAGAATCCGGCGGATTGCGTCTTTGCGTAGACCAACTATATTTCATACGTGGGCCGATCCGAAGAGAGTGCAATGCCGGGCTGACTCACGGCACAGCTTCGATGGTAATCCTTCCTTACAGATGGGAAGGACACTATTTTTTTTCTTTTTTTTTTAATGCACGAAACATTAATGCGCATCCCGTGCAGTCATTTCACTACCGCGGCTGTTTTGTATACCACGTGGTTTGTCAGACCTATTACGGCGCCGCTGTGGAAATGATGAGCACGCGCTGTGAATGCAGGGTTGGTCCGTTAACGAACCGTTCGCTGAACTGCTCTGTTCACAGACGTGAACGACCATAATTCCTGTCTGTCTCCCATTCCAGATTCAGCTCTAATTAGTCTGTTATGCGCGTTCGATAGGTTTTTGTTTCGCTTCCAAGCGTTGTCGGTGTAGTTTGTATAGGTCGGCCCATTTACTCCATGTGCGTGTGTTCATGCGCTGCCGGTGAAGCGGCGCATATGGCCGACTCGATCATGTGAGCGCCAGTCCGTGCATGCGTGTCGGAGATGACGTCACCGCTCGTTGAATGGCGTAGCGCTGACCGATAGCCATAATAGCAGTGTCGACGAACCAAAGTCGATGTGCATATACGGAAAAGTGCCATCGATGCTTTGGCCGATTTCAAGCATGTTTCAGCATCAGTACGCCGTTTGCTCGCATCAGGAAGGTGCGGCCAGGTTCTGGCGAAATAAAAGGTCAGCCATTTTCAGCAGGGTGCCCGGTAATTCCATGTGCAATAACAAATAAAACGCCCAGTTACCGTATCGCCATAGATTACAGTGATATGAAGGTCGGCGGACGATATTTTCAAAACCCGCCGTGGTTGCTCAGTGGCTATGGTGTTGGGCTGCTGAGCACGAGGTCGCGGGATCGAATCCCGGCCACGGCGGCCGCATTTCGATGAGGGTGAAATGCGAAAACACCCGTGTGCTTAGATTTAGGTGCACGTTAAAGAACCCCAGGTGGTCAAAATTTCCGGAGTCCTCCACTACGGCGTGCCTCATAATCAGAAAGTGGTTTTGGCACGTAAAACCCCAAATATTATTATTATATTTTCAAGCACACACGCCATCCTGACGCGAATTCGTATCGGTCACTTCAAACACTTGTAAGTAGACCATTTCTTCCGGCTCGCATTTATGTTTCAGTACTGTATGCATCGGATAACGCTTACTGCGGGTCGAAACGATTGAAGCAAAAATTGGCAGTGGCTTAGCTCGGCTATGTCAGGATATACGTAGCGAAAGCTAAGGCATAGCATGGTTAGCCTTGATTAATCTTGATTGCAAGTACAGGTTAGTCTGGTTGTGTAGCTATGTTGCGGCGTTTAGCCAGTCGTTCGGCGCGCTGTTCGTCTGTTTCCTGGACGATTCGTTTCCTCTTCATCTCGTTCCGATGTCGATTCCAGGCCTCCTCCTGCTTATCAGGATTGTCGCCGTCCATACTGCCGCCTCAACTGTGGTTGCGGCGCACGCGAGCTCTCCTTTTCAATCCTCCGACATGTTATCAGGCATGCGACGCAGCTTGCGAAGCGAGCGGAGGAGAGCGCAACGACGAGGAACGCAGTGTGACGTCCTACCAAACGGCGGGGGCGGAAGGGCGCGGCAGCGGCGGAACAGCTGTGGCTCGGTGCTACTAGTGACGCATGCGCAGCAGTGACTAGGGAGCGAGAGAGAGAGAGGAATATCCGCGGCTAACTTCTAGTGCAAACCGTCCGCTCTTGCGTGAAGGCTGAGCTGCCAAGAAATATTATGGTGGCCACAGATTCTCCTGTTGCGTTTGGTACATCGAGCGTGTGATTTGCAGCAGATCTGCGGCGTTCGGCGGCCTTTGGCGCCTGCCACATTCCATTTGTATACTGGCGACTCGCATTCGGACGTTCTTTAACTGACAGTGCGCAACAGGGGCCCTTTTTTCCACTAGTGCGTACAAGGCGGTAAGCGTTACAGTATACGTTCTAAATTGTAGGCTCGCGAAAATTTGAAAATGTGCATTTCCGTATAGCAGACGTTTCCCTGCTAGGACGAGTGTGATCGAGCACACACGCGTGGGCGAGCATAATGTATTTTCGTGGAAGCAGGTTGACGCCGAACCATCGAAGAATTGCAAAAAAAAAAGAACAAGAAAAGTACGGTGCAGAGCGTTGCTTTCCACAGTTAGACTGCATTTGCAATAAAGCCAAACGCGTGTGCATTATTCTTCCTCTTAAGTATACGCGAGCAGACTGAGACAGCAAGGGGCGAGACAGGACGGGGATATATTTAAAGATGGCTAGTGTTATAGTAGAAGGGCTCGGTGTGACAGGCACTTGGGGAGAGTGCATGATGCGTTATTCTAAATGGAGGTGATTTCAAGCACCAGCGGTATAGTATATGACAACTTTTTTTCTTGCGTTCATTGGATTTCTTTTCGCCGCTGCCTTTCGCGTCAGCGTTCGCTTTCCGCGCTAGCTGACGGACGCAGCGCGGTCGCGCGCGGTGCTGCAGTGCCACGGTTGCAGAATCACTACAGTCTTCTGAGCGCAGGGCAGTAATCCTGCTTGAAGGATGACTGGCTCGACTAGCAGTGGCTGCTCGCGAGAGGCGGTTGAACGCTGCTACAGTGCGTGGCAGACGCATGCAGTGCCGAGTGATTGATGAAACGCCAGCACGCGCGGTTCCGCCCCCCTCCCAACCGGCGCGGACCCTTTATCCACGACGCTCAGCTGTTTGTGAAGAGCGGACAAATAGTGCGTCGGGACCACTGGTAGATATCTATGATATAGTTTTTTATTTCTTTTTGTTCTCAGTGTTCGTTGGGTTCATGCAAGTGTATACGCATGACGGATTGGAGAGGTGTAGCAGTCGGGGCCAGCTTTCGCCTCGTTCGATCAGCGCTTCACTTGTCAACCACGTCTGTTGGCGACGTTTGTCCGTCAGAATACGCAGCCAGCAGTCTTCGAAAGCCGGCTTTTGCGTGACCGCAGACTTGCGTGTACTGACTGGTGCGCTTGTAATCTGCATGTTGCAAGTGTAAGCTTGGAAGCCTGTGCGTTAGTGATCGCTTTTTTTACTTAGAATACAAGACTGTGTACGCTTGACTTCGTATTAAACACTAGCAGCGCGGCGAAAACGCACAGGAAGGCAAGGGACACTATATACGCACAAGCGCCCAACTTCTTGCCAAGTTGTTTCTCTTTTTACGATTGACTTACGCTATGTTTCCTTCTTTCAATCATTGCACGTGTGTGTGTAGCCGAGCGGAATACGTTCGTGGGTTAGCCGCCACTCTTCGATGGCCTATTTTCACACGTTCTCGTTGTCTATATAATAAACAGCTCAGCCGCCTGATGTGCGTCACCCACCGGCGCCTCAAAACTATCTGCTCTGCTTGCTACGCATCACTGCACGCGGCGAAAGACTCGCTACAAACGCTGCCCTCGCCTAGTGCATCCCACACCCTCCACATTCAAGGCGTCACGCATGCGCACCTCACCGCCAGCATCTTCATGGTCGCCGGCTGCGATTACAACGATTACGCGAACCAAGGTTCACATGATTATGTCCGTCAGTCTGTCTAGGGCGAATGCTCGTAGCAAATTAAACAATGCCAAGAAAACGAGAAATATCCAAGCGAATAGCACGAGTTTAAAGGGACACTAAAGGCAAATACTAAGACGACGTCGACTGTTAAAATACCATTCGGGAAACCTCGCAGCGCTTGTCCTGTGTCAAGAAAATACTTAATTTACAAGAATATTATTCCTGAAGGGTCCGCACACCTTTAGCGCAATTCAAGTCCCCCCCACCGAGCGGTGAGTGGTGACGTTGCATACGCCATCGCCGCCATTTACTGCCTCCATGCTGCCGTCGGTGAGTAAAACTGCGGCGCCGGAAAGAGGGCGCTACGGTTTTCTGCGCAAAACGTAAACGCGCGGCCATGGAGAAACCGAGCCAAAGCAGAGCGTTACATTCGCCGCTGCAGCTGCTCTTGGTCAAGTGGCGTAGACCGTTCGGGAATCCCGTGACATCACATGGAGGTAGCAGTCTCTGCTACTTGCAGTTTGTGTGAGTCTCGCGTACCAACAAAACCAGCGCAGCACTACGTGATAACGAAACTACTGAAACGCGGAAGCACGGCCGGCGCAGAGTGGAGAAGACGAAACCTCTCGACCGCCCGCGTGGTTGACTAGGTTAACGTCAATCGAGAGTTTTAGAATAGGGTCCCCAAACGTTTGTGGCTCCGAAGAAATAGCGTCGAAGCGCATGCGCGAGACACAAACTGCGTTTGGGTTTTGCGTCGCGCACGCTATTTCGCCCATTTAGCGGGAGCCCCAAAAGCCGCCCTAGAAGCTTTGCCTCAGCAAACATGATGGTACCTGTCGAAGCGACGGCTCTAACCTAGCACCCAACTGGGCTCGATTCGTGGTAACGCGTGAAGTTCGCAAGCTAGGAGAAATGACTGCGGTTATCGCTTTCTCTCAACTAGCGTGTAGTATGAATATTAATATTCATATTGATATTAATATTCTAATGAATCAATTGATTCATTAGACGCCGCTGATTCCGAATTCGATTGTCTATTTTACGGCTCGTTGGCTTAACACGGCTTAATAACTTGGCTAGTGAAGGCACGTAAAGTTGGTTACTCAAAACTAAGCAGAACTAATTGCTTGCTGCTAATAAAATAACCTCTAAATTGTAATTGAACGCGGAAACACGAATGTCAAAATTACTCTTATCATAAAATGGTATATTTTATTTAATTGTTTTTAAGAGCTTTTCTTTGACACCGTAATGGTGGTGCAAGCGCAAGACGCTACCAGCAAACGCAAAGCCCTATTCTAAAGCTATTCACTCCTGCGTGCCCCAACGCTAACACCCGCAAAGCTCTCTGGGGCCCCAAACTTTGGGGCCCCTATTCTAAAACTCTTAAGTTTATTTTTTTTTAATGAATGGAACTGAACAAGTAGCATTTTCTTTCGTCTTGTAGTTCAATACGACGATCTTTTTATTATTACTAGTGGTTGAGTAATATATATATATATATATATATATAATGAGGAATGCCATCGTCGTCATCGGGCTAGTACTTGAATATCCCGGGGAATCGAGTCTCTAATTGTGTCCTGCATTTACCTCAATTTCTCGATTACTAAAGCATTACGCCTTAGACGTTCTCGAGCACTAATCTATCACTTTAACTTGACTTAACATTTGCCTTTAGTGGAGTGATGGACGGCTATATTCCCAGGAACATAGCGTTCAGTCGTATTTAGTGGAGCTGAGGCGCAGCTTGGCACTCAACAACATGCAGAGCCTAGCAGCACTTTGCCAGTAAGAGCCTCTCTCTACCGTTTTCGCTGCTGCACCGAGCGGCCTTTCATGCACCGCGGCCATGTTTCGTGCGCTGATCCTTCCAGAGATAAAGCGTTTAACGGGCAGTGAAGAGGGCGAGGCCTAGGCTCGAGGTGGCGTGCATGTGGGTACAGCCGTCCGCTCTGGAACGACAGGGGCAGAGCCACAAAAAGGGGCAGACGTGGATAGAAGGTCATGATGCGATAGCGCAGTGAGCTGAACACATGTGGCTTTAGAGCATAGTCGGGCGCTCAGTGTCTGCATTTTAGCGAGTTCTTTGATGCACCAGGCACATCTTTCGTTTACTGCAGCGCCATTTAGAACTGCGGGACTCGTGTTGCGTGGCCTGCCCGAAGTGAAGGGCCAACGCTTCGGCTAAACAAAGAAAAGGTTGGCCGGCACGCTTTACCCTTTTCATGCTTACAAACACAGTTCCCAGAAGACTTCCGGCTAAACAGTCCGGAGAAACGTAAGTTACAATAGCCTAAAAATTTATAGGACCTTACATCTGGCACCAGTTTTGTTGCAGTGTAGGAGTGTTTGACAAGTGAATTGCAGTGTTAAGTGCAACAAAAAACGCGTATACACGAGCTCGACATACGGCGCACGTTTTTTACATCTGAAAACATCAAGAATATGTGCCTACATTATACTATGCGGCAAAATACTTCTTGTTTTCTTGGCTAACTGGACTTTCGAAAATGACTGACCGGAAGTTCTGTGGGGTCATGCACGCACTGCTGCCACACTGCGGATGAAAAAGGTCTATAACAAGATCGACTCGCTGCCGCCCGTTCGCGGGTGATGCTGCATCCGTAACGCGCTGCGTGCAAGTCCGAAAAACGAAGCCTCCACAGATGGCGCGCGGAGGGGACCGAGCGTAGTGTTCCTGTATATGCTCCCGCAGGGAGCAGAGTTGCGCATAGGTCCGCCGTCGTGATCCAGCTCTGCAGCGAAGCCACTCCTCGCGCGCGCAGGAGGCAAATGCCGGGCGGTGTTCCGCCTTTTTCTCTAATGGTCGCGAGCTACAAGCGCCAATTGTTCGCAGGCGCTTAGCAAAGGGCACTTCTTAATACAGGCTACGCTCGAACGAGTCATTCGTGCAGTCGGAGGGGGTGGGCTTCCAACCAACCGAAACTTTGTATGTACCTATGTAAACACGCATATACAAACACACGCATGAACGTACAAACAGGGGGTCGGACTGCCTCTGATTCCCAAAAATAAAATACTCCCGTGGCTCGAACAGCTCCAAAGTTCGCTCGCAAAGGCGCAGTACGTTGCCACAAAAGGCGGTGCAATGATTTTCAGCAAGCATATGAAGTTGTCTTATCATTGTCAGAAAGCAAGAAATGTTTTATAAAGTGTTTAAAACTTCACACACGTAAGGTGGACACTTAGCGCATTTTGGCTGCCGAAACCAGCCGATTAATTACCGTCGTCAAGAGAGCTATCGTGCCTGCAGTTATGTCAGTGACCGTTAACAGAGCGTCATTTATCACTAACCATCGTTCACAATAGCTGCACGTTTTCGATACATGCGGTGCAGACACAGATTTAAGCGCGTTTCAGATGTTCACATGCGCACATTTTAAGCAAAGCTTACTTTTACGATTCATTCATACCGCAGACTAATCAGCTATATAGTAGCAGCAAATCTGCAAGTAGAAAAAGATTCAAGATGCAAGAGCTTCTAGATCAAATTTATTTCATACAAGGGAATGCATGAACGGCAGCAGGCCAAGTGTGCTGGTCCTTGGAACCTTGGGGGCAGAATTCAAAGAAACTGGAAAGGCAACAAGCTATTAGGAGTAACAACAGGTTATTTTTATTGCACTAATCACATCAAGATGGCAAACTTGCAGAGTAATTATTCACACAGTGCAGACTGTAATCTGACAACACATTTTTCTTGATCTCTTACCACTCAGAGAAAAAGCCAGTAGTTGAAGACACTGTATCAAATCAATGAAATCACTGAAGCAAGCTTTGGCCAAAAAGCCAGGTTACAAAGCTTTGTGACCTATCGCATCAGAGGCAAGGAAATTTTACGTCATTGAACAGTGCATTCACTCCACTGCCGCCCACAGGAAACAGCATTCACCAAAGCACAACGTAGATTTCTAGCGTGTTTAATTGAAAAAGTTTTTGTTCCACTGGCTGATACATGGTGCTCGCAAGCTAGCACACATACAATTGCAGCTTAGCTTATATGGCAGCAATTAGTTAACAAAATGAATAAGCCTATGCACTCGAAGACAATAGATTGACTAGAATCAATTTTACTGTTCTCAAAACTTCACACGGAGAAGGAATATATTACAATTATCACAGCTAGAGAGCTAAACATGCATACGCCAACTTAGCACCCGTTTTGTCCTTGTTCCCTTGTGTGCTTTCTGCAAAGATGTCCTAGCTCTTCAGAAATTGCAGTTGACGAGAGAGGTACATATTATTCATTTCAATTTTAAACTCTGAAGGGTGCCTTCAAAGTCAACAAGCCCAGACTTGTTAGCAACAACACTCTTACTATAGTATCAGTGTGCCTCCAGCTAGTTTGCTTGGCTGAAGCATTTACTCCTATGGCTGAATTCCGTGCGGTTTCTGCAGTGTGGTGTGCTGCACCCCGTCATACTTGAATACAAGTGCCAGTACGATGTGTTCCGTATCACTTCACCAAAGTCCTTGACTTCACATCGTCGAATACCGTACCTGAAACCCGCAACTGCTCCTCTTAACGCACGATCAACGGTCAGCTGATTGCAATGGCGATGGCACTGACGGAAACGACGAGTTTGCATGAGTCGGCGATGCGCCCGTAAAGTTGGCTTCACAGCGGCGCGGATCATTTGACGTCATTTTTCGCGCTCGGCCAATAGCGGTGCGAGCGGCGCCGGAAAAGGTATACGCAACTCTGCTCCCTGCGGGAGCATATACAGGAACACTAACCGAGCGTAGAGTCACTGGAAAAAATTTCAGAGTACCGCATTCGTTTTCCCCGCGCCGCCGGCTCCTTCATTGGCCCAACCGGATGCAGCAACCGAGCCGAGTCAGGAAAGACTTTTTTCTCGATTCCGACCGGGAAAAATGACCGAGAGCGTCGTTCTGCGTGGTTACACAGAATCGGCCGGGAGAACTTCAAGGCTACAAAAATCACCCGCGTGTGCGAGGTATAAGTACACCTTGCTTGTGCTTTTCGGCACTGTTTTAGAAGATATTTAAGCGAAGTGCACTGTTTGGATCGCACCGCTGGTACGATCTGTTGGGAACTCGGCGCTGACGCCCGTGGTTGTACCTGGGTCGCAAGCCCCAAGGGTAGCGTTGGCCTGGCGGCCTGGGGTACAACTGGAAGCATCCGAAGGTCCCGGCAAAGCATGAGTCGACTGGTAACAACGAAACAACTTGTTTATTTTAACATCGCAAAGAGTTGGCGGTCAGGTTTGACCGAAGTAGAGAGACGGGAGAGCACTTTACTCAACAGAAGAAATCGGAGCCCTCCTTCTTGGCGTCCGGGGGCAGCTGTTTTTATACTCTCGCAGTTGAGGGCAAGAAGGAACCCCTCAAAAGACGAGCACGTGAATGTACAATGGGCTAATGGTGACGCACACTGTCGTAGCGCTGCCGTAGCACCATGTCGAGCACGATCTCGTAGCACCCTGTCGAGCACGATCTCGTAGCACCCTGTTGTAGCGCTGCCGTAGCACCATGTCGAGCACGATCTCGTAGCACCCTGTTGTAGCGCTGCCGGTCGGGCACAATGACTGTAATGAGAGGATGATCCCTGCTTTGGCATCGCCTGTTTCGGGCACAATGACTGGAATGAGAGGATGATCCCTGCTTTGGCATCGCCTGTTTCGGGCACAATGACTGGAATGAGAGGGTGATCCTTTGCGGTCGCATCGCCGCAGTCGCGCCTGGAAACACCTGCCGATGAGTGTTGCGGCGACGACGATCGGGCCAAAATGTCTGCCGCCCCGCCGCAGTCGCGCCGGCAAAACCACGTGTCGCAGGCGAAACGCAACAGACCGCCCCGCCGGGGGAAGGAGATCCCGATGGACAGGGGACTGCATCCGCTGGCCGGAGGGATGTCGCTCGATGATGCTCATAACCGAAGTCGGGCGTCCCTCGACGTTTCTTGAGCGCAGCGCACAGAGAAGGCCTCGTTCTCTCGTTCAGGTTCGCACGGGACACTGCAAAGTGACTTCGGGAGAGTTCACATTTTTGTTCTCGTTCCCGGCAAGCGTTAGAACTACGCTGAAACTCAACCGCTCAGTCAGCAAGCACGGCACAACCCTCACTAAGCCCTGCCAGGCTCTTTCCCCTTTTTATACCACTGCCTAGTTCCTTACAGTAGTCTAGCATCACTCAGAACGCGTCCACAAATTGAAAAATTGCACTAGAAAGCATATCATCACTTTGAAACACTAAACAAAAGCAATATGTTAAAAAAAATCCTGCCTCAGGAAGAAAAACATCAGTAACCAACAATTTTGAGGCTGATTCCTACGTTAGGGGCTTCGACTTAAGCCATCGGCGTTACCGTTGAGACTCCCCTTTTTGTAACGCACCTCAAAGGAATATTGTTGTAAAGCGAGGCTCCAGCGCAGGAGGCGGCCATTTTTGGGAGAGATGGTCTGCAGCCATTGGAGAGGGCAGTGATCCGTCTCAATGATAAACCTCGAGCCGGCTAGATAGCATGACAATTTCTGAACGGCCCACACGAGACACGCACACTCTTTCTCGGTGGCGCTATACGCCTGCTCACGACTGGACAGCTTACGACTAGCATACAGGACGGGGTGTTCTACTTCTCCATTTTCCCGTTGGCACAGTACAACGCCCATGCCTCGCTCACTAGCATCGCACTGAACAATGAACCCTTTTGTATAGTCTGGCGATCGTAGCACAGGCTGGTTTGTTAGGGCACTCTTTAGGGCGCTAAAAGCTCTTTCCTTTGTCTCGTCCCAGACGACTGTTTGAGGCTCTGTCTTTCTTAGAGCATCCGTCAGGGGAGCCGCGATATCAGAGTACCTAGGGATGTACCTCTGATAGTAGCCGGCGACACCCAAGAACGACCGAATATCGGTCTTGGTGCGCGGTTGCGGAAAGTCTCGCACAGCGGCCACTTTTATTTCAGAGGGGCGGCGACGACCCTGACCAATCACGTGACCGAGGTAGACAACCTCGGCCTGTGCTAACTGGCACTTAGGAGCCTTGACTGTCAAGCCCGCTTCGCGCAGGCGGGTTAGCACTGCCCGCAAGTGTGCCATATGCTCAGACCAGGATGCGGAGAATATCGCTACGTCGTCTAGATACGGTAAAGCGAATTCTTGCTGTCCCCGCAACACTTTATCCATGAGGCTTGAAAAACAGTATGGCGCGTTCTTCAAACCAAAACTCAACACTTTAGGACGGAATGTTCCCATTGGTGAAATGAACGCCACATACTGTTGTGCCATTACCACAAGCCCGGATTCCGAATCTGCAAGATGCAGAATTTATCCTGCGAGCGCCCTTTGGACAAACCCGGGGCTGCGCCGAAAGGCACAGCGCCCTAATTCTCCCTTGACAAGTCAAGATGCTGAGCCGTCAGGCAGTGGTGTCCTCCGGAGAAGCATCGGCGGGCAACATGTTCAAACGTGTCGCCAAGTGCCAGAGAGCCCGGCGCCGTACCTCCCCTTCCCTGGAGGTCACCGCGCCCGCCAACATTGAACGGGGTGGCCAGCGTGGTCGCTGGTTGGACCCCCTCCGACGACCGTCGAGTGCTCACTTTGTATTGGGCCGTTTGAGTGACAATGGTTTCTGGGGGCTTATAAGCCGCGGCGCGCCGCCTGGAAAACCGGATCCGCCGACCCACCGAGAGCAGAGTGCCGCTCTCGACTGGAGTGAGATGTGTCACGCGTTTTCGCCGGACGTCGCCGTGCGAGAACAGTCGCGTTTGCTGTGAGCTCTCGGCCCCAGTGCCGATCCCTTCATGTCCTGTATAATGACCTGTATATAGTGTATAAAGTCCCTTTTGTTATTCTCACCGACGCCTGACTCGGAGTCTTCGCTACCAACGCTCTGTCACGAAACGGGTGACGAGCGCTACGGGACCACCTCAAAGTCGTAACAGTGGTGGCAGCGGTGGGATGTCGTAACAGTGGATGGCAGCTACGGGATTGACCGGCATCAGCTACCTCGGCGCGGTGAGTGCCTGAAGTTTACCTCAAACACCAGACTTTCTCTGACACAGGTTATAGTAGCTTAGGGAAGGATTTGGTGTTGCATTGTGATAACCTTGTGTGTTTCAAGCCTAGTAAGAGTGTTTTGAAAACCAGGGGATGCTGAGGGGGTAAACAGGGCAGTGTGTGAAATACTTGCATATGTCTTACTAGTAGCATTATAGTAGCGTACAGCAGGTATATTCAAAAAGGGTAAACAGCAGGAGGACAGTGTGAACGATGGAGAAGTACAAGGTGAAGGAACTTCTCGAAATTTGTGAGGAGTTGGGCATTGAGTTGGGCTCAACCAAAAGAAAGAATGCGATCCTTGAGGTCATGAAAACTGGGGACGTAACGGCTGAGGAAGCCGCAGAGGCCTTGGCGGGTATCAATGAACGTCGTTGCGAGCAGGAAAGGAAAGAAAAGGAGGAAAGGGAGGAGAGGAGAGAAAAGGAACGTCGCGAGGAGGAAAAGGAGGAAAGGAGAGAGAGAGAACGTCGCGAGCACGAGCTTAAAATGAAAGAGTTGGAGATCCGAAATAACTCGCCCGCGCCTGGTCTCACTTCTAATGTTCCGAGAATACGCGATCAACTTCCACCCTTTGTCGTCGGAGAGGATATGGCCAAATACCTCGTGAAATTTGAGCACGTGTGCGAACGGAATAGCGTTGAGCGATCCCTCTGGGCACAGAATCTGTTAGCCTTGCTTCCTGGGGAGGCATCAGACGTAATAACTTGCTTATCGAAAGAGGCGTTTGAGAGCTACAGTGATGTGAAGGAGGCGCTACTGCGGAAGTACAAATTGTCGCCCGAAGCTTTCCGGCAGAGGTTCCGGTATGCAAAAAAGGGCAAGGAGTCGAATGTTGACTTCGCGTTTCGTCTAAAAGCCGACTTGGTGGAATGGCTGAAGGGCGAAGAGGTTTACGACGACCGCGACAAAATTGTCGAATGCATCGCGTTGGAGCAGTTCTACCGTTGCATTGATGAGGATGTCCGGCTCTGGCTGCAAGATAGGCTAAAGGAGGTTAAGCTAAACAAGGCAGCAGAGTTAGCGGAAGAGTATTACACCCGCCGCAGCTTGCACAGCAAGGCAGTGCGCGTAGAAAAAGCTGATAGGAGAGATGGGTTTTCCGGGAAGCCCGAAAAACGGAAGCCGTTAACTTGTTACAATTGCAAAAAGCAAGGACACATCGCTGCAAACTGCCCAGAGAAAATTGCTTTTGCAACAAAACAGCGAAACGATACGACGCGTTATTTTGAAGAACGGAAACCGTTAACCTGTTACAATTGCAAACAGCAAGGGCACATCGCTGCGGACTGCCAAGAGAAAATTGCTTTTGCAACGATACAGGAAACGCACAAGAACATACGACTATTGGAGCCCTATGTGCAGGAAACTAAAGTAAACGGTAAGAAGTGCCGAACACTTAGGGACTCTGCAGCAACTATGGACGTGGTCCACCCGTCCTTCGTCTCCTCGAGTGATATTACGGGAGAGTGCGCTAGGATACGGCAAGTGGCCGAGGAGGAGAGTGTCAGTTTACCGATCGCAACGGTTAGCATTGAAGGAGCGTTTGGGAAACTTAACACTGAAGCCGCTGTGTCTGCCGCCCTCCCGGAGCACTTTTCCTACCTCTTCTCAAATAACTCGGAGCAGCTGCTGAAGGATCAGGGCAAATCATTCTTTGCCGACGTGGCGTACATGGCGCTCACGCGATCCAAAGCGCTCCCGCTGTCGAGGGAACATGACTTTGCGTCGGTGAGCGAAAGGCGGTGCGGCACACGGACTGATCAAGGTAACTTGAGTGGCGAGCAGTCACGGGAGAGGCAGAGCTCGGAGGCTGGCCTAGGCGAGCGGGTCCTGGAAGTGAGTGGGAGTGACGCGTGCAGTGCTAGCCGCGATATAGACGCGACGCCGCAATTAGGCGACGCGGGCTCCACACTCGCTCCGGTTTCCGCCAGCTGGCAGGAGCAGGCGGCAGTTGAAAGAGAAACTCTGATTCGCGAGCAACAGGAAGACTGTTCACTAGCCGATCTGAGGAAGAGCGTCAAACGGGGAGTGAAAAAAAAGTGGGTTTCATTTGGCAAGGAATCTGGCTTATTGTACCGCCGCTACACGGATAAGCAGGGTCGCAAATATAAGCAGCTTCGGATTCCGCGAAAATATCGCCGGGAAAAATGAATGACCACATTTGCTTCCTCAGTAGTATGTTTTCGGTCCAAGTGATTTCAAGGGGACCATTCTATTTGTCATTGTTATTGCTGATTATTAATTGTTCCTGATCTTTTGGTGTGTTGTTCATTTGAAAAAGGGTTGTTTGAGCCTTGTATACTAGATCGTACACCTGCCTCTTGTTGCAGCGGGAGCAAAAAGGGGGATAGCAATTCAGTTAGGTTGATTTGGATTATAGCCTTGTCTGGTGTTTGACGGGAGACAGAGGGCACTTGTTCGTGTTGGGTGTTGCCTTTTGCCGGTCGGTTTTGCAAGCTGCAGAACGACCAACCGGGACCAGTGGCGAGAAGCAAGGGCTTAGGAACGACCCGAGCGGAGCTGTTTGAGGTGCCTTGGCGACAACGCGGTGAGCCGAGCTCCTGTCCTGGCGAGTGGGACCTGGGCACGTGAAGTGACCTGGCGTCCAGACACTGGACGTAAACTTGGACGAGCCTGGCGAACGTGCGCGCCTGGCATCCGAGCCACGTGGAGGCAGCTCGTCTTCCCGGCGCCTTATCTGAGGGCGGGGATGCTGTTGTGCCATTACCACAAGCCCGGATTCCGAATCTGCAAGATGCAGAATTTATCCTGCGAGCGCCCTTTGGACAAACCCGGGGCTGCGCCGAAAGGCACAGCGCCCTAATTCTCCCTTGACAAGTCAAGATGCTGAGCCGTCAGGCAGTGGTGTCCTCCGGAGAAGCATCGGCGGGCAACATGTTCAAACGTGTCGCCAAGTGCCAGAGAGCCCGGCGCCGTACCTCCCCTTCCCTGGAGGTCACCGCGCCCGCCAACATTGAACGGGGTGGCCAGCGTGGTCGCTGGTTGGACCCCCTCCGACGACCGTCGAGTGCTCACTTTGTATTGGGCCGTTTGAGTGACAATGGTTTCTGGGGGCTTATAAGCCGCGGCGCGCCGCCTGGAAAACCGGATCCGCCGACCCACCGAGAGCAGAGTGCCGCTCTCGACTGGAGTGAGATGTGTCACGCGTTTTCGCCGGACGTCGCCGTGCGAGAACAGTCGCGTTTGCTGTGAGCTCTCGGCCCCAGTGCCGATCCCTTCATGTCCTGTATAATGACCTGTATATAGTGTATAAAGTCCCTTTTGTTATTCTCACCGACGCCTGACTCGGAGTCTTCGCTACCAACGCTCTGTCACGAAACGGGTGACGAGCGCTACGGGACCACCTCAAAGTCGTAACAATACCTACTAGCCTCTTCTGTAAGTGGAACCTGCCAATAACCCCTGACAAGATCTAGGGTGGAAATAAACTGAGCGCTACTAACTTTCTCAAGGCGTTCCTCGATGTTAGGGATCGGATAAATTTGATCCTTAGTGATGGAATTAAGCCTGCGGTAGTCGACGCAAGGACGAGGTTCCTTGCCCGGTACCTCAACTAAAATCAAAGGGGAGGTATAATCACTCTCACCTGCCTCAATAACACCGAGCTGTAGCATTTTCTTTACCTCAGCCTCCATAATATCGCTCTGGCGGGGTGACACCCGATACGCCTTGGATCGTACTGGCTCTGTGGAGGTAAGTTCTATATCATGAGTAAGTACAGAAGTCCTACCAGGCCTCTCAGAGAACAGACCTTGAAACTCTTGTAATAGCTGGTGTAGTTCGGTTTTCTGCTCGGGCGACAGCGGTGCTTTACTGATAAGGTCACTAATGACTTGACCGGTGTCTTCCCTGTTCGTCACTGAGCCTAGTCCCGGAAGCTCGACCGGAAGCTCTTCAGGAACGTTTACCATCATGCACACCACTGCTTCCCTTTGTCTATAAGGTTTGAGCAGATTACAGTGGTAAACTTGCTGTGCTTTCCGCTTTCCTGGCAGACTTACCACGTAGTTAACGTCCGACAGTTTCTGAACAATTCGTGCTGGGCCCTCCCACTGCACGTCTAGTTTGTTGTTTAGCGATGTGCGCAATATCATGACCTCATCGCCCACCTCAAAACGACGGGCCCTGGCTGTCCGATCATAATAAACCTTGGCCCTCTGCTGGGCCTTTGTCATTGCTTCACCTGACAACTCCTGTGCCCTTCTTAAGCGTTCGAGGAGCTTAAGTACGTACTCCACCACGACTGGGTCGTCGCCCCTACCTTCCCACGATTCTCGAAGCATGCGAAGCGGAGATCGAAGCGAGCGACCGTACACCAGTTCAGCTGGCGAAAACCCCGTAGCTGCATGCGGCGCGGTCCTTAAAGCAAACATCACCCCAGGCAGACACAGCTCCCAGTCAGTTCGATGTTCAAAACACAACGCTCTCAACACGCGCTTCATGACGGAGTGGAGCTTCTCAACGGAATTCGACTGTGGGTGGTACACTGAGCTGTGTAGCAGCTTTACCCCACACCTTTCGAGAAAAGTTGTCGTCAAAGCGCTAGTAAACACTGTGCCCTGATCTGATTGGATTTCCGCAGGAAAACCAACTCGCGCAAATATGGACAGTAGTGCATTGACTATCTCAACTGAGCTGAGTTCTTTAAGCGGCACTGCTTCAGGGAACTTTGTCGCTGGGCAGATCACAGTCAAAATGTGTCTGTACCCCGTGGCTGTTACCGGCAGAGGTCCCACTGTATCAATAACGAGCCGTCTAAAAGGCTCCGTAATGATAGGTACCAATTTCAACGGCGCCCTCGATTTGTCCCCTGGTTTGCCCACCCGCTGACAAGTGTCACATGTCCTCACGAAATGGTCTGCGTCCCGAAAACACCCTGGCCAATAGTACTCTTGCAAGAGACGGTCCTTAGTTTTCTTAACTCCAAGGTGTCCGGACCACGAACCCCCGTGTGACAAGCGCAACAGATCCTGACGATAGCATTGAGGCACGATCAGCTGATCGAACTCCACTCCTCTGCGGTCTAGATACTTCCGGTACAGGACTCCACCTCTTTCCACAAAACGCGCAGTTTTCCTGGCGATACCTTCTTTGACATTGCAGCGCACGTTTTCCAGGCTGCCATCCTTTTTTTGCTCGGCTATCAAAGCCGTCCGGCTGACTTTTAGCAACCTATCAAGTCCGTCTGACGTAGGCGCGATGAGCAAATCAGTAGATAGCTCTTCTAACTTTCCCGCGTCGGGCGTTTCCTCTCCTGTATCTGGCGCCTTTAACGTTACAGACTCAAGTTTATTCAGTTCGGGCGTGCTCGGAATATCAGCTTGCTGCACCTCTGACCCTTTTTCGTTGTTTGATAACGTCGGCCCCGCAACTACCGCCTTTGCAGCGAGCTCCCGAACCTTCGATCTGGTTAAGGCCTGAACACTAGCTTCACCAAACAAAAGCCCCTTCTCGCGCAGGAGGTGATCGGACCTGTTTGAAAATAGGTACGGGTACTGGGGTGGCAGCATAGATGACACTGCCGCCTCCGTCTCAAGCGCTCCGAAAGGTCCTTCAATAAGCACCTTTGCTACTGGCAGACACACGCTATGAGCTTCCACGGCTTGCTTGATCCATGCGCACTCGCCCGTGAACATATGGGGTTCTACATAAGACGGGTGAACTACATCCATCGTAGCTGCGGAATCGCGAAGCACTCGGCACTCTTTCCCGTTCACGAGGAGGTCTCGCATGTAAGGCTCGAGAAGCTTCATGTTCTCGTCAGTGCTGCCTATTGAAAAAAACACAACTTTTGGTGTTGTTTCCGGACACTGCGCCGAAAAGTGACCCGGCTTCTGGCACGTATAACAAACGCCCGCTCGCCTCATCTCGAACCGCTTTCTGCGTTTGGCTGCCGCCGTCTCTTTACGTCTGGTCGGACTGCTTTCACTCGCATCCGCACTACGCGTGTTCCCCTTTGCTCTCATGGGTGTGAACTTCGGCCTCTCAAACTTCGAGCCAAATTCACCCTTTTGACCGTCCTTAGCTCCGCGAGCCCGACGCGTCACAAACTCCTCGGCTAGCTCAGCGGCTTTAGCCACCGTACAAACGTCTGGCCTATCCAAGACCCAGTATCGCACGTTCTCCGGTAACCGACTATAAAACTGTTCTAGCCCGAAGCACTGCAGAACTTTATCGTGGTCACCAAACGCTTTCTCTTCTTTGAGCCACTCCTGCATGTTCGACATAAGCCTATACGCAAACTCTGTATATGACTCACTTTTGCCTTTCTCATTTTCCCGAAACTTCCGACGGAACGCCTCCGCAGACAGCCGGTATTTTTTTAGAAGACTCGATTTCACTTTGTCGAAATCCTCTGCCTCCTCTCTATCCAAGCGAGCGACTACGTCGGCCGCCTCGCCGGGTAACAAAGTGAGCAAGGGCTGTGGCCACGTTTCCCGAGAGAACCCCTGCTTCTCGCACGTTCGCTCAAAGTTAACCAGGAACAAACCAATGTCCTCTCCAAGCTTAAACGGCCGCATCAGGTCAGTCATTTTGAACAATACGCGTTCTCCTGCACCGTGTGCCTGACTTCCATTACGAGCGCGTTCCATCTCTACCTCAAGACGCTTCATTTCCAAAGCGTGTTCGCGCTCTTCTTTTTCTTTCTGCTCTTTAAGTTCGCGCTCATATTTCTCTTTTTGCTCTTTAAGTTCGCGCTCCTGTCTTTTTGACCTCTCCTCAATAGTCTCAAGGCATTCCGACAGTCTCGTCATCCTCAGCCTCTAACTCAAGAATAGCCTTTAGCAGTTCAGGTTTTCTTAGTTTGTCTGAGACATCCAGACCCAACTCTCTTGCAAGCTCCAACAATTTCGGTTTGCGCAACGACTTCAAATCCATGGCTGCTCTGAATGCTGCTTTCTCTACTGCTTACTATTGTCTTGCCGCAAACTAACCCGGCAGCAACGACAACCACAATTACCAGCTCTGTTTCTGACACTAACAAAAAGCCTGGCAAAGCTCAGAAGAAGAAAGTCCCGCACTCACCAAACCTCGCAGCCAAGAGTCCAGCGCAGTCGTTCCGCTGCAGGCAACCAGTCATCACACAGGGCTCGTTGCACTGCTCCCGGATCGTCGATGAGCTGCTCAGCATACAGTCAACTGCATCTCTTCGCTGCTGGCCTCCGTTGTCGCGATCTCACCGCTGGCAGACAGTTGTTTGAAGTCGGAGGCGATCTCACCGCTGCCAACCAGATGTTTGGATCGCACCGCTGGTACGATCTGTTGGGAACTCGGCGCTGACGCCCGTGGTTGTACCTGGGTCGCAAGCCCCAAGGGTAGCGTTGGCCTGGCGGCCTGGGGTACAACTGGAAGCATCCGAAGGTCCCGGCAAAGCATGAGTCGACTGGTAACAACGAAACAACTTGTTTATTTTAACATCGCAAAGAGTTGGCGGTCAGGTTTGACCGAAGTAGAGAGACGGGAGAGCACTTTACTCAACAGAAGAAATCGGAGCCCTCCTTCTTGGCGTCCGGGGGCAGCTGTTTTTATACTCTCGCAGTTGAGGGCAAGAAGGAACCCCTCAAAAGACGAGCACGTGAATGTACAATGGGCTAATGGTGACGCACACTGTCGTAGCGCTGCCGTAGCACCATGTCGAGCACGATCTCGTAGCACCCTGTTGTAGCGCTGCCGTAGCACCATGTCGAGCACGATCTCGTAGCACCCTGTTGTAGCGCTGCCGGTCGGGCACAATGACTGTAATGAGAGGATGATCCCTGCTTTGGCATCGCCTGTTTCGGGCACAATGACTGGAATGAGAGGATGATCCCTGCTTTGGCATCGCCTGTTTCGGGCACAATGACTGGAATGAGAGGGTGATCCTTTGCGGTCGCATCGCCGCAGTCGCGCCTGGAAACACCTGCCGATGAGTGTTGCGGCGACGACGATCGGGCCAAAATGTCTGCCGCCCCGCCGCAGTCGCGCCGGCAAAACCACGTGTCGCAGGCGAAACGCAACAGCACGCGGTGTTAGCGATGCTACGAAAATAGGAGTTCATTGCAGGGATCGTTCGCATCTTGCACGCTTGACGCGGGTACACCTGTCCGCGTTTGTTGCTCAACACACGCGGTTATTCCGTGCTCGTAGCACGCGAAGGCACACTTGTCGCGCGAGAATTCCGCGTCCTCACGTGCACCAGGCGCTGGCATGATTTCTCCGCGCACGTGAGCGCGCCCTCGCCTCGAGTCACTCGACCCATATGGCACTTGTTTTTCGCAGATCGTGACGATAGCAGTCAATAAAAACATGGTCGATACGAGGCCCATGATACTTCCTTTTTTCCACTTATCCTTTGCTCATTTATACATATGCATTTCGAGGTTGAAACTATGGCCAGGTGATATTCACAACACATGCTTCAAATTTTGAGTTTGTAAGCCGAGCACATGCAATGAACTGAAGTCAGCATACATATGTTTTATGTTGAAATGCTACAGAACACCCAGTAGCTTTAGTTTCACTCTGTCACTATGCATATTACCTAAACCGCTCTAAAAGCACACGAATTTTATACATCGCCTGTGTAACTTAGGAAAAAAAGTGCTGCGTCACCAGCGGGCGTTCCTGCTTTTTTTTTTTTTTTTTTTTTACACAGGCAGCAAATCGTGCCAGTCTAAGAAAACAGTCATAAATAAGTTGAGAAGAGTAGCCGCTCATGAACGCACCAGACAGCCGCGTTCATAAATCGTAATGTAGCAAACTCTCGCTCATCATCAGTGTACAGAAGTACATATACGTTGCTGTAATTACGCAAATGGCTCATATTGGCCTTCCACAAGATTTAGTGCGCAAAATGGTCATCGAAGTCGGTTTTTACGCCTGCTGTTCACAGATCGTCTTACTATCGCGGCCAAACACCGGTGCGCACACGGCAGTTGCAGTGTGTCGTGCGTGTACGGCGGACGAAGTCGCCCGGCAGAATCGAGAACGCGCGGTATCCGTTTACAAACTAGATTAAATCTATCCAATTTACCTTGTGAAATTATACAATGAACGTACGCGCCTGTGAAACTGTCAGGTGTTAGTTTCGTCCTGCTTGGAAACATTCGATAGAAGCCGATCGACGGCGGTCCACGATGTTCATACCCAAAAGCACAAGCTTGCCTCATTCCGGCTCGAAGTGACGAAATGTTTCCTTCGTAGCTAACTCCGCGGAAGGGAAAGAAAAACGCGTGCGTAAGCTCTCGATAGTAGCGCTAAGCTGCTGCCCACAATCGTAGCACAGTTCCAGCAGTAAACACGATCGGCGTGCATAACAACCACCGGCTGCATTACTTCGCACAAAATAACATTTTATTTTCGCTCTTAGCAACCATTATCTCCGGGCACAAAGTATTTGTACTTCAGTAAACACTCAATCCGATGTGTCACCGAATATCAAGCTCGTCCAACACGGCGGCCTTCCCGCGACGCAGTCGGCTTGGAAGGTATATGGCGGTGGCCGCTCAGTGTTGCCAGTCAAATCTCGACCTTTGCGGTACTCCGAATTTTTTTCCAGTGACTCTAACCGAGCGACGCTCGAGCCGCGCTCTGGGAGGGATCGGAACCCCCCCCCTCTTTTCCTTCCACCCCCTCTCTCTCTCCATCATCGTTCGGGGCGTTAGCGAGAAAAGAACGAGTGCACAGCCCCTTTCCTGCGCGCTCGCGCACTAAATCTTGCTGTTCTCTTGCTGTGCGTTGCGCGGGTGTGATTTACGGCGGCAGATTACAGCCGGACCACGGGGCAGAGCGGCGGAGGCGGCGGCGAACGCACCAGAGCCGGCGCATGCACGTCTAGTTATATGCGCGGCGTGCTCCGCGGCCTCGAAGGGGGCAGAGATGCAGGTTTGCGTGTTATGTGCGCCTAGCAGCAGCAGCTTGTAGAACAACTGCGCCGCTGTGCCATCCTCCAAAGGGTTGAGGGGCGTGGGGATGGAAGTGAGGGACCCCCTCACTCACTTCCAGGGGAGGGGGTTATAAGCGGTTGAACACGGCCGTGCGCGTAACTGCTGAACGTAACGAAAACAGATTGCAACCAGCCGCCTCTACGCGCGGAACTCATGCCGTGGGATAGAGGGGAGGCACGGAAGGAGGAGGAGGAGAAGCGCGGCTTGAAACGAAAGCACCCGAAAGCCAGCTTCGTGGATTGTGCAGCCACTGCGCGCACGTGCGCTGTGTGTAAAGGTTGTGTTGTGTAGCTCACTCCGCGTGGGCTTATAGGCAGCATAGTTGGTTTTTGGTTGCCTTCGTTCGGCCGCAGCTGCGCTCGCTTTGGCGTTTACTGTACGATGGACGAGCTCACGACCTTAGGAAAAACATCATGCACGTTGTTCAATTGTATCTGGACAGAAAGTCGATAAAAGCAACATAATTTCAGTAACGACTTATGTAAGGATGTATAGACCCTTACGTGCGCTGGCGGATCTGTTGCTGAACCTAAGAAAAGGGGTTGCCTCGGGGGAACTGCCGCGGTAAAGAAAAATTTCGGGTCAGTCTCCGAGCAGCTAAGGAAGAGAGCGTGAAACGGCCATTAGTGAGGGCGGTAACCATGCTCTCAAGCGGTCCTGTTGTTCGCCGCCGCGGCCGACCGACTTCAGTTATCGCGACACAAGATTGCAGGCTACGAGAGCGTCCGGCGTTCCTCTTACACACCACCTTGCATCGCGGAGGTTATCGTCCCCTTTCTGCACTTATAGTTAGGTTATCTCGCTAACATGAAGAACGAGCGCAAACGCGCCTTTTAGTTGTGTAGGTTCTTAACCATCGGATGGCCCCTCCTCCGCTATGCACGTTACAGAAGAAGCGCCACTAGCAAGAAACATGGCCGTTGTCGGTACACCCGCGCCGTAAATCGCAGGGCGAAACCCCGATTTCGCCGCGGGGGAGCTAGCGTCTTGTGATGCGCTCGGGGTGACGCTAAATGAGGAGGTAAAATAGAAAGAAAAATAGACGGTCTCAGCGAGGTGGTTCGGCGATATCGTCCCCTTGCCGCTATACCGGCGATGGGGTGGGTAGCTACCTGTCCTTGTTTGCTTGCCCTTTTCTTTTTCTGTGTCTTTTCCCGTCGCTGTCATTCGTTAACTTGTTCTCCAGTGCGCCTTTATAGGACGCTGTGCGATTCGCTGGTTTCAGGTCCTTAATTCACCCTTGCGCCGAGCAGGGATCAAGCTTTAGGAATAGGAAAGCGGCGAATGCGGAGAGAATGTAACGAAAGAAAGAAAGCAAGCGAAGTTCGAGTTTTTGGTGTACGGCCGCTTGGAGACGATATTTCTAAAACTCCCTGTACCATATTTATACTGTATACATCCTTGAAGCTGCAGCTCCGTCATCATAAACTCTAAAAAAAAAAAAAGTAGAAGAAGAGCGGTGACTGTAGCTTGGTCCAACCTCGGATTGCAACCGTCCAAATGCTTTCGTATAGCTTTGCAATAGAAAGGCAAATCCACTTTGCCCACGACGAGTTTCTCTGGCCAAGTAATCATAATCGGCAGCAGTGACACTCGTACGTTGAATGTACGAGAGCGAATCAGAAAGTCCTTGGGGGGCCCTTAACTTTCTTTTTTAAGCCAATTGCGGCTCTAAATGCAAAGTCATCATACCCATTCCCAGCGGTGGACCTTTCTTGGACCGGCCCGGCCTTATCTGCCGGTAACTCCGCGGCATGGCGCTGCTGTCAGTTTGTTGAACATGGGTGGTTGTGCTTCACGAAGTGCGATTCGTTTTCTATGGAACAAGGGGACGAACACCCATCGAAATCCTCAGGGAAATGCAGCCCAAGTATGGGGAAAGGTTGTCTCGCTTTGAGAAGTGTGAGGTGGTGGTGTTGCGAGTTCGCAAAAGGCCGTGAAGCCAAGACAGCAGTCCAACGGTGGTTTCCACGGTCCATCCGGACGAATTCTAACACCGGGCCATCTTAAATTTAGTGCTGCAATGGGACAAATGGGGTCTGAACCGGTGTGGGGGACTATGTAGAAAAATAGTGTAAGGTACGTGTAGTAGCACGTATATTTGTAATTACCTATATGTACCTTATTTTGGATAATAAAAAGTAGGGTCAAGGACTTTCTCATTCGCCCTTCGTTGTCAGTTTGTTTGTCCCAACCGAAGATTCGGCGATAAATTTAACCACTTTTTGAACGTGCACGAGTTGAAAACTAATTTCTCTATACAAGATATCGTGATCCGAACGAGGGACGCAGCTCTAGCTATATATAAATGTGTGCTACTCCACGATTCCCACGGTTGTGGAAGATATTGCAGAACCAGGGTGGCGCTCTATAGTGACATTTTCATAGACCTTATGCCACATGCAGTGTTTTTTCGAAAAGTGCCACGGAACACCCAGCAGTCATCGAGCGAGTTTTGCGAGAACGCGGTGAACCGCTCTGCGTGACGGGCGCCATTGGCCAGCATTTAGCATCGGCCTGAAGGAGCATGGCGAAAGCGCCTGGCGAGAGAATTTGCAACGACGTTCATCAGCGTGCAAATCGCTTTTCTCCACTTCGCTTTCAAACCAAATAAAAAAGGAGCGCATATTTGTGCGACCTTGCAGAATCACAACCACATTTTAAAGCGAGGCTGTTTTCTTTCCACAAGTTTGCAATAAGGATTTCGAGCAGCTTCAAAAAATACGAGAGACTAAAACTGCATGCTTCAAAGCGCTGCTCGAGTTTGACTCGCGCGTGTGGAACCTTGCCCGCATATAAGCCTTTTCGAGCACATTTTAAAGTTTTTTCTTTATTTTTTAAAGACTAACTAAAGAAAGTTCGTGTAAACGTAAGCTTCTCCCAGGACACTGCGAAACGTTTCGTAAAGTTGCCGTATAAGAATGTCGCGTAACGGCGCCTGCCAGTGGCTGAAGTATTCGGCGGCCACTCGTTTACACCTTGCCTGGATCATCAAATGTTGCTTTTTTCGTAGGACGTATTATAAGGGGCCATTCGGCAGTGTCGATGCCAGGTGGCCTCGCCGCGGCGTGACCGTTACGTGCTTACATCGTTATTCGACTAAAACGTCACCTATACGAATCATTTGTTCTTGTTTTTTTATTGCGAGAAATAGCGCGAAGGCTGTACACCGAGGGCAAGAAACGGCACCACTGAACTCATGAACATTGCTTTATTGCTTGGTCCGCGCCTTATGCAAGGTGTCCCAGCTAACTTTAGCCAGAGTTTGAAAGTATGCAAATGCCACGTAAACTGGACAGAACAAAGGGCAGTATTGTTTGCCGTAGCTTGGAGATACTCAAACTACTTTTCTTTCATTCCGCCTATTTAGATAATTGGTCTTCATTAATCAAACTTCTCAAATGTTATAATTAGATGATAAGTGTCTGTGAGAAAATTGTAGAGCGACACGAAAAACTCCCGATACAGCTTTCTATTGCTCAATACGCACCACATAAAAAGTTTTTCCGAGCATGACAAAAGCCCGCCAATACACGTACGCAAAGTGCCTCGAGCGGCCAGTCGCGCGGCTATTTTGCGTGTATTCGCGGGTTTCTTTCACGCTCGGAAAAAACACTTTTATGTAGCGCGTATTGAGCAGCAGAAAGCTGTATCGGGAGTTTTTCGTGTCGCTCTACAATTTTCTCACTGACACTTTTCATATAACTATAATATTTGAGAAGTTGATTAACGAAGACGAATTATCAAATTTGGTGGAATTAAAAAAAAATTATCTCCAAGCGATGACAAGCAACAGTATACCTTGGTTGTGTCCAGCTCCCTGGCATTCGCATTTTTTAAAACTCAGGCTAAAGTTAGCTGGGACACCCTGTATACACAACGAAGCACACGCGAAACCAGAAGGAAAAGAACGAACTACGCTTACAAAGATGTTCCGACCAACGATATCAGGGTGAAAGACACATACTTGTTCAAAATGAAATACGCGATCGCCACTGCGCGATGTCTGCAATGTGTCCGGCGACTCGAAATCGGGATTTGTGCGTATACGCGTTTGTTTTGCGTCCTCGAGAACTATTCCGAAATATTATTTAAATTTGTGGTTTAGCTCCTTTGAAATTCGCCGTGTACACTAATAGGACCTCGGCGCAGCGCTATGTATGTACTGGTTCGTGCACAGCGGAGCAGGTCTGCAGTCTTTCTCCAACATAATGGATGATATCGACCATACACGGTATAGTTACGTTTTACATTGTGTGCCGGTGTGTTCCACGTGCGTGCGTAGTATGTACGAGCCATTGCAGTATCACCGTTGTCATTGGCATGCTATATGCGTGCGGCCATGCAAACATCTCCAGCATGAATTTCTCTCTCCTCTATACCGCAACCTATACCGCGGTTTCTTTGGCAAGCCCGACACACTTCGCATTCGGCTTTCTCTCTCTCCCACGATACATACAGCACGGCGGAGCAAGCCAAGACTCTCTCTCGCTCTCTCATTTTTTTTTTTTCTGTGCTCCACTCACATTCAATTGGCCGACTGCCGGCACGATCAAAAGAACCGCTGAAGGCCTGTTCGCAGCTCCGCTTGGTGGGAAACGATCTCGCCATTACAACAGATACGGGCAGCCTTGCCCACGAGTCGTCCCGGCGCCTGTCGCGCCAGTGCAACCGTTCGGAACAGAGCTTCCCATGTACCGTGTACGACCACGAACAATGGCCGACTGGAAAACTAGCAACAACGCGCTTACACACGCGTCAGCAGCGCTGCAATTTCGACTGCAGATGAACGCGGCCCACCGGCATGCTCTTTCGCTCAAATTCCGCTATTAAAATTCCTGGCGCTGCGATCGGACAACAAATAAATCGCGGCCATCGCGCGAGAAGCGAGCGCCCTCGAGCGAGCCTTCGGAACACTGCATCCGCGGACGGCCCCTCGAAGCCGTTGGCTCCGCATTAAATGGTCAGCGATGGGGGGTGATTGCTTTTAATTGTACGCTCGCACGCCTGCGTGCTGACACCCGCTGCAGTCGGCTCGCGGGAACGACCGCGTGCTTGCAACAACCAATCAAGGACGAGAGCGGGCATAAGTGGGCTATAAATTAAGAGCGCTCGCTGCGCCCTTCGTCGCGCGTCGCCTGTATGGGAGTGCCAATGGCTCCGTGTATAGCAGCGACCAGAATGCGGGTACACGTGTGATGCAACTGTGGACCGAGCTCGAGCTGCAGAGTCAGGGCGGTGTCCACCTGATGCATGCTCTCCTGCAATGGAAGCGTCGCCGAAAACAGATCACTGACGGAAGAAGAGCCGAACGGTTTAGCTGACCCAACACCCAGATCACTCGCTGTCACGTGCTGCTTCCTATAAATACTGCGCGTGTGTATATAGCACTACTGGATCGCTCCTCCTCAAAACTGTTCAGCGTGACGCGATCTACTAGCTGAACTGAAGACCGATGCCTGGTACGCGTCTGAAATGACTCTTAGCGCCGAGTTTCTTAAGCACGTTCACTACGATGTTCGTGACTATTCGGGTGAATCATCTCATAGGAATATTATACGGCAGCGTTGTTTTGTGTCACGTCGCGCGTTTAACAGATATGTTCACTTATGGAATTCTTCTATAGTGTTTCGCTTCGCCACGGTGCACAGCTCGGTTCACCTGATCGGCTCGCGCAACGGTTGTACCGTTCACGTAACTGCGCGCTTTTACTGAGGCACCGCGCACCCGCTTTCTGGACATGACGCGCAAGCTCAGCACCGGGTGCACATAGATACTGACTCCTCTGGACTTTGTCTCAACCTCTGTACCGTGCAATGCAGCGACACATACGAGTTGCTTGAGCCAAGACCAACAACTTGATCGAGAAGGGCACGTCCATTATCCGTGGGTAATCCCTTTGTTTGCGATGCCAGCTGATGCCTGTAGAGAACCAGGTCTTGTCCTTTCTCTTAAGACACGTAGCATTTCATCGTTCCTGATTGGCCGAGGTGACCAGTACAGTATGTCGCTGCACGCACTGCACAGTATTGAGTGTAGCGTTGTTTCTCCGAATGGAGAGCGCCGACGAGGGTCGCAAGGCCGAAAGAAAGCAGTGTTAAAGCCTTTCGCTTATTCTGGGGGAGACGGGAGAAACGCCGCCTCGGTCTGGCTAACGTCTCTTGGGGCTGTCTCGACGTCGGCGCGCAGCTTCGCCGGAACGAGGTGGCTGTGTACCCACCGCACTTGCGCTTAGCCTCGCGCGTTCTTGCTGCATCGCGGCGATTTCGCGTGGACAAAACACGGCGCAGTGTAGAACCTAACGGAGGGCGAGGATGAGAACACGCAGCCTGCTCAGTAATCGTCTCTAGTGGGGCCGGCGCGCTCTTGCGGCCGTTATAGACAAGCTGTTTCATTCTTTCTTTTGCATTTTTTTTTCTCTTTAACGGCTTCACGGACAGTAACGTCTCTTTAATGTCCCTACATGAGCTTTCCACAGAAATGAGCCCCGGTTGATGTCCCTAGATGAGCTCCTGCATCCAGGGAGGTTAGGCAAAGGTAATATCTTCGTAGGTTAGCTCTTCGAAGAAAGCCACGCTCTTGGGCCCGGTAAAACCTGAGAGAGAGAGAGAGAGAGAGAGAGAGAGAGAGAGAGAGAGAGAGAGAGAGAGAGAGAGAGAGAGAGAGAGAGAGAGATTGGGGGGGGGGTGCATTGAAACTATGATATATTTGGTAGGTCAGGTTAACGCAAAAATTTGCGGTGGACGGTAGACGAAATTAGAACGTCCCTAGATAGCCGAACTATCGCACAGCGCAGGAACAGATTTGCATTTCACGAGAGACGGGGCAAGCGTGAATTAAGGGTTCTCGTTTTACATGTTGCAAGGAATTTTGCGCTATTCGTAATTACAGACATGTGCATACCGACTAAGCCATCAACAAGCCCTCTTCGACGCCTAAGGATATCCTCCCTGGGTAAACAATTAAATCACGTTTCGATGTGTGCACGTTCCAGACAACGCTGGATCAGGAAAAAGTAAGCATATTTAGAATTACCTTTACGGACTGCATTAAGATGAAAGTTCCCGCCTATACTGAAAAGTTTGATACTACGGTAAGGGCCGGCTGCCCTTACCGTAATACGGGGCAGCCGGCCCGTCTAAAGCTAGCCTCCCTGTCATCCTCTCTCTCTTGATTGATTCATAGGCTTTACTTTCCCAGTTAGCAACACTGGGGTTATGAGAGACGTTGTAGTAGAAGGCTCCGGATTAATTTTGAACACCTGTGGCTTGTCTAATATGCACATAAAGCACAGTACACGAGGTTTACTTTTTCAGTTTGCCGGCATCGAAATGTGGCTGCCGCGACCGGAAGTCGAACCTTCGACCTCGCGCTCAACACCAGAACACCAGAACACCATGTAAACATTGCGGCCGCCACGGAGGGTACGCAGAGAAGTTAGACCCTAAGGGAGCGCACGCGCAGGCGCGGTGACACTGCCCTGTTTGCTTGCGTGCATGCAGAGTAGCGCATACTTGGGCGCACGCACACGTACGAACACAGTAAGAGATGTGGTCATAGCGAAAACTTTTTTTCAGAACCATACGTTATGCACCTGTCACCTTAATGCATAATTATTTCAAGGTTGCTTATATTCCGATAAAGATACCAATGATATACAGAGGCGTCGGAGCCGATGGAGGAGATGACTGTCCTCGCCTCAAAGAAACTTCTGTTCTCAATGTTCTGGCTGTGTGCTCTTTCAGGTACAAGCAGAATGCCGCAGGCAATCCAATCGTGCCTAATTCTACGCTCTTATTTTAATGCGAAAGCATTAAATGCCCCATTATGCGAAAATCCGGCGTCGTCGGCGTCGCCATCAATCGATGGCTTAAAAAAATATGGCCGACGGCGCAAAGAGTAAACTCACGTCAAAAATGCTCCGATTGACGTCAGATTTCTCAGGGAGGTTCCTGTAAACAAAGTAAATGAATGGCTTTGAAAATAACATTTGTCAAATTTCGGTCTGGGTGGGAATGTAACCCGGGCCTCCGGGTTGCGGGAGGAGCACACTTCTCCAACGCCACGGCGGCTCCGCGGTTCTGGTTGGTTATAAAAGGTGTGCCTTGTGCTTGCGTCATTGCACAGTTGACGGCGCAGCCAATGGGGAGGAGGTGGCGCCACGTCATGTTTGCATAAAACAAAAAGCATTAACGTCAAATTGAACGCCGCTGAGCGGACCTTCGAGTTATATGAACTCCTCGCGGGCAAGCGAGTGCGTAGAGAGCTTGGCGCGTTTTGATTCGGCTTTACCGAGGCGCAGTTATAACTTAAGCGAGAGCATGCGCAGACAAGGAACGCGCAAAAAAAAAAAAAGAAACATGTCGCCAAAGAGACTATAATGTTTTCGCATTCCCACACGTAAGCAGTCGTGAGTGTCCCTGTCGAATTCTTTTTTTCCCACGTACCGAAACTGCAAGAGCTCTCTGTTTTTCCACGCGGGGACATTCGCAAGAGCACACGCAAATCCAGCGCAATGTCCGAGGCGTTCGCCCGGTGTATTTCATGGAGGTAAGGGGGGGGGGGGGCGACATTATAACGTTCACCACCTGCCCACGTCTCCATCGTCCTCCGCTTCCGCCATTAAGATGTGCAGCCTGGCGTAACACGAACGCGCGTCGTCTGGGCAATGCGGCGTAAGTGCGCGGTTAGGTCACGTGTGGTCGCCGCCTCGAGCTTGTGCGATCCACTGGAAGGAGAGGTGCACGCGGTGCGCTCCCATTTGTCGCGTTTTTATATGCGGTGCGCTCGCGCGCGCACTTCTGAAAGCACTGCGTAATGTGATCGGTGGAGCGCGGGAAACCAGCAATTGCAACCGACGCGGAGAACGCCACAGGCGCGTATCTCGCCTCGCCGGTGGTTAAAAGCGTCTTCGCGCATACTTCGCGGAAAACGCGAGCGCGGTTCGTTCATTCGCGGTCGTTCTGCAAGACGCCTCGACAGATATGAAATGGCCCTTAATAAATGGTTGGAGTGGCAGGACTGGTTGCGTTTTGCTGTGGGCGAGCTATAACTGGTTTGGTCGTGTTGGATATCAGGTTGTTAACTTGAACTGGCTACCGAAGAGGAGAGGTATATAATAACGGCAATAAAAAATAACAAGGAGATAGCAGAAGCAGTGCGTAAACGTGAGGGTGGAGCTACGTGCGGCTTACGCTGACAGTTAACAGCTGTGCGTTTTTTGTTATATATACTTTTTTAGGATACGCGTTTTCGACGATTAACTTGAAGTGGCTAATAAAGAGTTGAGTGAAAACATAATAATCATAGCGATATCAGCTAAGCGTATGGGCGAAGCTCTAAGTACGCTGACAGCAGCTATATGTTCTTTATGTTGTAAACATTCTTGTATTGAATACACGCAGTGTAACGCTATGCAATGTAAGAAAGATTGAAGTTGCCGTCACTGATTATGTTTCGACGTTTGGGATCCCGCAAAAGTGCTCACTCGTGAACGAGAGACACGCGTTGATACCGATACGCGACGGCAACTCGAAGGCGAGGCCGGTGATCGATTGTAATTTTAGTCGTTGAGTAGAACGACGGGGACAAGCGACGTGGTAAATGAACAGATAACGTACTACGCGAGATACAAGAAGAAGGGCGGAAAGAAAGATAGGACAGAGCGCAGCCTATACCGACTTTTATTTCAAGAAACGACAGCAAGCCATCGCTGTAAAGGCAAACTTATCACATGCCCCTCACGGAAGTGCGAAAACCGTTACAATCATTCTGCCACCATTGGGACACAAAGAGCGCTTCCGTTCTTCCTGTAGTTTCGTGCAATAGCCGTTGTCCAATGGCTGGGGCTGATACCATCTCGACACGGCGAGGTGGGTCTTCACCGCAAGAATCAGGCAACGACGACGAAGCCGGACATCCTGATGATGAAGAAAAAAAAACGTGGAAAAGAATGTATTCACCTCATTGGTACGTGGTTGTGACCCTCCGAGTCTCGAGCGGTTCTGACGGGGACAGAACGGCTGCAAAAGGCGCCAACCTCCCTCGTACAGTACACGCACACGGTACGGCACACACTGTCGCAGGCTGTTCTGAACAAGAACGCACGACTGCAGCACTCCACTGCAGCACTCACAGCACTCCACTGCAGGCCCGCCTGGCCGCGGCCTTGAGCCGCGTCGCAGGTTGGCCGACTCAGTAGCAGCATTAAGCACCAGCAATAATAATAATAATAATAATAATAATAATAATAATAATAATAATAATAATAATAATAATAATAATAAAATTGGCAGTGGCTTAGCTCGGCTATGCCAGGATATACGTAGCGAAAGCTAAGGCATAACATGGTTAGCCATGATTAACCTTGACTGCAAGTCCAGGCTAGTCTGGTTGTCTAGCTATGTTGTGGCGTTTAGCCAGTCGTTCGGCGCGCTGTTCGTCTGTTTCCTGGGTAATTCGTTTCCTCTTCATCTCGTTCCGATGTCGATTCCTGGCCTCCTCTTGCTTATCAGAATTGTCGCCGTCCATATACTGCCGCCTCAACTATGGTTGCGGCGCACACGAGCTCTCCTTTTCAATCACCCGGTATGTTATTAGACATGCAACGCAGCTGGCGAAGCGAGCGGAGGCGAACGCAACGACGAGGAACGCGGTGTGACGTCATGTGCCTCCTCGGAGCACGGCCACGGCGAAATCGCAAGTTCGCGGCCAGTAAAGCTTTCGCTTTGAAAGGGCGTTTCTACCGTTTCATGGTAGAATGAGCTCTGTCCTATATTTGTGCCCCCCCCCCCTATCTCCCCCTTCTTGTACAGTACGTTACTTGTTCAGTATGAACTAACTATTCCGCAACAAAGCACTTCTGGGATAAATGAATCCAGTGATTCTGCGCTTGTTCATGCAGAATGCGAATTCTATATCCCGCGCCTGACTCTTGAACGTTCACGGAAACGTGCATATTATTTACAGGCGCCCACATCGTCGCGATAGCCCATTACCAGTTTACGTTGTATCATTGATAAGTCTCTCTCCGCCCCGCTTGCAACCCAAAATTTGTCCTGCATTCTTAATTAATTTGTGCAGCGAAATGCTCGAGCCAAACTTTTTTCATTAGACTAATTAACATACAGGGTGTCACAGAAGTCTTTCCCTGATTACAAACATGCAGAAGGCAGAAAATTTGCCACACAGACACATATCTTTTATCTTTAATTACATGTGACATATTTAAGTTCTTGTGTGTACCAGTGAACGACATCGCAGCATGACGGCGCAGAATTACTGACGTCATAACATCCATCCTTCGTGAAATGTTGAACAACACATGGGTGGGATTAAATATCACTTGCGATATCCTTCGGGCAACGAAAGGAGCACACGTCGAAATTTATTAATTGTGTGTGAGTACACAAAGACTTGATTATGTTACCTGCACTTCAGGATAAAAGATATGTCCCCTATGTGTCATATTTCCTGCCTTCTGCATGTTTGTAATCAGGGAAAGACTTCTGCGACACCCTGTACACTGCCGCACTTGGGGCTTGATTCGCGCGAGTACTGTGCAGCGATGCTTGTGAACAGCATGCTTTGAAAAAGATTGAAAAAATAAAACTGCCGCGAAAGGGGTCAGGCTAATTGCAAAGGTTTTTGCAGGCGGGAGAACGGCATTATTGCTCTCGTCTGCTTAGCCTGGCTCACTTGTGGACGCCGTATTTATGGCGTCTCGTAATTTACGCTCTATGCGGTGCAACGTCGTTCTGGAACGGAGTGTACAACGAAGGTTGCCACTTTGTTGCTGTCTCTCACTGTGTCCTGAGCTCAATTGTGTGTGTCGTGGACTCGGAAAATAATCGAAGATGAAAAGATCGCGCAGTTTAGGTGATTCTTGTGGAGAGAGAAGTAATTTAGAACACATGCTCTGGTAATGCCCTTCGTTACAGACAGGCCTGCATAGATATACCACAGAAGAGAAGTTCTGTGCTGCGGAGCTCCGAGCTTTCACGTCAAATATGGGCTGTCCAGAGGGCCCACGATGCGGCGGTGAGGCTTGGCCTTCCCGTCCCAACGTGGGAACGGCCTGCGGCTTTATCACCTCCCTGAAAAGGGGGCATCGGTACCTCTCAGGACCATTAATAAAGTTTCTTGTCTGTCGTTCTGTCATAGAATTTAAAATCACCCAGCGTCCATTTGCCGAGTCGGAATGAGTCGTTTGTCTCTGCGTTATCGCTTAAGGATGGGCGCGCCTGCCTGCAACTGTACGCTTACGTTTTGGCCTTGCGTCTGAGGAAGAGAAAGGGTGCAGTGCAGCTCGCATCGGCTTTGTCGCAACTAAAAGCCGGAAACATGGGCCATTAGAAACCTGCAAAGTTGCATAAACTGTTAACCTTGAAACGAGGCTGCGTACAAGCATGCCGTGGTTCTTTCAAACGTCGCTGCAAACTCAGGTTATGGCCACTCGGAAGACGACTCGACAAGGACCGCTCGGTGATCGTTTACGTTCACTCAGGACACGTTTGGACTCCCTCGACGACTTGACGGAAGCCGCTGCTGCGTTCAGAGCCTGATGATCGAACCCACCGCGGACGACCTGCGAGCGATGATAACGTCGCTCGCTCTTATGGTGTCTGCTGCGTTTCTTCTCTGTCGCGCGCTCACCTTGACGCTCGCCGACGCCAGGCGACAGTGCCCGTCCTGTCCTTTTATCGGCTCCACTGTGTCATTTCCTCATCGTTGTGGCGATTTTGGACCGCGCTGAGACAGGCCGGAGGCAGTGAGGCGTGCTTCGATAGAGACGCCGTTGACAGGTCGGGAGAGGGCGCGCCCAATGCACAGCAAGCGGCGTGTGGGCTAGAGCACGGCCTCCGCAAGTCCAATCGATTTTCCGGCATCTGGACGAAGCGATGGCGCGCAAGAACCAGTTTTAGCCGATAAAGCGATCGCTGATGAGCGGACGCTGGAAGCCACGAGCAATGAGCTTAATCCATCTACGCGCGTTATACGAGAGCAGAAGAATAACAAAAACTTTTGTAGACCGGTGTACAATAGCTCGTCGTGCTTGGTACTGGATAGGGCTCTATTTGTATGCAGTACCGTATTTTTTACTTTTCTTCTACAGGCAGCTTGTATTCGTGGTTCATTAGCTCACTAAATGTTGGAAAAGAAGGTCGATGGCCTTGTCGTATAGCCTGTGGCGGCGCGTGCGAAAGGCGGCTCCACGCGTTTCATCTCCGTCCACCGTGTGAGCTGGTTGCGCTATTTAACGTCGGCGCTTAACTAGAAATCCATTCTCTCGACGTGATAGCCTCGGACGGTTCTCGACGCTCTTATCGCGCGTATCGAGAACTGAGAAACGGCGCGATTAACTGCACTCTGTTTCATAACGACGTTGCACCGGAGTGTGAGCAACGGCTCGCGTCGGCCAATCAAGAGAGCGATCGTACTACGAACGCGCGCGGGTTCCGAGCGTCGTCTGCTCAGCCTGGCTCAGATGTGGACGGCATGTTTACGGCGTCTCGTAATTTACGCTCTATACGGTGCAACGTCGTTCTGGAACAGAGTGTACAACGAAGGTTGCCACTTTGTTGCGGCCTCTCACTGAGTCATGAGCCCCAATGTGTGTGTCGTGGACTCGGAAAATAATCGAAGATGAAAAGATCGCGCAGTTTAGGTGCGATTCTTGTCTAAGCAGATCGAGTAGTGCGACACATGCATGTCGAACCCCCTTATTCCGAAGTTTATTCTTGTATCGATCCAATACTAACCACTGGCTAATGTTCCACACAGCAGTCCGCGTAATGTGTAAATAAAAAAAACAATGAAGGCTATTTTGAATTCTGAGAGAATTAAGTTTTCTGAAGACATGTTCCGTGAAAGTGTCGCATGGCAAATGGGTAAAAAAAAAAAAAAAACGCCGTTCTGCGTTCTGTTTTATCGACACGTGTGGGTTCGACACACGCTCTGTCGGCTGCTACATTGCGTGATGTGCAACACAGGATGATATTGGCATGTGAGTGATTATGAATGTACAGGTATATGCATGCTGCGCGCCCTTTTCGATAATTTCGATGCAAGTCAGCGTTGTGTGGATCTGTTCATGACCGTCTCGTGTTCCTGCTCAATGTCACTGATCCATTACCAACAGACCCTTTTGTAATGTCCTCGCACGCGCTCACGTATAAAAGAATGCGAGGAAATGGGGCTATGAAGGGAATTCTCTCTCTCTCTCTCTCTCTCTCTCTCTGTGTGTGTGTGTGTGTGTGTGTGTGTGTGTGTGTGTGTGTGTGTGTGTGTGTGTGTGTGTGTGTGTGTGTGTGTGTGTGTGTGTGTGTGTGTGTGTGTGTGTGTGTGTGTGTGTGTGTGTGTGTGTGTGTGTGTGTGTGTGTGTGTGTGTGTGTGTGTGCGCGCGCGCGCGCGCACTTAGAGGTATAGACAAAAGACAGGGGTAAAAAGGCAGAGGGGTGCAGATGTTTGCATCCTGCACTGGGCGACGGGGGAGCTGGAAGCGAGGCAAGGAGAGAGAGAGAGAGAGCAGGCACAAGATCACAGCACACAATCGCAATTGTCAAAAATTGATGCTGAACACGTTAGTGCTGGTTTAATTCCCATAGGAATTGTAATGTTGTGAACATTACGCTGGAAGTAAGGCTTCACAATTACGTGTAGTGAATTTTTGATGCCGGCGGGCAAATTAAAGTTTTTTAAAAAAATTGTGACATTGTCTTCGTCGCCTTCTGCTGCGATGCCCTATGAACTCGGTATTCTAGAATAGTTCTGAGAATGCGTCTGTCATGAAAGCGAGCTAGCGTAGTCGTGAGCAATCATCTGTGTACGATGACAGTCACAGAGAACATATTTGAGGGTCTCCCTGCAGCCACAGTCGTTCACACGCAGCGCTGTCGGTCATGGTAATATACGAAAAACTTCGCAAAGGATATGCTCCCAGTCACAGCCGGCAAAGCAGGATTGCCTCGCGTCGGCCGAGTCCAGGAGGGATGCGAAGAATGTAGGTCGTTCAGTCGGTTACTTTAAATACTGCGCGTGTTCCACACGGAGAACGTGATGGCTGTATACAGCAGCTGCATTTGACATGTATATTCGCTTACCTCCCGGAAGCTAGGTCACAGGAACTGATTAATCTATACCAGCCGAGCACGGCTCGAACACAGGCGATTCTCAACCCGGCGAAATCTTCACTCGAGCAGTGCACTTCGCCGGTGTTCCTCAAGAGTACGAAGGAGAAAATAAAATGGGGGTGGGGGTGGAAAGGGAAAGAAAAGTGTACTGAAGGTCTTCAGCGTCGCATAAATTACTATACTCGCGGACAAGTTTCTGTGGCAATGAAGGGAAAGCTACGGGCGCGTGGCTGCTGCACATGTGTTAAGGCACCAAGTAGTCCGCCAGCGTCTGACAATGCTTTTGGTTGTTTGGAACAGACGCTGAATCGACGGAGCTTCACATGCGACAGTTTCGCGTTTGCCCAGACGCGGAAGGAAAAAGCCGCAAAATAAGTGAGCTTTTGCATTCAGTCCTGTGTTTTATCTCATTTAACTGTTGCTAATAAAGTGTTCATGTTTTCTCTTCCCCAGCTTAAACTAACGTGGATGAATACGCGGCACTCTTTTCAGAAGCGCGCTCGTGTATAGAGATCGCTGTCGCGAGCAACGCTGGACGCGTAACAAGTTCTAGATGAGGAGGGTTCTGCGCCCTTCGGTGCCCGGTAATGGTCCGAGGAACGACGGGCCTGCGCAATGTACTTTCGAGGAGCGGTCGCCCCGTAGATAGGAATGAGATGAAGGGAAATCGCTAAAAGACGCCGCGATGTGCTTGAAACGATCGCGATTAAACGGTGAAACATTGCCTTTCCTGCACATGGCAAGGATATGAGGGGCACAAAAGAAACACTGATTGAGCATCCCCGCTGCTTTACTGAATGTATATATAGCGCTGCTGCTTGCTGCACCGCTGTGGATCAAGAAACGAGTTTGCGCACGTGCGCGCGAGCGTGTATACGTTGTTTTTGTGTCTTGTACACCCACGTTCTTGTCTGTGTTAAATCCGTTTACTTCGTACGAGGTAGGTGGCGGTAACTGCAAGTCTCTGCGATATATTCAACGAAGCGGCCTATACAAGATCACAGACGGTCTGCGGATTGCTTCAGTTCATGCTTGTAGGGGTTGTCCGGCGAGTGCAGGTGCATTCTAGGCGAAACTGGCGCCATGCTGGAGATCATCTGCAACATCGATAGCGCTGCGCAAGTGATAGTCGGATATAAGCCGACCGTATATATGTTGCGGTGCAGATTTTTTTTTTTCGTTGTGACCCTGTCGTTCCTATTTCGCAGCCTTGACTACGTCGCATGTAATCAACCCGCATATATTCACACCGTCTTGCGGGCAATCTATAACCTGACTTGCTTTTTGCTGGTCTTCAAACCTCTTCCCTCTGAAAAGTTTCTGCGATGTCCACTTTTGCTGCTGCATTCTCTCTCTCTCTCTCTCTCGCTCTCTCTCACTTCGTTCAGAGAAGACGTTGTGCCAACTTCGGTGGCAAAACAGCGCAACACTGTGATCGTTCACGTAGCTCACTATACTGTGTCACCTCTTTCTTTGGGACCCGCTGCGGTACCTTAGTGGATTTGCTTGCTACTGCTAAGCTCATGCAAGGTCACGAGTTGGTGAACCCGGCCGCGGCGGCCGCATACCGAAGTGGGCGAAATGAAAAAAAAAAAAAAACGAAAAAAGAACGGTCGTAAGTTCTGATTTACGTTTACGCTAGAGAACATTTGGTGTACAAATTAATCCGTAGTCCGTCACTACGGCGTGCCTCATAACCAGATCGTGGTTTTGGCACTTAAAACCCCATAATTTAATTTCTTTGCTTTTTTCCCTCGGTTTTGTGCAGAAGATTGTAGTTTTGTGAAGCCCGGTCCATATACAGGGCTCTCCAGTACCGACTGACTCTTGCAGCTTTACCGGCATACACCGTTACTGCATACAGTAACTGTTCCATTGTATTAGCATAACCAGAAAGTAGAGGGTGGCGTCACGCCTTGACCGATGTCTGCATTTTAACGACGCCGCCCGGTGAATCCTGCTGTTAGAAGTCGTTCGAGAAACGCCCCTTTCACTCTTCCGAGAAGACGCCTGCACAATAAACAGACACAAACGCCTTAATTGTAGTCCAGAAATTGGCCGTGTAACATGTATTTCATGTACCGACTATACTTAAAAGAAAGGATGGTGGTGGCGTTGCCTCCCGCTTTTTCTTTTTTTTCTTTTTTCTTTATTATGGGGGTGGGGGGAGGCGATCGCTGAGTGCAGGAGCGCTCAAAGATGCAGGAGTTCGCTCACTATACCACGGACAAGAAGGTACAATTGCAACTCGTAGGCACGCATATACGCGTTGACGCACACGCAAGCACGTAGTCAGCAAGGCCCGATTTTAAACCGACACTTGAAGGCCTGCAGACCAACCTGGAGAGGACAAAGGAGCCTTGGCCACACGCGACGCGTCATGCGCTGCCGCCCACAAACACCGAGGACGAATTCGTAGGCGCGAACCGCTGCGCAAGCATAATGCAGTTGCGTGTGCAAAGCGCAGCCTGAATGCACGTGGGGACAATACACGCGGAACATAACAGAAGCGGCGGCGCGCTGTTTGTAAAGGGAAATCTGCATGCAGCTCGCTGTGCGCCGCGGCTGAAGAGGACGCGTTGCTGCAGGCCAAATGCGCACGGCCTTGCGGGCGCAGTCTGTGAACGCGGCTTCGGTAGCTTATGGCGCCGCTGACCACGGTGCCATCGCCTCCGCCGCTCGCTGTGACGTGGTGTGTGTGTGTGTGTGTGTGTGTGTGTGTGTGTGTGTGTGTGTGTGTGTGTGTGTGTGTGTGTGTGTGCGTGTGTGCGTGCGTGCGTGCGTGTGCGCGTGTGCGCGTGTGCGCGTGCGTGCGTGCGTGCGTGCGTGCGTGCGTGCACGTGTCTTGAAAGGCCTGTGATAGCAGTCTTTCTCGTCTCGTAGTCATTCGCCGTCCCACCCTAGGTGACGAACTATAGCGCAGTAGCGCTCTGAAGTCCGTACTCCCATACATCACGTTCAGAGACTCACCTTTGCTTGGGTGTACAGCATATACGTCATGAAAGACCGCAACCCACTTGGGAAATACCGCTTCGGAATGCAAAAGCGTGCAAGGAATGGGGGCAGTAAGAATGACCACGTCTTCAACGGTGTGTTGCGATGTGCAAATAATTTTCTCGCTCGAACAGGTTGTGTCCGCCGTGTGCATTCCATTTGCTGTACTCACGATTCTTAAATGTTTTACGTCCAAAGCTTATAGGAACACTCCTGCTATGACGTGTCGCATATAGTGGAGGGACCTGGTCTAACTTTGGCCATTCTAAGGCCCTGCAGCGTGTGGTCTCGAGGCACGGGTGTTTTTGTATGACGCACTCATCCGTACACGGCCGGGCACAGAACCCTGCAGCCACCGTTTTGCTTACGAGCAAAGCGCCGTATAGTACCGTCTCAGCAATTGTGTTGCGCTTGTCCGCTACGCCTTGGTCACGAAGCGCTTTATGGGACCGGCCGAGCACAATCTTATCGATACCTTCATCAGTATAGGAAAAGTTCAGACTTCCGCGAAGCCCGCAATGCGTTGCGGGACGCTGTTCTGGTAAGTACCTCGAAGGTCCGCCCGAGTAAGCACTGTTCGTGCGGGACTCCCCGTGCACCGGCCACGCGCGTGGCGCTTCGCAGCCGGCTTTCCAGGCGCAAGATGTGCGTGCGTGATGATACCCGCCCTGCCGGCTACGTATGGCCACGCGCGAATCTTGCGCCACCACGCCTCTGTAGCCACGCTTCGCATCAATTGCGCGCGGTGCCACCTAGTTTGTACGTGTACGTGCACTGTCTTTGCCGAACGCACCTCTCTCGCCCCGCTTCGCTCTTCCTTTTAGGCTTGTGCGCTTCTCCGCCCGACCACTTCCCCGCTTTGCTTATCGGCTTGTGCTGCCCCCCCCCCCCCCCCGGGCGCCAGGCTGGTGCAACAAATCACCGCGCCCCGGAATCGCGTGTCTTTTTTTTTTTTTTTTTTTAGTCTGCCAACCCACGACGAGCGCTGCGCAGTATGCAACCCTGCATGCACTGCGGGTCTGCGGGCAATGTGCACTACTATATACCGATGCACTGCGCGTGGTTCCATGCGTCCAGCAGGAGAAGGAGCGCGCGCTCTTCTCGCTCCCCTTGCTTCTCTCGCTCAAAGGGCGCCTCGCAGACACGTACGCACACGGGCGCGCTCGTGCGAGACCAGCAGTTCGTGTAACGATTCCCGTATGTCAGGAGATTACGCCGAACGAGGGCGTCCATAATGCGGATGCGGGGGCAACCCCCGAGGAGCTGCGAAGGCACCGCCCGCTACGCAGGCGCTGCACACCTGCGAAGGAAGCCGGCATGCTCTGTCTGTCGCCATAAAGTACACCACTGCTGCTGCTGTTCGATCACGCGCGCGCGAAGCTGGGAGAAAGAAGCGCGAGCTCCATTCTCTCGCTGCATGCGGTATACATTGCTGTGATAGAAAACTGGAAAGTGCGTTGTGAGAGCTAGGATCCGCTTTGCGACCCTGCACCAAGCCACGCTCTCTCTCTTTCTCTCACACACACACACACACACACACACACACACACACACACACACACACACACACACACACACACACACACACACACACACACACACACACACACACACACACACACACACACACACACACACACACACACACACACACACACACACACACACGCGCGCGCGCGCACACACACACACACACGCACGCACGCACGCACGCACGCACACGAGCGCTTTTACATTTCGTACAAGCATGCTTCTCGAGCCTCTGCGTCGTTCATCTCTTTTTTTCTTGGACGTTTCCACGGAAGCGGTCGACGTTACAGCTCCACGTCAGATCGCTCAAAGTATAGCGAAGCACGCGCACATAGAACGCTCCTGCTGCGAAGTGCATATCTTGGTGCGCCATACGTAACCAGAGCACGGTTCTAAATCATAAATCTAAACACGTCCTCCCCAGATATCGCGTAATCCAGGCACCGTGTTGCGCTTGACGGCGCACCAGTGTCGTGTTAACATGTTTGCGCGAGTATACCGCGCCTCCTGCTTTCTCGCAGTGCAGTTCACCAGAAAGCGCACTGAACGCATTCTTGTGGTCACGGCAACTACGTATTTGCCTACAATGTCCGCTGCCAGTTCAGAAAAAAAAAACATACTATGCGGTTTTTTGTGCCAAAACCACGATCTAATTATGAGGCACGCCGTTTAGACCACCTAGGGTTCTTTAACGTGTACCTGACAATTTTCACCGCGGAAACGGTACTGGATTGCGTTCTGTGGTGTCGTAACACAAAGGTGACCCCGCACATATAGCGCATTCTCTAGCGATGACACGAGCACATGCATCGTGCACGGCGAAATAGATTCTGCGGCGTATACTCCACGCCGAAGATGTGCCGTAATGCGCGCTCAACTTGGTTGGCGGCCGCTTGCTGTTTCAGCTACATATGACTGCGTCGCCTGGGTTCCGTTCACTCTCGGTCAGCATAGCGGCATCTATAGCATCATACTATCTCCCTCTTCCGCTCTTTCTCTTTTTACCCCCCCCCCCTTCACACTTCCCCCCCGTGCAGGGTAGCCAACCGGAACTGCCTCTGGTTAACCTCCCTGCCTTCCTATGCATATCTCTCTCTCTCTCTCTCTCTCTCTCTCTCTCTGTATATATGCGTCGCGACTCAAGGGACGTCCATGGCGAATTCAAGCCAAGTGTCACTTAGAGCTGCTGTATAATGCTCACCCTGGGGAGGATATACAGTAACTCTAGCGCAGAGACGCGTTCTCCTCAGGGGGCACTCGTGACTGCACGCGTTCGCGGTGCGTGCACCATGACATGCAGGACAGCACAATATATGTATGCACGTCATCTGCGATGCGACCCCCGCCAATGTACTGTTGCGTTTCGCCTGCGACACGCGGTTTTGCCGGCGCGACTGCGGCGGGGCGGCAGACATTTTGGCCCGTTCGGCGTCGCCGCAACGCTCCCCGCCAGGCGTTTCCAGGCGTTTCCAGGCGCGACTGCGGCGGGGCGGCAGACATTTTGGCCCGTTCGGCGTCGCCGCAACGCTCCCCGCCAGGCGTTTCCAGGCGTTTCCAGGCATGTTCCGATGCCACGTGTCTTCATGTGCGTGTGTGAGTGTATGTGCCATTGTGCCCGAACGGCGGCGATGCGACAGCAGGGGGTCACCCTCTCCTTCCAGTCATTGTGCCCGACCAGAGGCGCTACAAGAGCCGAAGTTACCCTCTCCTCCCAGTCTTTGTGCCCGACCGGCGGCGCTACGACAGTGTGCGTCACCATTAGCCCATTGTACAATCACGTGCTCGTCTATTGAGGGGTTCCTTCTTGCCCTCAACTGCGAGAGTATAAAAACAGCTGCCCCCGGACGCCAAAAGGAGGGCTCCGATTTCTTCTGTTGAGTAAAGTGCTCTCCCGTCTCTCTTCTTCGGTCAACCTGACCGCCAACTCTTTGCGATGTTAAAATAAACAAGTTGTTTTGTTGTTACCAGTCGACTCATGCTTTGCCGGGACCTTCGGATGCTTCCAGTTGTACCCCAGGCCGCCAGGCCAACGCTACCCTTGGGGCTTGCGACCCAGGTACAGCCACGGGCGTCAGCGCCGAGTTCCCAACAACCGATGCCATCGGTGGGATCCAAACAACTGTCTGCCAGCGGTGAGATCGCGACAACGGAGGCCAGCAGCGAAGAGATGCAGTTGACTGTATGCTGAGCAGCTCAACAACGATCCGGGAGCAGTGCAACGAGCCCTGTGTGATGACTGGTTGCCTGCAGCTGAACGACTACGCTGGACTCTTGGCTGCGAGGTTTGGTGAGTGCGGGACTTTCTTCTTCTGAGCTTTGCCAGGCTTTTGTTAGTGTCAGAAACAGAGCTGGTAATTGTGGTTGTCGTTGCTGCCGGGTTAGTTTGCGGCAAGACAATAGTAAGCAGTAGAGAAAGCAGCATTCAGAGCAGCCATGGATTTGAAGTCGTTGCGCAAACCGAAATTGCTGGAGTTTGCAAGAGAGTTGGGTCTGGATGTCTCGGACAAACTCAGAAAACCAGAACTGCTAAAGGCTATTCTTGAGTTAGAAGCTGAGGATGACGAGCTGTCGGAATGCCTTGAGACCATTGAGGAAAGGGAGACTGCAAAAAGAGAAGAGCGTGAACGTAAAGAACAGAAAGAGCGAGAGCAACAAGAGCGTGACCGTCAACACGCTTTGGAAATGAAGCGTCTTGAGGTAGAGATGGAACGCGCTCGTAATGGAAGTCAGGCACACGGTGCAGGAGAACGCGTATTGTTCAAAATGACTGACCTGATGCGGCCGTTTAAGCTTGGAGAGGACATTGGTTTGTTCCTGGTTAACTTTGAGCGAACGTGCGAGAAGCAGGGGTTCTCTCGGGAAACGTGGCCACAGCGCTTGCTCACTTTGTTACCCGGCGAGGCGGCCGACGTAGTCGCTCGCTTGGATAGAGAGGAGGCAGAGGATTTCGACACAGTGAAATCGAGTCTTCTAAAAAAGTACCGGCTGTCTGCGGAGGCGTTCCGTCGGAAGTTTCGGGAAAATGAGAAAGGCAAAAGTGAGTCATATACAGAGTTTGCATATAGGCTTATGTCGAACATGCAGGAGTGGCTCAAAGAAGAGAAAGCGTTTGGTGACCACGATAAAGTTCTGCAGTGCTTCGGGCTAGAACAGTTTTATAGTCGGTTACCGGAGAACGTGCGATACTGGGTCTTGGATAGGCCAGACGTTTGTACGGTGGCTAAAGCCGCTGAGCTAGCCGAGGAGTTTGTGACGCGTCGGGCTCGCGGAGCTAAGGACGGTCAAAAGGGTGAATTTGGCTCGAAGTTTGAGAGGCCGAAGTTCACACCCATGAGAGCAAAGGGGAACACGCGTAGTGCGGATGCGAGTGGAAGCAGTGCGACCGAACCTAAGGAGACGGCGGCAGCCGAAGCCGAACGCAGAAAGCGGTTCGAGATGAGGCAAGCGCGCGTTTGTTATACGTGCCAGAAGCCGGGTCACTTTTCGGCGCAGTGTCCGGAAACAACACCAAAAGTTGTGTTTTTTTCATTAGGCAGCACTGACGAGAACATGAAGCTTCTCGAGCCTTACATGCGAAACCTCCTCGTGAACGGGAAAGAGTGCCGAGTGCTTCGCGATTCCGCAGCTACGATGGATGTAGTTCACCCGTCTTACGTAGAACCCCATATGTTCACGGGCGAGTGCGCATGGATCAAGCAAGCCGTGGAAGCTCATAGCGTGTGTCTGCCAGTAGCAAAGGTGCTTATTGAAGGACCTTTCGGAACGCTTGAGACGGAGGCGGCAGTGTCATCTATGCTGCCCCCCCAGTACCCGTACCTATTTTCAAACAGGTCCGATCACCTCCTGCGCGAGAAGGGGCTTTTGTTTGGTGAGGCTAGCGTTCAGGCCTTAACCAGATCGAAGGTTCGGGAGCTCGCTGCAAAGGCGGTAGTTGCGGGGCCAATGTTATCAAACAACGAAAAAGGGTCAGAGGCGCAGCAAGCCGATATTCAGAGCACGCCCGAACTGAATAAAATTGAGTCTGTAACGTTAAAGGCACCAGATACTGGAGAGGAAAATCCCGATGCGGGAAAGTTAGAAGAGCTATCTACTGATTTGCTCATCGCGCCTACGTCAGACGGACTTGATAGGTTGCTAAAAGTCAGCCGGTCGGCTTTGATAGCCGAGCAAAAGAAGGATGGTAGCCTAGAAAACATACGCTGCAATGTCAAGGAAGGTATCGCCAGGAAAAATGCGCGTTTTGTGGAAAGAGGTGGAGTCCTGTACCGGAAGTATCTAGACCGCAGAGGAGTGGAGTTCGATCAGCTGATCGTTCCTCAATGCTATCGTCAGGATCTGTTGCGCTTGTCGCATGGGGGTTCGTGGTCCGGACACCTAGGAGTTAAGAAAACTAAGGACCGTCTCTTGCAAGAGTACTATTGGCCAGGGTGTTTTCGGGACGCAGACCACTTCGTGAGGTCATGTGACACCTGTCAGCGGGTGGGCAAACCAGGGGACAAATCGAGGGCGCCGTTGAAATTGGTACCTATCATTACGGAGCCTTTTAGACGGCTCGTTATTGATACAGTGGGACCTCTGCCGGTAACAGCCACGGGGTACAGACACATTTTGACTGTGATCTGCCCAGCGACAAAGTTCCCTGAAGCAGTGCCGCTTAAAGAACTCAGCTCAGTTGAGATAGTCAATGCACTACTGTCCATATTTGCGCGAGTTGGTTTTCCTGCGGAAATCCAATCAGATCAGGGCACAGTGTTTACTAGCGCTTTGACGACAACTTTTCTCGAAAGGTGTGGGGTAAAGCTGCTACACAGCTCAGTGTACCACCCACAGTCGAATTCCGTTGAGAAGCTCCACTCCGTCATGAAGCGCGTGTTGAGAGCGTTGTGTTTTGAACATCGAACTGACCGGGAGCTGTGTCTGCCTGGGGTGATGTTTGCTTTAAGGACCGCGCCGCATGCAGCTACGGGGTTTTCGCCAGCTGAACTGGTGTACGGTCGTTCGCTTCGGTCTCCGCTTCGCATGCTTCGAGAATCATGGGAAGGCAGGGGCGACGACCCAGTCGTGGTGGAGTACGTGCTTAAGCTCCTCGAACGCTTAAGAAGGGCACAGGAGTTGTCAGGTGAAGCAATGACAAAGGCCCAGCAGAGGGCCAAGGTTTATTATGATCGGACCGCCAGGGCCCGTCGTTTTGAGGTGGGCGATGAGGTCATGATATTGCGCACATCGCTAAACAACAAACTAGACGTGCAGTGGGAGGGCCCAGCACGAATTGTTCAGAAACTGTCGGACGTTAACTACGTGGTAAGTCTGCCAGGAAAGCGGAAAGCACAGCAAGTTTACCACTGTAATCTGCTCAAACCTTATAGACAAAGGGAAGCAGTGGTGTGCATGATGGTAAACGTTCCTGAAGAGCTTCCGGTCGAGCTTCCGGGACTAGGCTCAGTGACGAACAGGGAAGACACCGGTCAAGTCATTAGTGACCTTATCAGTAAAGCACCGCTGTCGCCCGAGCAGAAAACCGAACTACACCAGCTATTACAAGAGTTTCAAGGTCTGTTCTCTGAGAGGCCTGGTAGGACTTCTGTACTTACTCATGATATAGAACTTACCTCCCCAGAGCCAGTACGATCCAAGGCGTATCGGGTGTCACCCCGCCAGAGCGATATTATGGAGGCTGAGGTAAAGAAAATGCTACAGCTCGGTGTTATTGAGGCAGGTGAGAGTGATTATACCTCCCCTTTGATTTTAGTTGAGGTACCGGGCAAGGAACCTCGTCCTTGCGTCGACTACCGCAGGCTTAATTCCATCACTAAGGATCAAATTTATCCGATCCCTAACATCGAGGAGCGCCTTGAGAAAGTTAGTAGCGCTCAGTTTATTTCCACCCTAGATCTTGTCAGGGGTTATTGGCAGGTTCCACTTACAGAAGAGGCTAGTAGGTATGCGGCGTTCATTTCACCAATGGGAACATTCCGTCCTAAAGTGTTGAGTTTTGGTTTGAAGAACGCGCCATACTGTTTTTCAAGCCTCATGGATAAAGTGTTGCGGGGACAGCAAGAATTCGCTTTACCGTATCTAGACGACGTAGCGATATTCTCCGCATCCTGGTCTGAGCATATGGCACACTTGCGGGCAGTGCTAACCCGCCTGCGCGAAGCGGGCTTGACAGTAAAGGCTCCTAAGTGCCAGTTAGCACAGGCCGAGGTTGTCTACCTCGGTCACGTGATTGGTCAGGGTCGTCGCCGCCCCTCTGAAATAAAAGTGGCCGCTGTGCGAGACTTTCCGCAACCGCGCACAAAGACCGATATTCGGTCGTTCTTAGGTGTCGCCGGCTACTATCAGAGGTACATTCCCAGGTACTCTGATATCGCGGCTCCCCTGACGGATGCTCTAAGAAAGTCAGAGCCTCAAACAGTCGTCTGGGACGAGACAAAGGAAAGAGCTTTTAGCGCCCTAAAGAGTGCCCTAACAAACCAGCCTGTGCTACGATCGCCAGACTATACAAAAGGGTTCATTGTTCAGTGCGATGCTAGTGAGCGAGGCATGGGCGTTGTACTGTGCCAACGGGAAAAGGGAGAAGTAGAACACCCCGTCCTGTATGCTAGTCGTAAGCTGACCAGTCGTGAGCAGGCGTATAGCGCCACCGAGAAAGAGTGTGCATGTCTCGTGTGGGCCGTTCAGAAATTGTCATGCTATCTAGCCGGCTCGAGGTTTATCATTGAGACGGATCACTGCCCTCTCCAATGGCTGCAGACCATCTCTCCCAAAAATGGCCGCCTCCTGCGCTGGAGCCTCGCTTTACAACAATATTCCTTTGAGGTGCGTTACAAAAAGGGGAGTCTCAACGGTAACGCCGATGGCTTAAGTCGAAGCCCCTAACGTAGGAATCAGCCTCAAAATTGTTGGTTACTGATGTTTTTCTTCCTGAGGCAGGATTTTTTTTAACATATTGCTTTTGTTTAGTGTTTCAAAGTGATGATATGCTTTCTAGTGCAATTTTCCAATTTGTGGACGCGTTCTGAGTGATGCTAGACTACTGTAAGGAACTAGGCAGTGGTATAAAAAGGGGAAAGAGCCTGGCAGGGCTTAGTGAGGGTTGTGCCGTGCTTGCTGACTGAGCGGTTGAGTTTCAGCGTAGTTCTAACGCTTGCCGGGAACGAGAACAAAAATGTGAACTCTCCCGAAGTCACTTTGCAGTGTCCCGTGCGAACCTGAACGAGAGAACGAGGCCTTCTCTGTGCGCTGCGCTCAAGAAACGTCGAGGGACGCCCGACTTCGGTTATGAGCATCATCGAGCGACATCCCTCCGGACAGCGGATGCAGTCCCCTGTCCATCGGGATCTCCTTCCCCCGGCGGGGCGGTCTGTTGCGTTTCGCCTGCGACACGCGGTTTTGCCGGCGCGACTGCGGCGGGGCGGCAGACATTTTGGCCCGTTCGGCGTCGCCGCAACGCTCCCCGCCAGGCGTTTCCAGGCGTTTCCAGGCGCGACTGCGGCGGGGCGGCAGACATTTTGGCCCGTTCGGCGTCGCCGCAACGCTCCCCGCCAGGCGTTTCCAGGCGTTTCCAGGCATGTTCCGATGCCACGTGTCTTCATGTGCGTGTGTGAGTGTATGTGCCATTGTGCCCGAACGGCGGCGATGCGACAGCAGGGGGTCACCCTCTCCTTCCAGTCATTGTGCCCGACCAGAGGCGCTACGAGAGCCGAAGTTACCCTCTCCTCCCAGTCTTTGTGCCCGACCGGCGGCGCTACGACAGTGTGCGTCACCATTAGCCCATTGTACAATCACGTGCTCGTCTATTGAGGGGTTCCTTCTTGCCCTCAACTGCGAGAGTATAAAAACAGCTGCCCCCGGACGCCAAAAGGAGGGCTCCGATTTCTTCTGTTGAGTAAAGTGCTCTCCCGTCTCTCTACTTCGGTCAACCTGACCGCCAACTCTTTGCGATGTTAAAATAAACAAGTTGTTTTGTTGTTACCAGTCGACTCATGCTTTGCCGGGACCTTCGGATGCTTCCAGTTGTACCCCAGGCCGCCAGGCCAACGCTACCCTTGGGGCTTGCGACCCAGGTACAGCCACGGGCGTCAGCGCCGAGTTCCCAACAACCGATGCCATCGGTGGGATCCAAACAGTACCCATGCATGAACACTGTTAGTGCCTCTCCCACTATTCGTCGTTACTTTCCATAACACGATAGCCTTTTCCCTGTATTGGAGAACAAACTGGACGGGCGTTGCGTTGATGAGAGAGACGTGGCGGTGTCCTCTGTAGATTACGCCAAGAAGAACGCACTGGGATCGCTCTGTCGAAAAGCTGCAATGCGATCGAGACTGCGACCGTGGGCCGCCGTCGAGGCGGTTGTCGCGCGGCGCAAGACCTCCGCCGTGCGCGCTAAAAGTCTACGCAGTGAGATGCGCATTCATGACCGCTGATTGCCTTTGTTCGCACACTCGGTCCTTTTTAACGTGATAGCGTTAAGGGCCCCGTGTCGTAGAAAATCCGGTGCCGGCATCCTCCGTCGTTTCGGGAAAGGTCATTTCGAACCACGCGTACCTAACCGCGCAGGCCCTCCATGTAGCGCAAGGAAGTTACTGAACTAATTGAATTTCTCAATGAAAAATACGTCAGAAAAATCGTATAGTACGACCTACAGACAACCTACAGACATGATAGCGTCGGATTGTAATTTGAATGTATACAAGAAAACATAATTATGTTACGCAGAAGCTCAAAACACACCTTTTCCAGCGTTTCTACCATCCACAGAGCGGCCATGGCCTCCGAGATTTGCGCGCGCCGGTGCGCGCAAATCTCAAAGGCTATCTCTAGATGGCGCTCTCGAAATCTCCAGTTGGCGCACGCCTCCGCCGCATCGCGGCCCACGCAAGAAGCCGAGTTTCTATACCAGAAAGCTCGCCTCCGTGCATAGCATTTGTTGTATATCCTCCATTCCGGAGCCAAAGTCCCCCCCCAGAGGCCCCGGACATTTGATAAACTCCCGCGCTGCGGCCCGCCGACGGGGTGGCAAGGAGAACTCCCTCTCAGAGGCGCCGGACACTTGATACCCCTCGAACTACGTGCCTTACTGGCGGGCGCGATGTATACAAACAGCAACCGGCGGTGCGGTGGTGCCTTGCAAGTGTGGAGGTGGTGGTGATAACTTTACTGCACACAGGGGAGTTGCGGACACGCACGTCCGTGGACCCCCGCACGGCCCACTGCACTCAAACGTTCATGTCCCGGAGGCTCATGACGCTGGCAGCCCGGCCTGTGGCGATGGCTTTTGGCACGTGCGTGGTGCAAGAATGCTTGTGTGGCATGGTGTATTGTGACTTTCTCCTTCTCACTACTCTCTCCCATTTCCCATACCTTCTAGTGAAAAATAAAGCAGTCTTCTTGATGCGCTCGAAGCGAAAGGACGTCTGTCGTTTTTCCATAAGTTCAAAGTTCTCCGTCTCTTATTCCACAACAGCATTGGCCGCCAGCGTCTCCCGGTAATCATTACGGTTACATAAGCTGCAGTTGCCGGGAAGCGTGGAAGTAGTCAGGGATTTTTTTAATGCTACCGCGTTCCACTCCCAAAGGCGAAGCTTAAACGTCCTCCAAATTTTTAATCTGACGGCTGCTCCCCGCGTCATCTCCACAGGCGCAGATGGCGATTGCGCCAATGCTCTCTCTCTCTCTTTTATTTATTCTCTTTATGGGGGGGGGCGGTCATTTGGCCCGCCCGCTTACCTGCCGTGCTCGTCGCGGACTGGTCCGTTAAACAAGGTCTGCGGCACGTTGTTGGCGCACGTTACTGCGACCACGAAATGTCCTTTGCCAAAGCGCAACGTTGCCCGGATGCGATCTCTACGCCGCTCGTGCTTTCGAGGTGGGAGAGCTTGCACGAAGCATCTTAAGCGTCTGTGGTCAGACATTAGGGCCTGGACAGGACCGGTGCTGTGGTCAGTGGAGGTTTTAAAGCGAAGCTTTCTTTGCCTCTCCCATATACTTCCGGCCCACTGCTGCTGCTGCTGTCTTATACGCCGCGTTGGGGGTGGTTCAGAGCATGTATACTACATGGAAAGAGCGTGGCATATAAGAAAGGAGACGCGAGAAACCCGTGCACGTCAAAGAACCCCAGGTGGTCGAAATTATTCCGGAATCCCTCACTATAGGGCGCGCATCGTAATCAGATCGCAGTTTTGGCACGTAAAAACCCCATAATTGAATTTTAATTTTAACCGACGCAGTAGCGACACAAGTGAATAACACCCTTGCCACTCGTCGCTCGCAGTTCCCATACAACGAGGGGGGAGGGGGGAGTAGGGAAAGGGTATCGTGAGGAAGCAAGGAAACGCTACTACTAGGCACGACAGCGGTTGCGGGGAAACGGGATAAATTTAAGTTTAAGGTACGGTACGGTGCGTTTCCACGGTTTCTAAAAAAAGAAAAAATGAGCGCCATACAATTACGTCAAGCAGACAACTTACGCAGGACGTGCAGAAGCAGAGCCGCATTAATTAAAGCGCGCCGCAGGGTCTAGGCGACATTACGGAAGCGCTCTCACGTCAAAGCGAGACTTCTGTGCCCGCCGCGGTAGCTCTGCGGATATGTCACTGCTCGAGGTTGCGGATTTGATTTCGACCGCGGCAGCCGCATTTCGATGGGGGCGAAAAAAAAAGAAAGTAAGAAAAAAAAGCGCTCATGCACTTAGATTTAGGGACACGTTAAAGAACACCATGGTGTCAGATTTAATCTGGAGTCTGCCAGATGCGCTGCCACAATGCGATTTGCCATGTGAGGCAGTAACAATGATCGAACCCCTCAGAGGTTATGAAATATCGTGCATAACGACGCTTTAAGCAAACACCTCTCCTTAGGTATTCTGTGTACTACGCAGACAAACAGGATTGGTGCACGCGCAAGGTAACGTTTAACGTCAGCTCACCACTCTCGTGTTAGACAGAACTTTGAAGAAATTGAACATTCGCCGACATCGACTCCCCCAGTGCGTGGAATCTGCATATATATATATATATATATAAAAGCATGTGCACGCTCGTTTTGCTGTTGGAAGCTGTGTATTAGGCGGTGTCGCTATGCGTTTATCAGTGCTGTTCTTTCAAGCATATTTTCGTGCCGAATCTTGGGGGAAAATTCTCGTGGTTGCTGAAGGAATGCGGCCTCTCTTCGTGTAATCTAGTATATATTGTAGAAAACGATATCGAAATTGATTTTCCTGTCCGAAGATGACGCAATCGCAGCGGGGCTTCGTGCTTTGTCCTCCATTACGGACGGAACGGCATCCGTCGCTGATATCACGTTTCCTTTGACAGCCACGAAACGCGCCGCGCCCTCGAAGAGGGGTGCCCGTCACATTCCGCGCAAACCCGTATCTCGAGTGCTGCGAGGGCGCAATGAAGCTAGCACTCGCCGACAGCATCGCCGTTTCTCGTGCGTCAGTTGGTGCTGCTGACTGGTTTATTACACCACATGGTTAACCTCTTCGTGCGTCCCGCGCGCGCATGTGTAGCCATCCGAAAAGGCGCACAGCTGTCCACTCTCTCGTTATTGTAATGGTTAGAAAATACGCCTATCAACAGCGTATAGCGTGGCCTAAACGCTGGAATTTTCTCTATATACGTGTGTAGTCCATGGCTGGTAACGTGGATGAAGCCACCGAAGATGTCGCAGGGTCTCAGTAGCTTTGGGGCATTTGAGTCTCGTGTAATAACAGTGGCAGCTATTGTGAAAAAAAAGTGCGGAGAGTCCTCTCCCAACATCAAAAAGCAAGAAGGTGCGATACCAGGCTAGTTGATAGCCCATGTTGATGTGCACAGCGCATCTGCAGACAAAGGGACGGAAATGAACGATGTTCCAACTGAACTTTATGAAGAATTACTTTCTTACCTAGAATGCATAGTAAGTGGAGCGCCATCTTACGTTGTTGCTTCTCAAAGATTTCAGATGTATTTTAGTTTTGGCATCATGCAGCGGCAGTTTAGGTTGCGGTCACGTGTGCTAGGGTGCTTGTGTGCTCGCAATAATGAAGTTCAGTTGAAAGTCAGCGCTTGTCTCCGTTCCGCAGTTGCGCTGTGCACATCGTCAGACGCAGCATCGACGTCGAAAGCCCCTCGTGTTTCGTGGCACTGCATGAGCGCTTCCGGCCGCTCGTCCGGTTGCTGTCATGCGTCGTCTTAGCAAAGACAAAACGTCGTCGCTGGAAAACGAAGAGACGGCGGGAGAGACGCGCTTTCGGAGACCGTGTCAGAATGACCACGAGTGTTCTCCCCTGTACGACGCCCATGTAGCGTGGTGCCCTTCTCGTTGAGCGTGGTCTCCATTAAAAGACGATGTGTCACCCTTGGCGAGGCCGGCGTGCTGAGGCCCGAGAAGGGAGACTCCCATTAGAAAGCAATTAGTAAGAAGCCTTCCGCCGCGGCAAAAGAGGGGGGGCGGGAGGGTGCGGAAGTGGAGGGTCCGCCGCCGTTTTCAGCAACCCGCCTTTCCACTTGTTCGCTGCTTGTCTGTTGAGTGTGGATCGTTCCATTGAGTGCGCACGCTTTTCGGGGGCAGACACGGGGAAGATCACGGAGAGGCCTGCATGTAACATGTGCGTGCCTCCTGAAACCATCGTCTCTGTGTGGCATATCCGCTGTCTTTGGACCTAGAACTGCTACCGTGCTGGCGTGCATCTATTCCCGCGTGAAGTTTTTCTTGTGATCACTGCTGTCGTTCGTTGCAAGCAGAGCGCGTCTCCGCGAGTTCTCGTCCCTCGCTCGACGACGGCCACCGACGGCATGGTGCAACGCCTCTGGACGAGTCAGTTTCCCTCCGCGTATTCGCGAGGCCGACGAGGGTGGTCGACAGGCGGAGCGATCGTTCCGTGTGCGCTGCAACGCCTTCGCTAGAGCGAGGGCGACGGGGAGAAGGAGATATTCCCAGCCTGAGACTTGCTAGAGAGGCGTAAGAAAGCGAGAGGTTGCGTTTACCAACGTACAGCTGCAGGTGTAGCAAAGAATGGCATCGCACAGAGAGAGAGAGAGAGAGAGAGAGAGAGAGAGAGAAGAGGGAGCTAACTAGCTATGTATCGGTGAGCAGACTTTAGCTTTCGAGAGCCAGAAACCCTACGGTCAACGGAAGCGACGAAAACATGTTATAGTACCTCCGCATTCAGAATAAGATTTCCGTATTATTTGCTTATAACACTGTTGGCAAAGACAGTGGGAAGCAAGTAATTAAGTCTACACGCTGCTGTTACAGATTTAACCAAATTCTGTCGCGGTGGTGCGACGTCACATATCTCCACCTTTATTAAAGCCTTGAAAGTGTTAACTTCTTAAGTGCAAATCCACGATCTGATTATTAGGCACGCCGTTGTGCGTGAGGAGGAACTCCAGATAATAACCACCTCTGGTTCTTTAACGTGCACCTAAATCTAAGTGCACGACCGTTTTTGCATTTCGCCCCCATCGAAATATAGCCGTCGCGGCCGGGACCGAACCCGCGACCTTGATCTGAGCTGCGCAACGCCATAACCACTATAAGATACTGCGGCGGGCCTTGAAAGTTTAAAAAGTAGAGTAAAGGGAGTCACTAATTGAGACTGGTCACCTGTTTCAGCAGTTGACTCTTCTAATACTGTGCCGACTCTTCGACGGAACAAAGGTTGCTCATTAGCGGGGAAAACGAACGGCATAGTTCCCGTCTCGCAGCTTCACGAGACAGTGCTCAGCAGCGGAGCGTCGGCGCCGATTAACCAATCCAGCGTGTTGGGGCCTGATAACGTGTAACATCCTTTCACGATTGCAGCATACTTGCACAGACCGCTTTACGTAATCGTGACAAATTCGGAACGGGTTGGCTTGGCAGTTCGAAATTTGGTCGGGCCGATCGGAAGCGTTCGAAGTTGGCTTCAAGGTGTGGGCCGATTCGTTAGGCCCGATTGAAGAAATGCATGTAAATGCGGCATAGCGCTGGTCTGAGTCTGTATTCTGACTCGCCCTGCTCGAACGGTGTTCATACAAACGAAGAGTATGATATAGGCTAGTAAGCTTGAGGACATGTCCTCTTAACCGAGATTTGGGACATTAAAAAAGGGTTTTCGTGGAAGTGTCTTGCACCGCGACCAATGCTTCAACATACGCACTCGACCGACGCAAGGACCAGTACTTTTGAAGAGCAGGGGCTGGCGTAATGGTTTACCGACGGCGTCATGTGTGGACAGAGTGGGCGTCAGAAAACAGCGCAAAGTAGGTGACGGGCACAGAGGAAGAAAGGGAGGCGAGGCTTATTGTCTGATATGCGGCATGGAAAAAAAAAAAAAAAGATGTGGCGAAGAGAAAATAACTAGGCTTCACTAAGGCGGAGGTATCGTGACTTCGCTCATACAGGCACACAGCGACCCTTAGTGCCAGGCAGCTCTATCACACGGTTGGCCAACGTGCCCTTTTGTCGCTCTCTTATATAGGGTTCTTAAGGACCACTATCCAGCAACCTCTCATCGTTCTGGCAGGCTAAAAGCATGCCGGATGGCGATCGGCGCGTGAATTCGACTTGCAAGCATGTACGAGTTTCTCTCTTTCTCTCCAGGGTTGCTGCCGTTCCTCAAACGGAAACGGCGAAAGAATGGATCTCGAGATTTCCGCGCACTTCGCACAGCCCGACATGTGCATTGCTCGCGCGTGGCTTCCCTCCCGTTCCTCCGCGCGCCAGCACGAGGACTACGTGAGGCGAGGTCCGTGCGCAGGCGCGCTGCGTGGGTGACAACAGCAGAGCAGCAGCAGCCGCCATCGCCGTCGGGCTCTGCTGCACGGGGCAGTCCCAGACGGTGCTTCGTCGTCGGGGACGCTCAGCGCTTATCTAATCGCACGCGCCAGGACTTTTTCCGCGACGCAAAACTCTGTGTGCCGCAGGCGGAAGAGAAGGACGGGAATGGGAGGCGCGACCGTGCGACCGTACGAAACGGAGTCGCACGGGCGGCGGCGACGGCAAAGCCAGCGTTTTTCCCCTTTTTTCTTGAACCGCCTTATCATCGACGTATTTCGCCAGGAGCTGTCATCGCCCGTTATGCGCAAAAGCGGAGGGAGGGGACTTCGCATAAATGCATGCGATAAACAGCGGCTGTGTCGCTCGTGAACGCGATCGAGCGCACGCTTTCGAAAGAAAACGTCGCCAGTTCTTTTTCTGCCGAGGAGACAGAGGCAAGGGAAGGGTACGAGCGAGCCGAGCAGTGCAAGTCGGTCGGTGTCTGCTCGTGACAGAGAGAGGCTGGAAGGCGCTGCAGCCAAGCGGTGTCTGTGGCGCCAGCGTAGCCTGTCTGCTAGAGCGCTATGCAGTAAAATCCGATTGTGAAATCCAACAGGGAAGTGACGACAAGCGCCCTGAATCAAGCAGTGTTCTCGATCGATCACTCTATCACTTCAAATGCGCGATGATCGGCTAAGACAGGGTAAAATATTTTTACTATTACTATATTTCTTAAAATTTCTTCATGTGGTAAAACGTGTGCTACAACAGCAGTGACACGCCATGCGTCAGTCAGCAGAACGCCAGAGCCGCCGAGCCACCTGGGAATTCGTTTAGGAGGGGGCTGTTGCATGATACCTGGTACACGTTTTGAGAAGCGCTGCGCGTATAGCGGTTGTTCTTGCGCTTGCCCACCCCCCCTACCCACCGCCGAGTTTGGGCGAACTGGCGACACAGGCTAGTGAGGCGGAAGAGCGCAACTCTGCAGCAACGGGCTGCTTGAGCGCACATGCATAAACTGTCGGCGGGGCCTTAGTGGGGGGCTTAGCTAAAAGTGGGTTCGCGGAATCATCCTTCATACACGCCAAACGGAGGGCATGCTCTTCCTTCGCTCGGAAGGCGCGTGACGCTGACCTTCGCTCATCCCACGCATCTCTAAAGCGGGGGACAAACAGGAAGAAATAAAGATATCATCCGTTCTTCATATCCCTGCCTGTTCGGCGTACATCCCCGATAAATAATTATATACGAAAGATATGAACAGACGTGCATCCCATCTCTTATAACCCTCGGTGCCCTGCGAACGCCTTTTCTTAGCTTTTCGTTTTCAGGGTACGTGAGAAGGGAAAACAAGGAGAGGGGTAAAGCGTTTCAGCCTAAAAGTGGACGGAGAAACAAAAGCATACATGTGCTGCTTGACAGCACAGTCCGCTGTCGAAAAAAAAAGAAACTTAGCTCGAGGCTTGCCACTGTGCTATACTCGTGCTGTCGATAACGTGCTCTCCCTTCTCCACCAAGCGCTTCACTTGGCGGCGTGTCCTCCGTAAGATTTATAAGGACACTGGCGGTGTCTCAAAAGGGAGGTCGGTGACTCGGCCCCTGCGCGATTCACGCTGCCGGCGGTGTCCGCTTTGGTCTTTTGCACTGCGCAGCACGATCCGAAGAGCACCGGCCAGCGGCGCATGTAATTTCGAGTTCTTAGCGCGCACTGCCCGAGTCGCTGCGCAGATTCTACGTGATCAATTCCACTCTTGTCAGCCCAGTCGCGATAATGCAGGTTTCCTATTATTATTTTTAGGGTATGTCGAAGCGTCGAACTCCCTGCCTTGGTGGAAATATACTATGCTCCAGTGAAGAAGGAGAAGAAAGAAAATGGCTACTCCTTTCTTATCTGTGCCTTCGGTTTATACCCTATTCTATACCCTTCGCTTGCAGGCTGCAGCATACGTGAAATGGCGTCGTTCTTTGTGCCTTTAGGCGTTTTGAACGTCACTGTATTCATTCCCTCGTTTATTTCGTTTTGTTGTGTGTACATGTTCTTCGCACTGATGATAACGTGGCACTGCGAGCAGTGTAGCGACGCCTGTCGTGAAACCGGAAAGTCTGGCGCCGAGCCGTCCAAATACTTTCCTGCGCGCCGCACGCCATGCTTTTGAACGACGACGGATGGCCAGGTGTATTCTGACATCTACATTCTTTCTTTTTTTTTTTTTCCCTCGGGGACTCCGCATTATACCAGAGAAAGATGGCCTTATAAAGCGCAAAAGTTGCAGTGCACAAACGCGCATAGCAGGAAGCATTGATTTCGAACGCCATATCGAGCGAACCCCTGTATCTTTTTTTATTTTTATTTTGAACTTTCTTTTTTCTTTTTCCCCTTCGATCGCGCACGCGCGCGGGTACCCATTATACCCTTCGCAGCCCAAAGAGAAAGTTTGTTGTTGAAGGGGAAAAAAAAGTCGCTTTCGCCCGAAGTGAGAAAGAGCGACTGAGATCGTTTGCTCATTTCCGGGCAGCTGGGTGCGTGGCTGTTCCGCTTATCTCTAGGTTTGACTTCGTGAAGCAGCAGACTTGTGCAAAGACTGCGCACACTAATGGCTCTGTGGTCACTGTGCATGTATACGTATATATGGCTTCTGCGATGCGGGCTGATAGTTCATGCGGGCACTCCTCCCGCATTTATCGATACGCCTAGCGGTTTCTCAAAGTGCCATAAATCTCTCGCTTTCACCAGGCGATGCAGTGGCCCCGTACAACTCTTAGAACACACTCTAATTACCCGGGATGAGTAATTGTTTATCGTGCACGAGACGTGCATGCAAATGCAGTATGGTATTGCACAATGTTGCTTCGTCATGCACGACGCGCGTGGGGCGCGAATTACGAGGCGGGTAGACGTAAACAGCCCACCTGTGACGTACAGGGATGGAATTGATCAGTGGCAGACGGGCAGAAGAATGGATCGCGGTAAGACCTCTAGCATAGTACGGCCCGTGTTCACCAGCGGTGGTTGCTCTCCAGGGGGCGCTGTAGTATATATACCGTACCGTAGAGTTACCGTATATGGCTCCCCTCTAGTATACCGCTGTTAACACGTGTTGAATGCATTATATGTTACGACAGGCACCGACGACTCTTGCCACAACCACTTAGCGAGTCGACAGCTCGTAACAACCATAGATTCAAAGAAAAGCAAAACGCAGGTAGGGAGCGTTCTGGGGATCTGAAACTATGTGTGCTATGCGGTCTTCTCGATTCGCTGTACTTTTTTTTTTTTTTCCTTCACGCGTTCACTGCGCAGTTCCAAGCTCGTGCAGCTCCAGTTCATAAGTGCAGCCGGAATGCGATTCTACGAGGGCGGATCAGAAAGTCTATGCCCCTATTTTCTTTAGCCAAATTACGGCTGTAAGTGCGATGTCAGCATATCCATTCCCAGCGGTGAACCTTTCTTGGACCGGCCACGGCGCACGAGCAACGAAGTGCGATTCGTTTTCTATGGAGCAAGGGACGAACGCCCATCGAAATGCGTAGAGAAATACAGCCCACGCACGGGGACATGTGTCTCGCTTTGAGAAGTGTCAGGTTGTGTTGGTGTGATTTCTCAAAAGGCCGTGAAGACTTACTTGCGTGGCAGTGAGCGTTCGGGGAGGCCGCGTGCGTCGCTGATTGACGACAGGGGAATCTCAAATTTAATGCCACGATAGGACAAATGTCCGAACCGGTGTGGGCACTACGTGGAAGAAGGGTGTAATGTACGTAGAATAGCACGCATATTTGTAATCACCTGCATGTACCTTATCTTTGCTAATAAAACATTGGAAACGAAGAGCCTTTTAGAGCCTTCCGGAAATGAAGGCTCTAAAAATGCCGCTGTGGTGCAGGTTTCCTGCTTCTGCGTTCGCAGCTCGTGCCATTCGTTGCTGGCGTAAATGCCCAGCGCGTGCTGCGATTGAATTTCGAATGCTCAATTTTATCAGATTCGCGGCTGCCCTGGTCAACAAACTGGTCAACACCGGGTCGTTGCAAGCTCTCCGACAGCAAAAACAACCCTGGTGCGTAAGCTGCTGAGACGGAAACGTATCGGATACCTCGATACTGCGAAGGAGTCGTAAGAAACTGCTTTGAATTCGAGTTCAAGCGCCTTTCCCGTCTATCTCGGGACAGAGTTCGAAGGTTCGACGAGGAGCTCGCCGTCGACGCCGATTAACGGCTCTGTCAGTGTGCCATTCGGCAGCACGGTCATAATTATTGTGCGTCGCCTGCCGCTTCGTCGCGGCACGCCATCAACACTGACACTCTCAGCTGTGCAGAACGTTCAAGAACTGGGCCAGAACTTTACCTGAGCTTTTTGAAGCGAACGGCGCCGTGCAAGGGTTGCCATGCTTGCACCGCTGAAACCAACGTTGAAATGAAGCGCTGTCTAAACTATTCGTTCACGAAGTGCAGGTCAGGGTGGTGCAGGCGAATCGAACAGACACATATAAGCGGCTTGCATGGAGAGCATCGCCGCCGCCATCTTGGGGTACTAGCATGCCGACAAGCTGCGTAAACGAGAAACGCGACATCGCGACAGGCGCGTGCTTCGCCGAGCGACAAATCGATAAGCGATAATCCGGTGAAAAATAGTCACGACCAAACATCAAAACAACGCACGCGCGATATAATATGGTTCACAAACGTCATCGTGACCGCCGTGTTCGTTATAGCACGGTGAGAAGCATTTCTGGTTAACCTCCGTGCCTTCTCTCTTTCCTTCTCTCCTCCTGCACGCGTGCACATGTGATGTCACGTGAAAGCTACCGTCGTGGTTGCGCGCCAAAACGTTGGAAGCTCTCCGTTCGCGAGGCGCAGACTGGCGCAATTTATCGCGTATCCCAGAATGCTTACGGTGTTGAGCGGCTGACGCAAGCGACGTTACAATGTATGCACATTTCCCACTCTTTCTTTATTATTTGTTTCATCTCGGAAATCCACGCCTTCTTCCGTTTCGCGTGTTTCGAGTGCACGAGGCAGTAAAACGGACTGAGAAAATTTTGTTACCCAGGGCTAACGTTGCGTGCGAGCGGCCAGTATACAAAGGCACTGTCACAGTGAATGAAACGCTAAACAACAGAAAGAGCGGGAAAAAGAAAGGGAGCAGGGCGTGCAGTGAAAAACAACTCTCAACAGAGAGTGCCATAAGTCGGTTAAGTGTTGCGCAAGCTGTTGCCACGGGCGTGGCATCTCTCCCCTGAACACGCAAGTATAGAGAGGTGCAGATATACCGCTCGCATTGATTGCATTATAAACAAGGCGCGTTCGGAGTACTAGGCGGGGCAACACAGGGCCGAACAAATGGGCGCTCAGTGATGTACGTTCCTTATCTGTGTACCGCGAAGTTCGGGGCTACTTGCAGGCCGCTTTCAGTCGAGTCTCTGTGAAGGCTACTCGCGTAGGCATTCTTCTAACGTTCAGAACAAACGGACAAACTAAGTAAGCAGCATTGTCTTCGTATCTGCGTTTGTGAGAAAAGAAAAAAAGAAAGATAGCGAATAGCCTTCGTTTCTTTTTTTTTTCTTCAGTCCTTGGGTGGGTTCTCGTGGTCCTTATAAAAATGCCACGACCGCATTTCCAAAGTCCACAGACTTTGAACGTAAATACAGAATCCCGGTCGCGCAACCTGGATGGCGACGTTTGTATATGTTACCGGCGAAGTTGATAATCGTTGCCATCGCAGCGCTTGCTTCATTTTAAGGGGGAAGGGGAAGAGAGAAGAAATATTTGCATAAGCTTTGTTAATACCAAGAAAAGTTGCGCCACTATAATCAACGTTCTTGTGAACTACGCAGTTCGAGACTGCGCGAGAACGAGTCATACTCTCGTAGTGTCTAACTGCGCAGTTTAAGAATGAAACAGTAAGTTAGATAGCAAGACAGAGAGAGAGGAGCGCAGCATGTTTTGCATGCTTGTTCCCTGCAGACGTTTTGTGAGAAGATCCAGTGAAATGCAGGCCGGATGACCGGTGCAGCGCCCAAGCCATTTTTTTTTTTTCGCCAAGTGAGCTTACCAAGCGAGCACTGCGCAGGCGACGTGGGTACCCCGCCATCTGCGTAACCGTAGTCATCTTTCTAACATTCAGCGAAGCCCTTTGTTGTTCTGGCAGTGGTCATCGTTGAAGCGAAGTATACAAAGTACGCCTACTAGCCCTTCACAGTGGCACGTTATTACAGTGTAGGGGCCGTATTTTGGATGGACAGCTTTCGGGGGGGGATGTCATCTTTAGCGAACGTTTGAGCGGCCAAGCCAGCGAGCAGAATTGCCGTCGCACCCGGCGCCACGTTCTCTAGAAGCATGATCGCGAATCCAAGGGCAGCCACATCGGTAGCTTCCGCGTCATAAAACATGCTCCAGCTGTGCACGTAACTGCCGATTTTGAATGTTGCTCCTGCATGGCGTTCCATACAGTTACTAGAGAGCGCTCTGGCGCTGCGATCGTTCAGCCATCATGGAAATGATAGGTAGTACACGGATTTGTCTGGGCTTCGTGCAGACGCTGTTGTGGCTTCGTTTATTACGCTTTATCTGGGCCTAAATTGGCCCCGATAAAGTTATTTGTATTTTTTTATACGAAGCAATCTATACTTTTGTAATGCAGAAAGTAATAACACACTTCAAGCGCGCATACTCGCTGCTAATTGCAGTGGCTCCGCTTGTCCAAGCGTCCGTGGCGTAATGGTTTCAATATCGGGCCTCTTTGCTATAGGTCCTGTGTTCGAATCCTGCCGTCGGACAATTTTAATAGTAATTAGGAACTACTTATAACACACTGCTTTCTTCACAATGATCACCTTGCAAAGTCACGAACCACTTGAAGCCAGAAGGACGAAGTTTAGACAAGCCCGTGTGCTACCCATCATTCCCACGCTGGCTGAACTGCCCTGCTTGCAGCTCCAGTACGTAGGCACCATATATCGCCGCAGTTCTTCTCCAGTAACTGTATGAAACTATGTGGTGACCATTAGATTGGCAGACAGCGTTGCGGCAAAAACCGGCTTGGAAATTGAGAAAGAGCTTGTCTGTACTTGGATAATAGTGCTCTCTACAATTCATCTATTCATCATGACTTTCTCTGACATCCTGAAAACCTTCTATCCTTACACAAATATCCTTTGACAGTTTTTCTTTTTTCCCTCCATGCCGCGTTTCGGCCAAGTAAGGAAAACGTTCGTTCTCTGCGGCGAAATCTTCTATAGCCTTACAAAAAGCTTGCACGATCACTCCTTTGCATCTCAAACAGAATGTACACTGAAGGCAACGGGAATACAACAGACTTCCTATAGCGACTTTTTGCAAGTAACATATTCCGCCGCAGGTGTCCGAAACCCTCTGTCGGTGTTATGTTACAAGCCGTGTGCGGTCGTTCCACTCGCGGCTTTGATCCTCGTTTGTCTGTTCTTTCCGGCCTCGTTAACTGCTCCGATTCGCTGCCTGCAGGGCGCGTGCTCCGCTTCCTGCGGACGTATCGCGCAGTCTGCATGCAGCCGCCGCCGCCGCGTTATCTGCGTGCGCGAGCATACTGCACTGCCATGTACGCATACGTGAACCGCCAGACGGTCCACCACGTCAACAGCTGCTCGAAAACGCGCGTGCTGCTGCTAGATTGCGATAGCGAGCACTGTGCACCACTCTCCCCAACCCTGCTATCCGCTGCACAGGGCGGCTTGTCCTAGCAACACGTTCTTCTAAAGACCAACGTACGACGACGGTTTATATTTTCCAGCGGTAGTGGGCATCGCTCTGTCTTTCTTGACCATTCTGACCAGGTATTCGTTATGACGCGTGGGCTATAAATAAACATAACCATGATAGTCCGTCAAGTTCAGCGATATATCGATTAATAAACGAACAAGTAAATTTTATTTAGGAACATGTAGGCACCGTAGCCTATGTTGAGGAACGGGAAGGTTGAAAAGGATAATAAGGGTGATGCCCATTAACCGACTCGTGTAACGCATCCACGACACTTAACACCCGCCGCTGTTGGCGGGTTCTATATATACGGCCGCATTTCGACTGGGGCGAAATGGAATAAAAGCGCTCTTGTACTTAGCTATACGTGTGAGTTAAAGATTCCTAAGCGGTCAAAATTAATCCTGAGCGCTCCACTACCGCGTCTCTCATAGTCCCAGCGTCGCTTTGATAAACTCATGTATCAATCAGTAGACATCCACGACTCTGTTAGCTTCAGCGAAGACGACGGGAGGAGTCGGAAACTATCGAAGCGGGACACTATGGGCCTTCGTCGTAGACTCATAGGTCATACTACGGGTTACATAAGTCGCGTTGAAATGTCGCAGAGGGCTCGAATACTTGTGCACCCGTCGGCAAGCCCGTGCCCCTTGCCGCCTCGGCAAAGACGCTGACAGCGTGTGTGCACCCGTCCCTCCCTCTCCTGCTAGAAGAGTGCGCGCGCTCTGTGCGGCGGGGTAGCAGCGGTGCAGCGCCGAACGCAGAGCGGCGGTGCCGCGCCACGCCGTGACATGCGCGCGGACGCCGCAAGGGCAGCGCGTGGCGGCGGCGGGCGCTCCTGGCGCGGATGTCCGCGGTGCCCGCGACATCGATCGCAATGGCCGCGTCGTCCGCAGAGGCGGCGGAGAAGGAGCGGGGAGGCCCGAGTGGCGCGCATCCCCCGAAGCGAGGAGGAGGCTGCTGCACTGCGTGTGCACTGCGAGCCCCGGTCGGCGCAGGGGCTGAGACCGCGGATGTTTTCGTGCGAAAGTAAAGAAGGAAGCGCCGACGCTGGTGCCCATGGAAGGTGCCCAAGATGGCGGTTTAGGGCCGATTTACGCTCGAGCCGTCCATCGCCGCAAGCCGCACCGCACGCGTGCGGTCGCGCGAAAGATTGCATGTGTCAAACACTTGTGCACAAATTCCGGTTTACAATGTGTAAGGTATACACTGTGTACACAATGTAAACGGTAATTTGTGCACAAGTGCTGGATACGTGCAATTTTTCGCGCAACCGCAAGCGTGCGGTGCGGCTTGCGGCGATGGGCGGCTCGAGCGTAAATCGGCCCTTAGGGCCGATTTACGCTCAAACCGCCCATGGCCGCACGCCGCACCGCAAGCCAGCGGTCCGCCAATAATGGCCGACGTGACGTCATGAGAGGCGGTCGTGAACTTTTGCCTCCGTGCGGTGTCCGCACAAACATGGCGCTGGTTCGAAGCGAAGCGGGGCGCAAGGCCTAGACCCCTAGGCTGCAGCGGCAGTTTGTTTTTTGTGTGGTTTATTGTGATGATTGCAAGAGCTATTCAGCACCTGCAAAGCTATTTATTTGTCTAACGCAACAAGCAGCTGTACTCTTTCTGACAGTCTTCAGTACGTGCGATCGCCAAAGGAAACAGACGGATGTGTGTTGTGTTTACGCGAGGATCGGAAGGAATGAAGCCGCCGATTTCGTGTGTTTTAGGCCGTTTTTTTGCATGTGCATTATAAACGTGAAGGCCATCGCACAAACCTGCATTCTAAGCATGACACTAGTTCGGTACGCGCCAAAAAGAAAAGATTTGCGATCGCCCACATCAGCATATAGTGTTCGTGGGTGTTGTGTGTGCGCGCTTCATCGATACGAAGATTGCACGTTTGTGCAGTGCTGGTTTGTGTTTCAGAAGTGATGACACGATGTGTGGCGATGAGCTTCATTGTCGTTTCATTGCAGGCAATCGTAATGTGCTGTTTGTGTCTTGCTTCGTGTGAGCTGTTTTGCCGGCTGCGATGCGCACCGGTGACCGCGAACACGTACAGAATGTTCGAGCGCTAGCGTTCTTACTTTTACGAAGCGTAAGTGTACTGTGATATGTACGTGCAATGTGTCGCAGTGGTGCTAGGCGTATAAGTGTTCGTTTCATGCAATATGCACATGTTCTGAAGTGAACAGTGCATAAGCGTTGCGGGCGAGTTTTGGTTCCGGCCCTTTCTGCCTCGTTCACGTATCTTGTGTGTTTTTCAGAAGTTATTTCTGTGCTATGAAGGTATTTATAGTCGCTGAGGGCAATATAAGGAACAGCTTTAAAGTTACATGAGTACATGCGCGCTGTCGTGAAATGTGGACGCACGGATGCACTGTTCTCATGAACGCAAATTTCGGGCACTCTTCATTTTTGTCATGGGGACATTGGTGTAAACAGCAGAAATCCTGAGGCGTATTTCTAGATTAAGCAAAGTATACATTCTTATACTGAGAGATGTGAGCGCCTTGCATGTGCAAGAAATTCAGCTGCTTGTTTCTTGTTAGTGTCTGAGTACACACTGCTAGTGCCAACACCAGTGGCTCAGCATGATAAGCATATAATGTGTGAAAACTAGATACTTCATTTTGATTCTTGACAATTTGCATTTTTTGATAAAAAGCCATATGCATATTTTAACAAAGCATGAAGATGGCAACACAACTGGTATGGTCAATATATGATTCGAGGATTGTAGCAGAACTTAAAGAATGCAGGCACAGAAGGAACAGCTATAGTCGGATACAACTTTAGAAGAAAGGGGAGGCCCCGCCCAGATGACCAAAGCGCGATGTCCGATTGCCTTCGTGACTAAAATAATTCCACTAAAAAAATCATGCTTCTGAAACGCGCAATTCTAGGTATAAATAAAGACTTTTGTATTTTGATAACTGGTTTAGTAGAGCTCTCGTGCTACAGCACATGCCGGATCGCGACCGAAAAATAACCCCTTGCCTTCCACAACGCTGCCCGTCGTCTGCTCTTTAGCTTCATGCAAGTGACAAAAGTAGAAAGAGAAGCTCTAGCTTTGCGCTTGTTTGCATGTACACGGCACATTTACTACTCCTGTTCCGAGCTTCAAATGAATCAGTTGCCATTGAACAAGTACTTATATAAAACAATGCATTTATCGCAACCCTTACAAACTCAAGATGCTCGGTGTCAGCGAAAGCACAGTGTTCAAGGTTAGGAGGGAGGTCAAAGCTTCGCATATTTCGGGTGGCAAACTGTCAACGCCCTCGCGAAAGTGCCCACAAAATGCGGAGAAAAGAAGATGCAGCACGAAGTATGATACGTTGTGCACACCGAGGTCGTGTGCACGATTTCTTTCGCCACAACGAGATACGGACGGTTGAGAAGATCACTAACGAGTTCTCGAAGCGTATATGGTGTTATGTTTGTGCCCTGGGATTTGTCTGACGGAAGGCCAGTGCTATGGTGTGTCGACTGTGGAGGCAGCATTCGTCCCCGCATGGTCCCTGCTTCGGGCACACAACTACGTGCACGGCTCGGGTTTCCCCGTGGCTGCACTGCATCCACAACGGAAGCGGCCACCGGACCACGGACCGCTATTCGGCCCTTCCCCGTGCCGGCAGCAACGCAACCCCCCCTCCTTTGTCCAGCAGTGCCTGCACCACAAACGACTCCCACTGTGTTTGGGATGGTTTCCAAAGGAGGGCTGTGTTTCGACCCTGTGCCTTACAGTTGGTTCCCTTTGTCCTATGCGGGCCATAAAACTTCCCCGGCGCACCATTCTGACCGACCGCCAGATCGGCCCGACGCTGCAGCGCGGTTTGAGGATGTGCCGGCCAACGAGAGTGGCGTTAGGACCACAGAAGCTGCCCAGACCCTCTCTCTCTCGACCTTGTTTTGTCCTTAGGGACTGTCTTGTGAATCTGTGGACTGAGGGGTGTTATGAGCAGCTTGCAGCTGCTCTGTTGGTCTCTCTCCTGATAACGACAACATGTCAACATTATATAAAGAATTCTTCACCGAGAAAGCTCTCCTCGTCTCTGACTCTGCATGAAGTGGGGTCCAGACCTCCTGCCAGCCACACATACCTCGACACACTCAACAATGGATCTCCCATCACTGAAGCGGTGTACTGTGCATCGCCTGCTTGTTGAGATCTGATTCAAGCACGAGAAGAGGAGAGGCAATTCGCTGCTGACTGAACGGGATGACATCGCTGAATGGCAGAATCGCTACCTTCGTGACGTGGAGCGCTACGGGCAGAAGGCCAAAAGATCTTTTTCCTGGACGAGACATGGGTGACGGCGGTACACACTGGGTTGATCGTGTGGACAGACATCGTGGTGCAGAAGCGCGGACACCTATACGCTCGAGCAGATGTCCTGTCAATGGGTCTGGAACAACCTTCTGGAAAAGGCCGGCGCCTGATTGTGACGCACATTGGCAGCAAGGATGGCTTCGTCAACGGCTGCTTAGATATATTCTGAGGCCAAAAAACAAGCGGCTACCACGAAGAAATGGACGGCAATCGCTTCGAGGGATGGCTTAACGACGTTCTGCAGAAGTTGCATGCTGGTAGCGTCATTGTTTTGGCTAATGCATCTTACCATTCCTGGCGAGAAGAGAAATTGCCGTCAACAGCTTGGAAGAAGGAAAAAATACAGGAGTGACTCAAAAGCAAGAACATCACCTACAGCGAAAGGGTGGTTAAAAAGCAGCTGCTTGAGTTGGTAGCATCTGTAAAGCCACACTTCTGAGCTACATCGTAGACAATGCAGCTGAAAGGGCCGATTGCATCGTACTCGGGCTCCCACCATACCACTGCAAATTTAATCCTATCGAGCTCGTGTGGGCAAAGGTAAAAAAGTGGCATAGCTGAGGACAACAGAGGCGTCAAGCTGTCCACGGTCAAAGACGGCTTGAGGGAAAAAATCAAGCACGTAACGGTGGAAGACTGGAGGAAAAAACTTCACCATGTGATGGACCTGAAGGCAAAGTTCAGGCTTGATACATCTGGAAGTGACCACGTGCAACCCATCATCATTCAACTGGGTGAAGGTGACAGTGAAGAAAGCGACTCCGACTGCGAGCTGTCCGGCATTGAGCCACTCGATGAAGCATAATGGCTTCTTTTTAATGAAAGAACAGCCCTTATTAGGGCTACCAAAATATTGCCGGTGGGTTCGCAGCAGCCAAGCATTCTGCCGTGACCTCTCAAATAAATAAGCAGTTCATTTGGTGACATATTCCTTTTAATGGAAGCCCAATTCTGAAAAAGCAACGTCCTGCACAGATCGTGCTCAATATAAGTATTGGCATGGAAACGTGCTGAAATGCTGGAAAATCTGAATGCAAATACAGTTGTTAACCCTGAATAACTATGCGGGGCCCAAAATGCTCATTCGGGTAGCCACTGTCCAGCTTCACACGAAAAAGCAGTAGTCAACGTGAAAGTGACAGCCACACCAATGTGCACGCCAAAGCACATTGTGCTTTGCGTGCAGTTGTGCTGCCCCTACTGTTATTTCCAGCCCACTGAGATGACTAATGGCAATGTCCGAAGGCCCAAAATACTCTATTGGGCAGCCACCTACGAGCATGACGGGCCCTGTGATGAGATAACAGTCGTCAGGGCATGCTTGAAAGGCACCTTTAGCATCTGCACTTCAAAGTGCAGCCATGTCGTAGACATTGTAGGTGAAACAGCAGCAGTCAACGCGAAATTGACCACCACTTTAGTAGTTTGCATGCAAAAGCACATTCATGTGGTCGCATTCTTTATTTTGGTTATATGGCTCAGGCAAGTAATATGGACAAGAGAACAATTATGAAACATCATTAGCTTAGTGAGGACCAAAATACTAATTTGGGTAACTATTAATAGCAGTAGTCGAGAGCACGCTTGAAAGGCACCATTAGCAGTCTGCACGTCAAAGCACAGTCAAGTTGTCGCCACTGTCGGTGAAACGGCAGCAATCAACGCAAAAAGGACAGCCACTGTTGGCAACTTGCATGCAAACACACATTAATGTGGTGGCATTGTTTATTTTGGCTACCTGGCCCAGGCAAGTAATGCGAATAAGAGAACAATTATCAAACATCAATAGCTTAGTTAGGCCCAAAATACTCAGTCGGGTAGGTATTAATAGCAGTAGTCAAGGGCATGCTTGAAAGGCACCATTTACAATCTGCACATCAAATCACAGTCATGCCGCAGCCATTGTTGTATTTGTTTATCTGACCGGGCAAGTAACACCAATGTAAGCACAATTATTCACCCTAAATAGCTCTGCTAACATTGTTTGTACTAAAAAATGCTGAGTGAAGTTGAATGTGTTTTATTGAGGCAATTATTTAATTCACAAGCCATAGGCATAGCGATCGATGGCCAGGTTCAGACAATGACATTTGTGAAGTAATAAATGGTGAAAGTTGCAAAAGCTCTCAGTGCACTGCTTTGCCGGGCTCCATTCACTGAAAAATGTCTTTGCAACGACGAAAGCATCAGACAGGAAATGATACCCCACTGCACAATGTTATTCATGTTGAATATTTTTACCATCATATGTGATGGGCAGCGAAACCGTCTGTTTACTAAGACTGAATGCATGAAAAGTGCAACAGCATAGCAAGGTGTTCTTTTGCAATATGCAGCCTTTCATGTGCACTTTGGCAAGCTACCACATGCACTGATGCATAAACATGAACAGAGGTAAAAAGCAAAGTACTGTGCAACCCACATGACGCTTTTAAGAAAATGTATTTCTAAACCTTTCTGTTTTCATAGGCGACCAAAATTTGTTTTGAGCAAGTTGGTTAATCACATTGCAGCAAGAACACAAGAAGCAAGGACAGAAACACAGCGAGTAGGCAGATTGAAAAGACGAGGTAGACCAGTGAGACAGGTTTTAATGAGATGGAAGAGGCCAGCCCTGCAATGTACAAGAGTTAGTGCTTTGAATGAGACTGGTTAATGAAAATGTGTAAAGACTTTGCTAAAAAAAACTAGCAAAAACAAATGCTAATATAAAATAAAAGGACAGAAATAAGATTAAGCGCAAACACGCATGGTAGCAGGCATGTGTTCACACACATGCGAAAACTAAGAAAACTTTGAATAGAAAGAAATGCGGGAAATTAAAAAAAATTGACAAACGCAAGAAAACACATTTACGAACAGACGCGGGTAGAGGTATTATAGGAGTGGGTTCACAAGCTGCTTTACCTACCTTCTTGTATGTTTTTTTTTTTTAACCGCTCTCTTAACACTGTCTTGGGAATTTTTAATTGCAACATATCACGAGAATCGAAAAGCAGCGTGAAGCTATGTTGTGGGAAACCATATCGAGCGCTGGCAGCACAACTTATGCGTGACTGTGCCACAGCACACATTCTACAGCTTGCGTGCATGGTGAGCACTGGTGGAAAGCAATCAATCAAAGGTGCTACACAATGCTCGAACACCACCGTTAGACGCTCGGCTATCTCACTGCTGACAATGATCGTTCATGCTAAGTTGATGGCGAGAAATCTTTGCTTTGGAGGCTTCTTTTGCAAATAATGTCTGTTGAGACGCTCGTAAGTTTGTTTCATGTGCGCACACTTTTCTCATTTCTCCTGAGAATGGTCTTGCTCCATCGCTTCACCCCGTCCAACGAGAAACGCAGAGACACTACACGAACACACGCCGCTGACAGTAGGCACCAGACTTTGGCAAACTTTTCTTGTCGTAACTCGTAATTTCATGAAGTACAAGTCCTGAAAAGGAACGACGATAGGCTAACTCGGGAGATCCTTGAGGCATTCGAGATAAGTAAAACAGGAGCGTAATGTGCAAGTACACCGTCAGTGGCCTTGACAAGAAAGGAAGTCGCCTTTTTGAGACAGCCTCAGATGTATAAGAGAAGAGATATGGTGATGAAATAAATAATAGTGGGAATTTCAATCAAGAAATCAGTTGACAGTGCAGCTGCGTATTCGTCTAGTCGTTCCTTCTGTGTCCATGTTCCTTAAGTTTTGCTGCTACAATCCTCAAAGAATAACCAAGTAGCCCAGTTAAACACCCTTTTGTCAATATATGATATTCTGTTGGCTGCTGGAGCATGTAGTGTGTATGTAAGTGTCGAAACCATTATTTTAAGCTGTTGTATTGCATAAGGATGTGTCAATATTTGCAACTTTGTAATTATGCATCGAATAGTGCCCTATTCGATTCGGCGGTCACCTTTTGTAAATGTGAATATTTTTTTCGTACGTTTCGGGTATTTCAAAATGCCAACTGCACCCACATAAACACTAAATTGCAGAAAAGTACGGTAAATTTTCACCATGACAGGCGTGCTATAGCCATAAAACATGAGAACTTGCGTAGAGGAGCAGGCTAGGTTACTCAGGCAGCCACACTTTACAGGCTCTACAGTGATCATTTGCATCCTCTGAAGAGCCCTGTGCATGCGAATAAAGTACTTGTTTGCTCGTATGCTCAGTTTGGGGTGTTTTTCAAATACAATACTTAGTGAGGTACTATACTATTACAGAAATTTGCTAACTTCAAAAATACAGTGATATAAACATCAGTTTATGTTAATTATGATAATGGCTATTCATTTTTAGAAAAGTGTTCGATTCAATTTGCTTCTGGCACTATACTATTCGGTCCCAAAAACCCTTATTTGCTCACCTGTAATATTGCATCTTTTTTGTGCTGTCTTTCACATGTGCATTGCAAACAAGACTCAAGTAAATGTGCACTCAGAGCATATTACATATAACTAAAAAAAAAATTCCCAGTGGGCTAGTTGGTTTGACATAACACTGTTGCACAAAGTGACTAAGGGACAGGACTTAAGAGAGAAAAACAATGCACGACACCCAAGTGCAAACTAACAAGTGTTTTATTTTTGGAAAATGAGACCTTCATATAGCCTACTCGCATGTTCAAGGATGTTCTTCCCAGTCTAACCATGCCATCTATTGTCAGTCATTAAGCTAATCTCTTTGCTGACTGATATAGATGGCACATGGGGTCATCTTGATGTTGTAGGCTTCCATGACTTCTTTTTCTTTGGTTACTACATTTCAGCAAGATCCCCATCCTGTGGAAGATACGGCATGAAGCGCAGTGTATGGCAAGGCTTCTGGGTGCTTGTATCAGACTGTAGTTGTATAGGTGGTCGCACAGTCAATCATTTACGCACCTGCCTGTTTGGCCCATGTAATCAGCCCCACGTGTCAAAGGTATCTTGTAGACCATGTCTATCGTGCATTCAGTCAATCCTTTAACGTGGTTTATAGTGCACGCATTCAGGGTATTCCTTTTGCTGGTCATTCCATTTACTTTTGAGCACATTTCCTTTAGCTTTTGTCGTGCTTAGAGGACCACTCGTTCGCTCGGTTAAACGGAGCGAACGAGTTCAGCAAAAGATGAGAGCGAAGGCAGCATGGGGCAGTGGGAGATTAAAAAATCGGCAAGTGAGAAGAGGCATGAGGAGGAAAGTGGATAGGAAGGTGCAGCATAACCATGAGGCAGAAAGGAGAGGAGTGTATGGCAAAAGTGTGCAAATAAAAGCGAAGTGCAGTGACGGTAGCTATGAGATGGTGCCAGAGTAGCACGCAATGTCTGGGAGGTTTGTTGGCGGTGGCTTCTGTGAACCACGCCCACGCGTCACGCATGTGCTGGCTCATGCCATCTCCAGATTGGCAAGGCAGTGGTGCCACACTTCGCTCCATTTGCAACATGCCACACGAGACCGATTGTCCATGCCAACAAAATGACAACACATGTAGAGCTGCACTCAAATTTCGTATTAGGGAGTATCGTAATCGTCTCTGATTTTTTTCTGTCAATTGCATGTGCTCTGCAGTAATAAACATTGCAGAAGCATCGCTGATCGTTTATGCTCTTATGCCTCTCAATATAGGTATTGTATCAAAGCAGATTCCTTGCTTTGTACATGTTTGTTTCCAGAGCTGTCCCTGTACATTTTACACTTTATGAAGAGGGGAGGCTAGGGAACAGCTTAGAAGTTATATCACTGCTCCACGTATTGCAATCATTCATTTTGTGCTAGGTGTCATGTGCTGTAATGTAAGCTATGCAAATGCTCCTTATGCAATTTTTTGCACATGTGGCGACACAGCAAAACACCTTCTCTGCCACTGCCCAACTGTCTCATATCTGTACACGTGTACATGTGTGATAGAGTTTCCCTTTCTGTCACGCGGGTCATATTGCGATCACATCAACCTCGCTCACTATGTGTATGTAATCATTGGCCGCCAAGCTGTGGTGTACTTTTTGTCCTTATATTCCTTGGCCGTCATTCTGCCACGTTAAGTTGCTGCCATTCAATAAAACATGTTTCAAGTTCAGTCTGCCTCTTCGTTCACGGAAGCCCTGGAACACGACACCAACCTTTCACGCTAACAATGTGTTCTGTGAGCTGTACTCCATCTCAGTAGTTCCTTGCCGCACTGGGGAAGCTGCAGGGATCCCTAGTTAATAGGAAGGCTGAATGCCCCTCAAGGTGTCTTCATTGCACCGCACCGTCTGCTCGGTGTCTGCTTTCCGTCCTGTCAGTACATGCTCCATTGTTGGAGGATTGATGAAAAAAATGTTTTGATGCCATAACCAGAAGCTTTGTTTACGTGCATGCGACAGCAGAGCTTCGCTTCACCTGTACACTTTCCCTCCATTTACCTTGCAGCCACCTTAATAAACAGCAAGTATGAATGCCCTCATAAATGTTCACTTGCGGCGCAGCGTCTGCTCGGCGTCTACTTGCTGGAATGAAAGCAGTTTAGGAAATAATCTAAAGCTATATTTTACTGACTACAGCATTTATCATGGATGTGAAGAGGGTGTTGCGACAGAAAGCCTGTGGTGCAAATTCAAGGAAATTTACTAGGATGCTGATCAAAAATTTTATAGTTGTATAGTGCAAAACCACATTTACATACAGGAATGACATGACACTGGCCATAACTTAAAGCAACGGTTCATGGGGCCCACATATATGGGCACATAAACATGATTCTCTATGCAAGTTTGCCAGTTGCAAGTTTGACTTGAAATGTTAGTCACTTTTTAGATGGAAGTGACATGATGACATACTGGTAATCAATGCCTGTTATTTCTTTATTCCCACAACGATCAGTTGTATAATACTTGTGCTCAGATACAATAACGCATCTCTGAATCACAGATATCACATCTTATCTGCCCTATGCAACTTTGCCACATGAAATGGGAAACTCGTTGATATAATCAGTTACGGATTATGCCAAAGTGTTGTGCTGTTTCTTGCAGTTTTGTCTTTCACGAGTATTTGCGTACTGTGAAAAATAGTACCCTGATGTTCTAAATGTTATGTATACTATATGACAATACTATTCTTTTTCCGTGATCAGAGGAGGCTTTTGTGTCAATATATAAATTGGAAGTTTTTTAACAAAGAATATGTGACAAGTACTTGCATGTGAACAAGCGTATGCAGCCTTCCAAAGGCAAGCACGGTTACGAATGTATCTTTTAGCCACATTGGCACAAAACTTTTCCATGGGCTTTTTTTTGCCTAAAGCCAACCACCCATCTCAATCTAGCAGATTTATCTTTTATGTGACAAGTCTCTGCTGTTTTCCTTGCAGCAAGTCCTTTTACATGTGTCCGCAAAACATTGGCCCTTCATTATGTTTGTTTTTTCTACAACTTTCATGTTTTTTTGGAAACAATTTATTTTGCATTTTTGGAAGCTCTTCATACAGCAGCCATTATTTCTTGGAAAGCTTCTTTGCAACGAGGCTCTAAAGTTGTTGATACACTTTTAAAGTATTTTTTTATATAACATTAGTAGCCTTGCATTTAAAACTTATCCTTTGTCCCCAATAGTTAGCTCCATTTCGCACTAGTTGATTAAGATGTAGTACCTAAATATATGGAAATAAATATTGCTACTACAAGTACTCACGTCGTTGTGTCACTATTCAATATTTGACACTTACTATTTTTGTTCAATTTCTGTTTGAAAAAAATTAACATTCGCCCACCTCACAATGCATGAAGAGGTGCCCAAGCCATATTTGTGATGCAAAAAAGAGGTGAGGCATGCAGACAGGACACAAGAGTAGAGAAGCGGACTTCTCTACTCTTGTTTCCTGTCTGCACACCTCACCTCTTTTTTGCATGAAGTATCCTTACCAACTAGCTCAGCTTTCTGTCGTTCTAAGCCATGTTTGTGCTTTCTGAAGTCTTACTTTGCTGCATATAATAGTGGCAAAAAGCAGCTTTTCAGAGAGAACTTGATTTTGTTGTTCTGCGTATTCTGTTCTTCTGCCATAAGTATAGTGAACTGATAACTATATCGCATACACACAGCCTCTCAATGGAACAGACATTTATTTGATACACATGAATTCGCACCCTGTTCATCTAGATTTCAAAATATGCTGATTGTGGCTAGCCTCTAGTATGTACAGAGGCATGTCTACGATGTGGTCTGAGGGTACATGTGCAGTGCTACTGTGAAGCTAGTTATAGTTCTCACAGCAATGCACCAAGTAAGGTTGTTGCTTCATTGTTATAAAGTAAGACAGCATCAGCTAGGCTGTAAGGGCGACGAAAATGATTTGTGCAATTCACCAAACATACAAACAGAATATAATATGACTATAATGCCATGTGCTAGTTAGTACACCAAGTGATTAAGAGAATGATGTAAGGGCTGTTTGGTTAATCTGGTTTAATTGTCGTGTTAAAACACAGGCCGTGAAGGTAACTTCAACATGTCGAGGTTGTCAACATGTCTAATTATTTACGAAATTGGGGAGGTGGCAGTGAGACTTCCTGGGAAAGCAATACCTCAGTTGTACTGATGGTATGGTTTGAATATATAATTTCATCATTGCTTGTTTAGAAATATGACGGTGGGTTAAAACCTATGAAATGCCACAACAGCAAGGCTGAACATCCATCCTTACTTCTCAGAGGCTTAAAGAATGATAAACAGTTATGCTTTAGAGCATATTTTGGTAACAAATATATGCCATCTTCATTTCAGTGGAATGGAAATAGGTGATTGAGCACAGCCATGCTATTGTAGCATGCGTGAAGGAATACAGGAGAGCCTGGGGGCTAATATATGTTAATAGAGTGAACGAGTAGCTGTGACTGGCAAGATTATTTTACTCCACAGAGGATGCTGCAGTAAGGTTTGTGCAACTGTAAGCAATACGAGAATTAGTGAAAGATTACTTGTAATATATGGATTTGTATGGCAGATAAGAATGTGCACCCTGTTTGCCACTACGCATTTTTTCTATTTTATGTTCAGCACAGAGTGTGAGTCACTATGGCTTCTTAACTGGAAATTTCTGCGTTCCGTTTCACAGTGTTTATGGGGCTACCTGCATTCATTTGGCTACTTATGAAGTGATTGGATAATAGAACATGCCCACATTACAGATTTACACAGAACATAATATGAATTCATCATAAAGCTCCACCCAAGAAACTGTCTGTTGGTTATGAAAACAAAAAAAGACAACAAACATTCCCTTACTTTCTTGTGCTGCCCCGCACATGCTGCTAATTAACTAATGTCTACGATGCAGACATTCTGTTCTTTCATTAGGGGTAGGTGCAAGTTGCCCCAAAACAATGAACCTGCATTCATTGCCTACAAGCTACGGCACGTTGGAATTGGTGTTACAGCAGGCATAGCAAATGTTCTCCCCTACTTGTGTCTTGTGCACCATACGAGCCAGCATTTCATTTCATTGTCGTGTACCTGTTTAAGCTGTTACTGATTCAGAAAGGCAAATATAAAACGACTTACTACATCAACCATTTCGCATGCAAGATCACTGCACTCATTGCAAAGCTTATTAGAGAGTTTTAGATCAGGGGGATGCAATCGTTGAGGCTCGAAGTACTAGGGGGCCTCAATGCTTGCGTCTCCTTAATGTAGATCTCTATAGTCGCTTGATAATCTTGCTTTGCTTTGAGATGAAGTATACGTACTGTGCACCTGTTTGTTAGCCTATGCACTTCTCTTTCTTTTTAATGTGGTTGTGCATTAGCTAGCTAGGTTGTCACTACATGAATGAGATTAGGGCCATGCCCAACGCTATCAAATAACATTACTTTGCTATAGCTCACTGACTGTGCAAGCTTCTTTTTTATCTAGGGAAAAGAATAAAAAGAGAATGCATGCATAAATGATGTTGACAGCAGCAAACGGTCTCAAGGCAATCATCCTTGATTGTCACCATTGCTGAGAGAGCAAGCATGCCTGTATTCACTTTGACCACAGGCTGTACACTGTTTAAATGCTGATAGAGGTATGGATAAATAGTGAAGGGGCAGCAGATTGGCCACCCAGGCCTTTATGCATGGGCATTGCTGCCTTGTTTACCCTGTAAACCTCTGTCATCTCTTAAGGCATGAATGACATAACACTACTTCTATTGGCAGGGACATTTTTAGCACCAACAAGAAATGTAAACATTAGGTGAATTCACGCCTATATGTGGTGTCTTTTCAGCAATATGAATTAATATTTGTTTTCATGCAAACATTCTTCTCTTGAAAACATATCTGACAAGCATCTCTGCCTGAAGAAGTAACTGTGATATGTACATATCACTTTTATGTCTGTCATAATTGTAATCAATTGCTCAAGACGTACTGATGGCTAGTTGTTTAGTCATGACTTAACATGGCAGTGCACTTTGAAATAAAGATGTAACATAGAATGAACAAATGCTAGCTCTGTGCGCTCCTGTACATTCATTCGGTGTAACATCATTGTTCAGAAGTGCGATGCCATATTACATCATCTAAGTAATTGTAGGCTCACTATTAACTTGACAGCTACTAAAGAGACCTCAGCAGCAAAGTGCAACTAAATCAACAAGCCACTGTTGATGATTCACATGCGTGCTCGGTGATGAAGTGACTCGTCAATCAACACAGCTGTATTCCGTGATAATAGAACCATCTATATAGGAGTATGTTAATAGATAATGCTGCGGCGCTTCAGCGTGCTACGCTGTTGCTGTGACAGATCCCTTGCTCATTGGCTTAGATATACCTGTGTGTTCCTGTATGCGCGTTCTTCTAAGCTGTTACGTACAGGGTCTGGTCCTATCCGTGAAAGGGATGTGCATTGGTTGGTGGCAGAAAACACACCGAGTTTATTTTCTACAACAGATGCAGATCAGAGCCGCATGTGTTTGAGGGGGCAAACTCTCGGTCCCTGTCTAGTGGCCGAGACACTGGGGGTGATGGAGAATTCTTGGAACTCGACTCGGGGCGGGATGGCTTCCTGTTTCGTCTGCACTGGTGCCTTATCCAGCCGAGGAGTGGTGGTGCATCGCTTGTACACTACACTTGCCTCCCTTCTCAGATGGAGTCGCCGTAGTGATCCGGAGGGTGTCGTTCCCGCTGCGGGCATGACTCTGCAGTTGTGTTTGGCACGGTCTCAGGGGCAGTGCCGATCTCTGGTTTGGTCACCGATGATTGCGAAGGCTCCAGCATTCCTGAGAGAGTGGCCTCTGACGACATGGAGTTATCTGCTTTTATCCCAAGCATAAATGGGAGCGGGACACTGCTCGCGGTTAGCGTACAGCCCTTATTCTGTGTCGCCGAATCTTCTGTGGAGTATCTCAAAATACCAGGCTTGATGTGGTCACATTGTCATCGCACTAACCTGTTGGGGCCTTTAATGAGCCACGATCTGTGGCCTAGCTTTTCCAAAACCGTTCCCTCTGTCCAGATCGGATTCCCTCCAAAGTTTCAAAAGAAAACTGCTTGTCCGACAGCGAGTACTCTCGACTTTGTGTCCCTGTTGCAGTTGGTATGGATTTTGTTCGCTTTTGCTTGGGGCTGAGTGTACGTGAGAGCTGTATCCAGCTCACGCCCGAACACAAGTGCTTCTGGCATTTCACCCGTTGATGTGCAGATGGTGGTGTGTTACTTTAGAAAAAGTGGGCCAGCCTACACGCGAATGTTTCATCCTTGTTTTTGGCTAATGCTCGTTTTGTTTCAAAAGCCATCCTTTCTGCTTGGCCATTTGTTGTAGGATGGTACGGTGTGCTTGTTACATGGATCACCCCATTCTTCTTTAGGAAGCTCTCAACTTCTACTGAAATGAAGGATGGCCTGTTATGCCTGCCTGCCCAACAAAAGTACCTTCGTGCACATGCCTTCATGACCACAATTATATGGTGGTTTGCAGGTGCGAGTTTAAGAAGGTAGTTTCTCGCCTCCGGAAGCCTCTAACAAGGCACCCTTCCTGTGCTGAAAGCTCAGTCTCCAGTTTCCGGCACGATGAAAACTGTTCTTTTGGCAGTTTATGAACTTCAGCATTTGAAACAGCCTCCATCACTTGGGACAGAACTGAGTCCTCTCGAGTCATTCGTGCTATTTGACGCGGTGAAAGCTCGAAGCTGGGCATGGTAGCCAACATGAGCACGTCTCTTGGGGGATAAGGTTCATCTTGTGCCGGTAGTGGAAGTCAGCTTAGAGTGTCCGCATTTTGGTGCAGTAGGCCAGGCCTGTACAGCAACTTGTAATCGTACGTTGCTAGTTTAAGGCACCATCGCATAATCCTTGATGAAAAGACCCGGGATACTTGCTTTGTTTCACTCACGATTACAATCAATGCCTGGCAATCTGTTATGGTCACATGCCGGCCAGCTGTGTACTTATGAAAATGACTGATGCTGTAGATTACTGCTGCACTTTCTTTGTTGATCCGGAAGTAGCTCTTTTCGGCACTTCCCAGTGTTCATGAACTGAATGCAATGGGTGCCTCTCTGCAAATAGCATCTTCCCGAGCGAGGACGGCATCAATGCCGTACGGCGATGCGTCCACAGACAAAAGAAGGGGCTTCGTCCCGTCGTAGTGAGTGAGCACTGTAGATGCACGAATCATCTCCTTAAGTGCCTCGAAATTGGCTTGATGCTTGCTCTTCCACTTCCAGGGTGTGTTTTTCTCTAGGAATCTATACAATTCCACCACGACCATTGCTCTGTTCTCCAAAACGCAGTCGTCAAATGAAATAAGGCCCAGAAAACCCCTTAGGGATGTCTTGTCAGATGGTTTGGGTGCTTGAAGTATAGCCTCAACCTTTTTCTCGGTGTTGCAAACACCATTGCCATCAATTCGATGTCTCAGAAACTAAACTGACGTAATTCCAAACCTGCACTTTTCTTTCTTGAGGCGTAAGCCTTTCTCAGTTGGTCTCGACAGAACCTGATTCAGATGCTCTGCGTGCTCATTGCACTATTCCCGTTGACAATGATGTCGTCAAGAGGAACACTCACCCCTGGAATTCCAGGTATCTTTGTCTCCCTCAGGCACTGGAAGATAGCTGGTGCAGTGGAAATTCAGAATGGGAGGCATTCCACCCTGATTAGTCGTTTTGTGGTGTTCACTGTGAGCAGTGCTGCTGTTTTCTCATCAACTTTCAGTTGTTGATATGCTTGATAAAGATCCAACATTGAGAAGAGGGTTCCACCATGTAGGTTTGCAAACACTTCATCTGTAGTTGGTAGCAGGTAAGATGCCTTCTTCGCTGCTGCATTAACAGTAACAGTATTAACAGTACTCCTGTAGTCACCACAGACATTGAGTGTACTGTCGGTCTTCTGAACAAGTACCAATGGGGTTGCCCATTTGGTATGCTGCGTTGGTTTTAGGATACCTTGGCGCTGTAGATGGTCAAGCTTATGTTCCATAAGTGCCTGCAGCGCCACTGAAATTGGACGAGCCTTGCAAAACATTGCTGTCGCACCGTCTTCGAGTTCCAGGTGAACTAAAGGACCTGTATAGCTTCCAATGCCTTCCTTGAAGACACCTGGGTGTCATCCCACGACCTCTGTAATTTCTAGTGCTGGCTCTCCAATGTGGTTGATCCCCTTCACCTGAATTTGAAGTGCCAAAAACCAATCTCTTCCTAGGAGGTTGCACCAGGTGCCCGTCATAACCAACAACGGCATCAGATAGTCCTTTGATCTCAACATCACATGAACTTGTGCGGAGCACAGGACGTGTAATTGTTTACCTGACCATGTGCACAAATCGAGCGGCTCGCATGAAAGCCACGGAGTGTTTTTCTTCCACCTTCTGTAGTTCGTGTCCTTGCTTATCAGGGAGCATGCTGTACCTGTGTCCACCTCAAACTGGACTGGCTTTCCCTCCACTATCAAGTCCACGAGCAACTTGGGGCAGTGTGTACGTACACTATCTGTGTGCAGCTTGCAGCAGGATTTGCTGACAGGTGGTGGCTTGACACTGTGTGCCCATTGCTGCTAGTTGTCGGAGCGTGGTTCCGTGTTTTTCTTTTTCTTTGAGATGCAGGCATGCAAGACGTGACCTTCCTTGGAGCAGAAACGGCACTCGGCTGTCTTGAATTTGCATGTTTCAGGGTCGTGCAAGCCGTCGCATCGATAGCAATGACGCGCTGACGTATGCTTGCCTCCTGGCTTGATTTGCGACGTCCTGTTAATTTCCTCCGAGTTTGCCACTCCCTTGATATCTCGCTGATGCCTTGACGCACTTTCCGCTGACAAGGCTAAGTCCACAGCGCATTGAAATGTAAGGCTTTTTCGGCGAACGGTGTCTGCGAAAGATGTTCGTCCCAGACGCCGCGGACGAACCTGTCCCGCAGCATCACATCTTGGGGCGGCATAGTTGGGTTCGCCGCTGAAGCGGTCGTTTGGGTGTCAGGTGACGTCGTCGATATTGTAGCCGAAGGCAGCGCTCCGAAGTTGCAGTCGGCTGTCAAGGTTCCGAGGGCCGCAGCGTAGCTGCTGATCGACTCGTCTGGCCGTTGGTCGGGTCTTTGAAACACGTACCGGCTCTAAAGCTCGGATGTCCTGGTGTCGAAGTGCCGCCTAAGAAGTGTCACTGAATCATTTAAGTTGACTTCTGCCGGGATATTCGGCGCTATCAGCGCGCACACGGTGTTCGAAAGTGTCGGCTGCACAAAGCGTGAGGAGAAGTGCCCGCTTCTTCGCTGACGTCGCTCGCCACGAAGTAAAAGTCGAGGCGCTGGATCCACGATTCCCATGATTTGGCCGAGAAAGGCTCGACAGCGCCGTGCATTCGTCCTGTAGCCATGGCCTTAACTGCGAAAACTTATAGATATCTGCTTCGCAACTCCTGCCTCATCGCCAGTGTTATACGTACGGGGTCTGGCCCCATCCGTGAAAGGAGTGCGCATCGGTTGGTGGCAGAAAACAGACTGCGTTTATTTTCTACAAAAGACGCAGGCGAGAGCTGCATGTGTTCGAGGGGGCAAACTCTCGGTCCCTGTCCGGTAGCCGAGACGCTGAGGGCGACGGAGGATTCTCAGAACTCGACTCGGGATAATGTCGCTTCCCGTTTCTCCGCGCTGGTGCTTCGTCCAGCCGAGGAGTGATGGTGCGTCGCTTCTCCACAACACAAGCTTTCGCTAGCACAGCTACAAAAAGTGCGCCATCGCGCCGTACACAACCGAGCACATAGTGACGTATGTTGTCGCAACATTATGCGGTAGCAAGTAAATAAATAATACAAAAAGCGGCACAGGTGAGTCGACGGCACAGTGTTCTAAAGGTGGGTCACCACGTCAATGCTACACATGCAGCACAGAATATGACAGTGCAAGAGTCGCGTTTTCACCATGACGCGGAAGCTTCAACCTACATCGACAAAAATATGACAGTGTCGTCTGCTGTTGGCGATAGTTGCCGACTTCGAACAGTGTTGCTCTGCGCACTGCCGAATGTTTACCAGCTTTCAACAGACGTCGCGTTCCCAAACCGAAGTGCGGATGCAGGCGCATTCGAACCGCTAGAGCTAACTAATAAAAATATAACTGATAATACAGCAAACGTAATAATAATATCCAGGCACGATGCGAAATATTGCTGGTCGCCAGCACACGAGGCTGCCAACTCGCTGATGCATGTTGCCAGTTGCTGGTTACCTATTTGGACAACCAGAGGGCGCATGCGAACCGCACCGCATCATGCGGACTCAGCGTAAATGCAATTTTGTGACCGATCGCGACGACCGCCCGTTTTTCACGAACCGCATGCATGCGGTGCGGCGTGCGGCGATGGGCGGTTTGAGCGTAAATCGGCCCTTAAACTGTCACAGCTCGGGCGTCGACAGTGACGGAAAGGCTATAGCGGTGCACGTGGACGTCTTTCACCGGTCGCCTTTGAGCGCTCCGGCAGCGCTGCGTCTAAGTTACGTAAGACAGCGAAACAGTAGACGCTTTACTGCGAAAAAATGATTGAGATTCAACGACAGCTATGACGAAGCTTGAGTATTAATGTGTTATTGCAATATCTAAAGAGGAAGAATTAAGTTGCTCACTGCACGAGGTGCGTGGTGTTCTGGGCGCGCCATCCCAGATGCTGATTCGCCTGTATACCTGGATCAGAATGATTCAAGATAGTGCGGGCACTTCGAAGAAGCGTCGGAACCAGTTTACTTCTGTCTTTTCTTAAAAAAGGAAATGAGTTCGGCGACTTTACGCGCTAAAGCCACGAAGCGAGGTTCCTTAACGCTGACGCTCTAAATGTGCGTCTATTGAACTCTACAGGAGCGTTCTTGCCATTCCGTCCGGAATGCGACCGCCGTGGCAGCGATAGAACCCGCGACCCTAGTCTCAGCAGCGCAGTGCCGCATCCAATGAGCTACCGCGACGGGTACTATCTTCTCCTCTTTGCGTACGCTCTAGATTACCATGCCGACGCTCACGGTAAGATACTTGTTCGGCATTCTAGTAGAAACGTGTGCTATTAATATACCAGTTTCGTTTAGTGCGCCATTATACGCACCGGAACCACGATCTGATTATGAGAGAGAGAGAAAGAGAGAGAGAGAGAGAGATTCATTTCATTCCGGCCCCCTGCCCGGGGTTACCTGATTATGATATGAGGTACGCCGTATAGTGGGGGGACTCCGGAATAATTTCTTTCCCCCTTGGAGTGTTTTACCGTGCACCTAAATCTAAATACACGTGGTTTTGTATCCCCCCCCATCGGAACGCAGCAACCGCCGCCGCCGGCATCAAACCTGTGACCTCGAGTTTAACAACAGCACAACGACATAGCCACTAAGCTACCGCGGCGGGTCGGTGCGCCATTTGTCACGTGCATCCACATGACAGTCAACGATCACCGAAACCGAAATATATATATACGGAAATTCTTCTGACACCTGCGTGCTAATGCGTAAGCATTCTTCGGCTCGGCTGCGACCTTTTGCTCTTGTTTCCCAAGTTTCAGTTGGCTCACCCTCAAATATAAATTTAGTCCACCCACAAATTTAAAGTTGACCCACTCCTAAATTTCAGCTAGCCCACCTGCAAATTTTAAGTTGGTCCATCCCCGAATATCAAGTTGGTCCACCCCCTGTTTGGATCTGACTGCTGGTACGATCTGTTGGGAACTCGGCGCTGACGCCCGTGGTTGTACCTGGGTCGCAAGCCCCAAGGGTAGCGTTGGCCTGGCGGCCTGGGGTACAACTGGAAGCATCCGAAGGTCCCGGCAAAGCATGAGTCGACTGGTAACAACGAAACAACTTGTTTATTTTAACATCGCAAAGAGTTGGCGGTCAGGTTTGACCGAAGTAGAGAGACGGGAGAGCACTTCACTCAACAGAAGAAATCGGAGCCCTCCCTTTTGGCGTCCGGGGGCAGCTGTTTTTATACTCTCGCAGTTGAGGGCAAGAAGGAACCCCTCAAAAGACGAGCACGTGAATGTACAATGGGCTAATGGTGACGCACACTGTCGTAGCGATGCCGTAGCACCATGTCGAGCACGATCTCGTAGCACCCTGTCGTGGCGCTGCCGGTCGGACACAATGACTGTAATGAGAGGATGGTCCCTGCTTTGGCATCGCCTGTTTCGGGCATAATGACTGGAACGAGATCCCTGCTTTGGCATCGCCTGTTTCGGGCACAATGACTGGAATGAGATCCCTGCTTTGGCATCGCCTGTTTCGGGCACAATGACTGGAATGCGAGGATGATCCCTAGGCGGTCGCATCGCCGCAGTCGCGCCTGGAAACACCTGGCGATGAGTGTTGTGGCGACGACGATCGGGCCAAAATGTCTGCCGCCCCGCCGCAGTCGCGCCGGCAAAACCACGTGTCGCAGGCGAAACGCAACAGACCGCCCCGCCGGGGGAAGGAGATCCCGATGGACAGGGGACTGCATCCGCTGTCCGGAGGGATGTCGCTCGATGATGCTCATAACCGAAGTCGGGCGTCCCTCGACGTTTCTTGAGCGCAGCGCACAGAGAAGGCCTCGTTCTCTTGTTAAGGTTCGCACGGGACACTGCAAAGTGACTTCGGGAGAGTTCACATTTTTGTTCTCGTTCCCGGCAAGCGTTAGAACTACGCTGAAACTCAACCGCTCAGTCAGCAAGCACGGCACAACCCTCACTAAGCCCTGCCAGGCTCTTTCCCCTTTTTATACCACTGCCTAGTTCCTTACAGTAGTCTAGCATCACTCAGAACGCGTCCACAAATTGAAAAATTGCACTAGAAAGCATATCATCACTTTGAAACACTAAACAAAAGCAATATGTTAAAAAAAAATCCTGCCTCAGGAAGAAAACATCAGTAACAAACAATTTTGAGGCTGATTCCTACGTTAGGGGCTTCGACTTAAGCCATCGGCGTTACCGTTGAGACTCCCCTTTTTGTAACGCACCTCAAAGGAATATTGTTGTAAAGCGAGGCTCCAGCGCAGGAGGCGGCCATTTTTGGGAGAGATGGTCTGCAGCCATTGGAGAGGGCAGTGATCCGTCTCAATGATAAACCTCGAGCCGGCTAGATAGCATGACAATTTCTGAACGGCCCACACGAGACATGCACACTCTTTCTCGGTGGCGCTATACGCCTGCTCACGACTGGTCAGCTTACGACTAGCATACAGGACGGGGTGTTCTACTTCTCCATTTTCCCGTTGGCACAGTACAACGCCCATGCCTCGCTCACTAGCATCGCACTGAACAATGAACCCTTTTGTATAGTCTGGCGATCGTAGCACAGGCTGGCTTGTTAGGGCACTCTTTAGGGCGCTAAAAGCTCTTTCCTTTGTCTCGTCCCAGACGACTGATTGAGGCTCTGTCTTTCTTAGAGCATCCGTCAGGGGAGCCGCGATATCAGAGTACCTAGGGATGTACCTCTGATAGTAGCCGGCGACACCCAAGAACGACCGAATATCGGTCTTGGTGCGCGGTTGCGGAGTCTCGCACAGCGGCCACTTTTATTTCAGAGGGGCGGCGACGACCCTGACCAAACACGTGACCGAGGTAGACAACCTCGGCCTGTGCTAATTGGCACTTAGGAGCCTTGACTGTCAAGCCCGCTTCGCGCAGGCGGGTTAGCACTGCCCGCAAGTGTGCCATATGCTCAGACCAGGATGCGGAGAATATCGCTACGTCGTCTAGATACGGTAAAGCGAATTCTTGCTGTCCCCGCAACACTTTATCCATGAGGCTTGAAAAACAGTATGGCGCGTTCTTCAAACCAAAACTCAACACTTTAGGACGGAATGTTCCCATTGGTGAAATGAACGCCGCATACCTACTAGCCTCTTCTGTAAGTGGAACCTGCCAATAACCCCTGACAAGATCTAGGGTGGAAATAAACTGAGCGCTACTAACTTTCTCAAGGCGCTCCTCGATGTTAGGGATCGGATAAATTTGATCCTTAGTGATGGAATTAAGCCTGCGGTAGTCGACGCAAGGACGAGGTTCCTTGCCCGGTACCTCAACTAAAATCAAAGGGGAGGTATAATCACTCTCACCTGCCTCAATAACACCGAGCTGTAGCATTTTCTTTACCTCAGCCTCCATAATATCGCTCTGGCGGGGTGACACCCGATACGCCTTGGATCGTACTGGCTCTGGGGAGGTAAGTTCTATATCATGAGTAAGTACAGAAGTCCTACCAGGCCTCTCAGAGAACAGACCTTGAAACTCTTGTAATAGCTGGTGTAGTTCGGTTTTCTGCTCGGGCGACAGCGGTGCTTTACTGATAAGGTCACTAATGACTTGACCGGTGTCTTCCCTGTTCGTCACTGAGCCTAGTCCCGGAAGCTCGACCGGAAGCTCTTCAGGAACGTTTACCATCAGGCACACCACTGCTTCCCTTTGTCTATAAGGTTTGAGCAGATTACAGTGGTAAACTTGCTGTGCTTTCCGCTTTCCTGGCAGACTTACCACGTAGTTAACGTCCGACAGTTTCTGAACAATTCGCGCTGGGCCCTCCCACTGCACGTCTAGTTTGTTGTTTAGCGATGTGCGCAATATCATGACCTCATCGCCAACCTCAAAACGACGGGCCCTGGCTGTCCGATCATAATAAACCTTGGCCCTCTGCTGGGCCTTTGCCATTGCTTCACCTGACAACTCCTGTGCCCTTCTTAAGCGTTCGAGGAGCTTAAGCACGTACTCCACCACGACTGGGTCGTCGCCCCTACCTTCCCACGATTCTCGAAGCATGCGAAGCGGAGATCGAAGCGAGCGACCGTACACCAGATCAGCTGGCGAAAACCCCGTAGCCGCATGCGGCGCGGTCCTTAAAGCAAACATCACCCCAGGCAGACACAGCTCCCAGTCAGTTCGATGTTCAAAACACAACGCTCTCAACACGCGCTTCATGACGGAGTGGAGCTTCTCAACGGAATTCGACTGTGGGTGGTACACTGAGCTGTGTAACAGCTTTACCCCACACCTTTCGAGAAAAGTTGTCGTCAAAGCGCTAGTAAACACTGTGCCCTGATCTGATTGGATTTCCGCAGGGAAACCAACTCGCGCAAATATGGACAGTAGTGCATTAACTATCTCAACTGAGCTGAGTTCTTTAAGCGGCACTGCTTCAGGGAACTTTGTCGCTGGGCAGATCACAGTCAAAATGTGTCTGTACCCCGTGGCTGTTACCGGCAGAGGTCCCACAGTATCAATAACGAGCCGTCTAAAAGGCTCCGTAATGATAGGTACCAATTTCAACGGCGCCCTCGATTTGTCCCCTGGTTTGCCCACCCGCTGACAAGTGTCACATGTCCTCACGAAATGGTCTGCGTCCCGAAAACACCCTGGCCAATAGTACTCTTGCAAGAGACGGTCCTTAGTTTTCTTAACTCCTAGGTGTCCGGACCACGAACCCCCGTGTGACAAGCGCAACAGATCCTGACGATAGCATTGAGGCACGACCAGCTGATCGAACTCCACTCCTCGGCGGTCTAGATACTTCCGGTACAGGACTCCACCTCTTTCCACAAAACGCGCAGTTTTCCTGGCGACACCTTCTTTGACATTGCAGCGCACGTTTTCCAGGCTGCCATCCTTTTTTTGCTCGGCTATCAAAGCCGTCCGGCTGACTTTTAGCAACCTATCAAGTCCGTCTGACGTAGGCGCGATGAGCAAATCAGTAGATAGCTCTTCTAACTTTCCCGCGTCGGGCGTTTCCTCTCCAGTATCTGGCGCCTTTAACGTTACAGACTCAAGTTTATTCAGTTCGGGCGTGCTCGGAATATCAGCTTGCTGCGCCTCTGACCCTTTTTCGTTGTTTGATAACGTCGGCCCCGCAACTACCGCCTTTGCAGCGAGCTCCCGAACCTTCGATCTGGTTAAGGCCTGAACACTAGCTTCACCAAACAAAAGCCCCTTCTCGCGCAGGAGGTGATCGGACCTGTTTGAAAATAGGTACGGGTACTGGGGTGGCAGCATAGATGACACTGCCGCCTCCGTCTCAAGCGCTCCGAAAGGTCCTTCAATAAGCACTTTTGCTACCGGCAGACACACGCTATGAGCTTCCACGGCTTGCTTGATCCATGCGCACTCGCCCGTGAACATATGGGGTTCTACGTAAGACGGGTGAACTACATCCATCGTAGCTGCGGAATCGCGAAGCACTCGGCACTCTTTCCCGTTTACGAGGAGGTCTCGCATGTAAGGCTCGAGAAGCTTCATGTTCTCGTCAGTGCTGCCTATTGAAAAAAACACAACTTTTGGTGTTGTTTCCGGACACTGCGCCGAAAAGTGACCCGGCTTCTGGCACGTATAACAAACGCCCGCTCGCCTCATCTCGAACCGCTTTCTGCGTTCGGCTTCGGCTGCCGTCTCTTTACGTTTGGTCGGATTGCTTTCACTCGCATCCTCACTACGCGTGTCCCCCTTAAATCTCATGGGCGTGAACCTCGGCCTCTCAAACTTCGAGCCAAATTCACCCTTTTGACCGTCCTTAGCTCCGCGAGCTCGACGCGTCACAAACTCCTCGGCTAGCTCAGCGGCTCTAGCCACCGTACTCACGTCTGGCCTATCCAAGACCCAGTATCGCACGTTCTCCGGTAACCGACTATAAAACTGTTCTAGCCCGAAACACTGCAGAACTTTATCGTGGTCACCAAACGCTTTCTCTTCTTTGAGCCACTCCTGCATGTTCGACATAAGCCTATACGCAAACTCTGTATATGACTCACTTCTGCCTTTCTCATTTTCCCGAAACTTCCGACGGAACGCCTCCGCAGACAGCCGGTACTTTTTTAGAAGACTCGATTTCACTGTGTCGAAATCCTCTGCCTCCTCTCTATCCAAGCGAGCGACTACGTCGGCCGCCTCGCCGGGTAACAAAGTGAGCAAGCGCTGTGGCCACGTTTCCCGAGAGAACCCCTGCTTCTCGCACGTTCGCTCAAAGTTAACCAGGAACAAACCAATGTCCTCTCCAAGCTTAAACGGCCGCATCAGGTCAGTCATTTTGAACAATACTCGTTCTCCTGCACCGTGTGCCTGACTTCCATTACGAGCGCGTTCCATCTCTACCTCGAGACGCTTCATTTCCAACGCGTGTTCGCGCTCTTCTTTTTTCTCTTGTTGCTCTCGTTCTTTCTGTTCTTTACGTTCACGCTCTTCTTTTTCTTTCTGTTCTTTAAGTTCGCGCTCCTGTCTCTCTTTTTGCTCTTTAAGTTCGCGCTCCTGTCTTTTTGACCTCTCCTCAATAGTCTCAAGGCATTCCGACAGCTCGTCATCCTCAGCCTCTAACTCAAGAATAGCCTTTAGCAGTTCAGGTTTTCTTAGTTTGTCTGAGACATCCAGACCCAACTCTCTTGCAAGCTCCAACAATTTCGGTTTGCGCAACGACTTCAAATCCATGGCTGCTCTGAATGCTGCTTTCTCTACTGCTTACTATTGTCTTGCCGCAAACTAACCCGGCAGCAACGACAACCACAATTACCAGCTCTGTTTCTGACACTAACAAAAGCCTGGCAAAGCTCAGAAGAAGAAAGTCCCGCACTCACCAAACCTCGCAGGCAGGAATTCCGCGCAGTCGTTCCGCTGCAGGCAACCAGTCGTCACACAGGGCTCGTTGCACTGCTCCCGGATCGTCGTTGAGCTGCTCAGCATACAGTCAACTGCATCTCTTCGCTGCTGGCCTCCGTTGTCGCGATCTCACCGCTGGCAGACAGTTGTTTGAAGTCTTAGGCGATCCCACCGCTGCCAACCAGATGTTTGGATCTGACTGCTGGTACGATCTGTTGGGAACTCGGCGCTGACGCCCGTGGTTGTACCTGGGTCGCAAGCCCCAAGGGTAGCGTTGGCCTGGCGGCCTGGGGTACAACTGGAAGCATCCGAAGGTCCCGGCAAAGCATGAGTCGACTGGTAACAACGAAACAACTTGTTTATTTTAACATCGCAAAGAGTTGGCGGTCAGGTTTGACCGAAGTAGAGAGACGGGAGAGCACTTCACTCAACAGAAGGAATCGGAGCCCTCCCTTTTGGCGTCCGGGGGCAGCTGTTTTTATACTCTCGCAGTTGAGGGCAAGAAGGAACCCCTCAAAAGACGAGCACGTGAATGTACAATGGGCTAATGGTGACGCACACTGTCGTAGCGATGCCGTAGCACCATGTCGAGCACGATCTCGTAGCACCCTGTCGTGGCGCTGCCGGTCGGACACAATGACTGTAATGAGAGGATGGTCCCTGCTTTGGCATCGCCTGTTTCGGGCATAATGACTGGAACGAGATCCCTGCTTTGGCATCGCCTGTTTCGGGCACAATGACTGGAATGAGATCCCTGCTTTGGCATCGCCTGTTTCGGGCACAATGACTGGAATGCGAGGATGATCCCTAGGCGGTCGCATCGCCGCAGTCGCGCCTGGAAACACCTGGCGATGAGTGTTGTGGCGACGACGATCGGGCCAAAATGTCTGCCGCCCCGCCGCAGTCGCGCCGGCAAAACCACGTGTCGCAGGCGAAACGCAACACCCCAAATGTCAAGTTGACCCACTCCCAAATTATTTGGGCCACCTCCAAACTTAAAGTTGGCCCACCCCTTAATTTCAGGTTGGCCCACTCGCAAATTTCATCCCTACTATAGGCTTCCCTATGCATCTTCTATGGAGCCCTATGTATCCTAATGGGTAAGGCGTCACGCTTTTCGCATTACGGACACGATTTCGCTAACAAAATTGCCGGGCTACTCGCCAAAGAATGCTTACGTAGTGTTCCTGTATATGCTCCGGCAGGGATATATACAGGAACACTATGCTTACGCATTAAAAAGTGCCGCTTGTCATCCGGCGCTTTGGTTTCTGCCGTGGGAGTGAACGACCAGCCAGTGAACTGAAGAGCGCCTTTCAAGGTCGAACCGAGTACGACGCGTGCCGAAGAAGAGCAGACAACAGCAGAAAAAAGAATCATCAAACAGGCACACTAGAGGTGGCCGCGCGCAACGACAAGGCGCATCTGGTCGGCCTAGTCCGGCCGGTTGCTGGACCAGAAAGGTTCCAAGATTTTTGCGAACGAACCAGCGAACAACTGAGCGTCCCTCTGCCGGTAGTCGGCCGGATGGACACTGCCTAACAGTTGCGAAGAAAGGCGTCTCTTTCGCCGCTACTGTGAGCTGTTCTTTGTTTGGGGGCAAATGTAACACAGACTGCGATGAAGCATAAAAAAAAAAAAAAAGATTCGCTCGTAGTTCCACACAGGAAGGAGGACGCTATTAGGGAGTTTTAGCATACCGCATGGCTATTGGCGCAGACATCCAGAGGAACCTATGTATCGGAATAAACCAGCGTTGGTGGCAATATCATGACGCTGCGATCAGTGATAACGTGATGGAACGCTTGTTTTGTTACACGACTATTTCAGGGGAAAATAAATCACGCTGTTCCGAATGAAGCTACGGTGACGTCACAGCCATATATCAGCGGCGCTATATTTTTATGATCATCATAACCACCATCTCTTAAATTTAAGTGACACATGCTCAAGACATTACCATTCTTGTGTTCCACCTTCACTGGATACGGCCGGTTATAGAAACCGCCACTTCCAGCTCAGTAGCAAAATGCACTCAAAGCCACCGCGGCTAGTGGAAGTCCAACACAAATCCAACGTCGAGTACAATGAACAATGAAGTAGTTGCCTGCGTGATACCTCATAGGGGTATCATAGTTGCCTGCGTGATATCATAGGGGTATGATACCTGAACTACGGCACAGCCACATTGTAAAATAATTTACACCCTTAAAAGGGTGTAAATTATTTAGATCACAATTAAAGATCACTACTCGTCGCCGCGGCCCGACGTTGCAACGGCCGAGCGAACCGGAGCGAGTGCGAAAACGTCACTATGTTCTGCTCCCACGTGACAACTCTCTGCGTGATGAGGTCACGACGCATGCGCCTCCTGGGAAATGAAATCGAAACTGGTTCGTAGGAAAGCTATTAAATTATTGTTACAGTGCTCTGATAGGAGTATTATTTTTTCCCGAGAGTTTCGAGGTCGAGGACCTTCATTTTAAGCGATTAAAAAAAACGAACAGTAGTAGAGAGTGTTAACGCCAATATACTCCTTTAAGTTTGGCCGATACGCGTGGCCACGTTCCTCGCTACCGCGCCACTGTATTGCGCGTGTGGCACCCGTATGCTTTATCAACCGCGCAGTATCCCCGCCCCATCACGGGCGCACAACCATCCCGTTTTCCGCCTGCTGCCTGCAGTTACAATGTGTTACAGCAGTGGCAACCTTTACGAGCGAACCCAGGGAATACCCGCTGTGGCAGCTCGACAATTTGGTCAGCAGCAGAGGCCGGTTCTCTCTGTGTGTATGATTTATCTGTTTGTTTCCCGTGCCGGCGACGGCGGAGAATGGCTCCACGCACTAGGCGAGAGGGAGAGAAAGGTGTTAGGAGAGAGAGAAAAAATAATAAGCAGGGGGGACGGGTACGCGGCGGCGATAAGTCGGCGGCCGTCCTTGAGAGGATGTATGCAAAGCTACCCTTTCACTTGGAACCGTCCATGCGTGAGCGAGGTGTGGGACCTGCTCGCCTCCAACTGGTTGCGGCTGCTTTCGCTGTCTCTGCGAAAGCCGCGTGCTTCGAGTTGCCGCTGCGCGAAGACCGTCGCGGTGGCTGTTCCCAACACACTCCTCGAAACGGTGCAGCTGACTGCAACTAGACGCTGCAGAGAGAGAGAGAAAGTAGACACAACGTATGTGTTGGAATCTGTGTGAAGCAATGCTTTATAAAAAAGTGAAGCGATTAATTAAATGTCGTACAACTAAACGCCATGCGTGTAATTATGTTTGTTTCCTTGCTGTGTAACGTGTAATGTCAGGCGACTTGTACGTGTATGCACTGCACCGTCCGCAAGAAATATGGCCGGAATGCGAACACCACATCAGGCGGATGCGCAGTGTGAGGCATCCGATGTCACGAGTACGTGGGCGATGTGTGACGCTTGTCGAGGAAATAATGCTGGTAGACATGTGTGATGGGTACAATGAAGTACGAGACGCATAAATCTGGGGCCGTATTCTGTAGCGGTTCGTTTTGGAACCGGTTCCTTTTGGCTGTTGCCATTGATCGGCGCTTCGCTGTCGTCATCCCTGGTGGGCGGGACGACAAATTTTGATGACGTCACACAGGTTGCCAATCATCTGGAAAGGAACCGGTTCCCTGCTACGAGCGGAACCGCGGAGAAGTGGTTCGCTCGAGGGTCGCGCGCGGTGGCGAGCATGATGTCGAGGGTTGCTAGGGCAACGGTGGCTGCCGGCTAGTCTCGCGCCAGCTGACAAGCCGGCACCGAGACGAGACAGATACGGCAATGGCGGCTCCTTTGGTTGTGCTAGGTTGTGCTGCTGGCGAACGTCGAAAGACAACGACGCGACGAGAGGCAACGACGCGACGCGTTGGGCATGGCCGAAGAAGAGTTTCGAAGGCATTTTAGGCTCTCCAAAGACATCGTGCGACGTCTTTGCAATGAGCTGGAAGAACATCTCGGACCTCAAAGATTTCGTGGTGTCGACACTACGATGAAAGTGCTGTGCGCACTACGTTTTTTTGCCACCGGGAGCTTTCAACAGTGCGTCGGGAATGAAGAAGCGAATGCACTGTCGCAGCCTTCGGTCAACCGGATCATTACAGCCGTCGCCAAGGCCATTACGGTTGTGGGCAAAGAAAAAGGATGGGTTAGATTCCCATCCACGGCGCAACAGAAAGCCGCCGTCAGCTGTGCTGGCCCAACACACACGACGCCTTTGCTAGGTAGGGGTGCTCCTCGACAAATGAAACGAGTATTTCGCGCTGCCTCGCTGAACCATGAGGACCCAGCCGCCTGTCCTTGTGCGACGACATCGTTTCGGTTTCGGTGCGCGAACAAGTCCAAAACGTAAACAAAGCGAGGCAAGTTGTTTGCATAACGTATGGCACACCACCTAGCGACTAAATAATATAACAACACAAATAAAATTACAACTCCCAGTAGCCGTCTGCGCCGCAAGCTCACATTTATTACTGAAAATATATTTGCAAGTGTTCTATACAAACCAATGTTTTTTTATCAAACCAGCAACATCCTTCAATTGCTATACCGTCCCCCAAGTACAAACAAAAATGATGACGTGATCTTCCGGCAGACCGCCGCTCGTTGATTGGTTCCCCTCACGCCGCCCCGTTCCACTCTTTCTCCGAGTGACGTAATCCTGATGTAACAGCCAAAAGGAACCGGTTCCAAAACGAACCGCTACAGAATACGGCCCCAGGACTATTGGCCCAGAATGAGCAAAAATACATTGGTGAAGAATTAAAAGCAACAACACCGAAGTTCAAGACCCAGTGCACCAGCGACGACTGCTAGAGGGAGGGCCTCCAATGTAGCTCAGCAGTGTGGTCTACTCCAGGAACAATTAATCATCCCGGAGTCATTAAAACGTATGCTTAAGGGTGTTGTGCTACAACGTATCTTTTGGGCAGCGCAGGTGATTTACGACGCAAGCGCAGAGTAACCGCTAAGTGTCAGCGATGGCAAAAGGCCCGCCCACCTGAACTAATCAGTCGACGCCGCACAAGCTCCCTACTCAGCTGAAAGCCATTAGACAAGCCGCACATATTAAGCTCACACTTCTCGGAAATGGCGGCTACGCACAGAGTCTTCTGTACTTTTTTGTGCAAGTGCCTTATTTTTCTTCACATAATCATGATTGTGCAGATATCTGAACCGATAGATAGGGAAAGATAGTTTCTGCTCCAGTGTCAAAATATAACAGACGTATATATTGCCATAGCAATTAAATAGACACTCCAGGCGCATTTTTGCCGTCGCCGTGATGTTCCGTATAAAGTCCAAGGGCGATAACGCCGTCCCTGTGCGCTGTATGCTGTATGTGCGAGTGAAGGCACATACAGTTGAGTCGACCATGGCGGCTCGATCGCGCGCCATGGTCCGGAAACCGGGGAGGAAGCGCGCCGTCTTCCGTCGCGCGAAAGACACCAGGTGGAGGGCAGGGAGGGGGGGGAGTTTCTACTCCGGCTGCTGCTGCGTATGGCGTGGCCGCGCCCGGTCGCGTTTCTACAATTGATAGTAGGTACAGCGGGGCGTGGCGCTTTTGACAGCGCTCGACGTTTCGGCGCAGGCGCGAGTAAGAGCTGGCGCGAGAGAGAACATCTGGGGGCTTTTGCTCCTTGAATATATGACTCAGCCTAGGCACTACGGAGGAGGTTTCTTAGAGCGCGTTGTATTCGTTCGTCCCCTAGACATGCCGGCATTGCGGAGTGCGGTCGAGTTGGTTTATACGCTCCGCCGCTTGCTGCCCGCGCGGTGAGGCAGTGGGCGCGGACGCCGCTTGGTGATCGCTGTGTTTGAAGGGACAATGTTCTGACTGGTGTCGTATGAGTCGCGGGTCGCTTTTTTCGTCGCAACGATAGACCTGATTTTTTGCAAGCACTGCTCCAGGAAAGCACATGTAACCGGCAAACGGAGGCCTCAGGAGAGCACCTGAGGTTATATTAAAGCAGGCGGCGCAGGATCTCCGGGGCACCCAAAAGCGGTAGCGGGGGGGGGGGGAGTGTCAAAGCTGGAAGCAGGGCGGCCCGTGGGTTGGGGCCGCAGAAGCCGAAGCGTGCCAGGGGTGTTCGCATAAAAAATTGGCTGTCTGCGACAGCGGATATCCGATCTTATACTCCCCTGGCACGCGCAGGCCTCTGCGAGCCCCAACCCACGAACCAGCCCGGCTTCTAGCTTTGATGTCCCCGTTGCCGCTTTGGTGTCCTGGAGCCGCCGCCAATAATGCAAAATAATGACACGTTGTTTTCATTAGTAAAAACATGATCGAATAAATATACTTGCGTCGAGCCGCCAACTTGCGATGCTAAGTTCAGCACTACCGCGCCCCGCGACTTCTGCCGGCACGCCTAGGGACAAGCGCATACAACGCGCGCCAAGAAACTCCTCCGTAGTACCCAGTCAGAGTCGTATTTTCAAGGAGCAAAACACCCCACATTTCCTCTCTCTTACCCGCTCTTACTCGCGCATGCGCGCAAACGTCCGTCGTCTCCGCAAGTGTCCCGCCCCGCTGTACCCACTAGCGATTGCAAATACGCCGCCCAGTCACACAAGCCATATCTTGAAAGCGATCTGCGATATGCGGACTGAGTGATGATAGCTTCGTGTGCGCGATGTTTTCGCAGCTAAGTTCGCGTTGATGCGGGACGCAGTACGAAAGTCAATTCGCTCGCTGCTGCTGCCGCGCTTCGCCTACGTTCATACTTGGTCTCGAAGCGGGCGGATGGAAAACCAAGCGGCGAGCCATATCGGTCTCGGACAAATTTTTTTCGCCTCGGCGAAAGCGTAGTGGTTCTATTTTACCGAAAGCTGCACTGACATGTAATCATTAAAGAATGGCGCCAGAAGTGTCAGCGGCGATGCTAATTGATGCGATGAAAAATTACTCGGTGGTGTACGATAAAACTCACAACCTCTTCAAAGACGCGTTCCACAAGAGCTATTTATTTATTTATTTATTTCAGATGCCCTCATGGCCCACAGGGCATTATTGAAGGGAGTGGTACACACATTTCAATAAATTTGTTACAAAAGGATACAACGCAAAAAATATATACTTTTTATACCAATACCATACCATATACCATATAGCCTGTATATACATTTGGATGAAGATTGCCGAGGAGTTGAGTACTCGCAGAAGATGCAACAGCCAAGCGTTCTCGTGTCGTAACTTCTCGCTTTTTCAGAGCCGGGCAAATTCACCGCGCCGCTTTCGGAGTGTCTGCTTCTTTAGATACTCGTTGTACATATCCAGAAGAAAAAAAAAACACTTAAATGGATTAAGACTGTTTATTCCATTTGGTCGTTAAAATATCGGCGAAGGCAAAGTTGCGCAATCACTCCATAGAATCACTCATGTTGATGCCCGATAGCTAAATGAACGAACCTATATACTGCTTGAAATGGTGTGGTGACGAGTGCCACCACGCGGACAATTGTGCTTTGGCGAAAGCTGCGGCGGCGGCAAAACGAATGCGAACATCTTGGACTCGTGCGCGAAAGAATTTCCGCCCGCTTGGGAGTTTTCGCTTAAGTGTGAACGAAGCCTTTCTCATCCTGCAGCGTTTTGACTGCGAGTTTCCACGGTCATCGAGTTTGGTGTGTTCATATTTGCGCATGCAAGGGTGTGACACCATGCTTGTTAATTTAGTTAGTAAGCGAATGTTTGCAAGTTTATACGGCCGATAAAACTAGTATCATTACTTCGTCTATAGCTGTCTAATAATTTGCTATCGCAATCGATGCTTTGCCTTTCGGGCGAAACTGCAACCTTTTGTTTCTTTTTTAAACGAGTGAGTGTGCTTATTGCACTGCAGCTGACTTCAGCAATTACAACATGCTTGCTGGAGGAGGTTAATTAGTGTGAATGATGATTGTTATTCTTGTCGGCTATATATAGCACAGGTTTACGGAATCCGCAAATGCTTTGAATTTTTGCAAGCTATAAGACACCGATTCGTGCGAGTCACCTGTGTTTAATAACGAGAGAGAGAGAGAGAGAGAGAGAGAGAGAGAGAGAGAGAGAGTCCATGAAGCACCTGATCTGTAACGAAAACACGTACGATATGAAGTATATACGCGCCTGAATTCCATGAAACACATTTACGAGCCGAGGTTGCAGCGCCCGACGCGAAAAAGTATCTCCCTCGGGGCTGCCTGCTTTCCAGAGTGAAAGACAAACTGTCTTTGACATGCGTTAATTAATTATATGTAATGGAATTGCTTTCCTGTCCAGATTTCTTACAACCTTTATATAGCGTAGTGTACACTTGTCAAATCTTTTTTTTTTTTTTTTTCATCACTGTATCCTGTATGCTTTGTTGCCAGGGTGGTGTACGGCCAAGTCAAGCATTTCCTCAGCCTTTAGCCCGTGCCTCCCAAGGCAGTATTGTACTGAAGTTGTATTGAGTGAGCAGAAAGAATGAATTAAAGAAAGAAAGAAAGCAGCTCGTCTTTGCTTGCTGGACAGAGGGCATTAACGGGCATAGCTCGCTGAATACTGTGGACGGCTAGGATTAAGCCTGCAGCTCTTCAACGCAACGCGCACTTAGGCCGATTGCGCTTGGCTGTCTCCTGGGGGGCAAGCGCCGCGCGGCGCTTTTCAAGAGTAGAAGCACATGCCCCGTGAAAATGTGATATGCACGACGGTTTCACCATACACATTTTGCGCGCGTGTGCCTCTATTCAGCGGCAGGGCCTCGTTACGAAACCGCGTCCGTGCAGTGCCGCTGCTGCGGGAGATGCACAGATGCTCTCGGCGCCATGGGGGGTGAATACTTTCCGCTGCATTAGCGCCGCTCGGTCGAGGATGGAGTGTATCTGCAGCGCGCATCTGCACCGCGCATGCGCAGAAGCCGTAATTAACTCATCTTGCGTTCGCTTAAGCGCACACAGTTTCGTAACGCGATTTCGATCTCCTTACTCCCCACATCCGACCCTTCTCACGAAGAGCGGGCGGCGAGGGGCTCTTGCCGCTTCTTTGCGTGACATCCATGGCGTCGCACTGATCCAACATGACGGAGGGACGACGTCGTCGTGCTGTGGATCGTTCGCTGTTGCGCGCCAAACCCGAATAATTGCGAAGGAACGCTTGTACCACGTACTTACACTTTGCGTTTTAACCATTGTACTTTCTCATACTCGCTGACGCTCTACTGCTCGATTTTATCCGCGCATTGTGATGCATTAATTCCCAGTTTCATCCAATAATGCGACGACACGGGGGCGCGTGTGTAGCTGAAGGCTTGTGCACTACTGCCCGTGTGCTGTTGGTGAGGAAGACTTATAAAGCTGTGCGTAGATACATGACTGCGGGAGCGATAAGTACACCCAGTGGGTGAACGGTGAAAATCCGAACGTTGTGCCGTTTACATATGCGAATATATGCCAACTGAATATATGCCAACTTCGAAAGCATTGAGACATTGAGAAGCAGGAGGCCAGGGCGACATAATCCACATTTGGACTACGCCCCTAACACTTTCGGCGTGTTTCGACAGTTCGCTTTCATCGCACAGATACGGTACGCGCAATCAAGCACGCGCCTTTTTGTAGTGACGGAGAATGATATTTGCCGCGAGTGCGAACGCCCTTGCTGCACAGTCGTGCGTTCGGGCCCTGCCAGCCGCGATGCATTGATTTGACCGGCTGCCGCCCCTCTCATCGAGCGCGCCGATCGGCCGCACGGAGATTGATCTCTCTTCTCTTTTCCCTCCAACGCACTCCTACCATTCATCTTTCGTTCATTTTGCTTTATTCCTCGTCGTACAGGAAGACGCTGCGAGAACGTGACCGCTGCGGATACGGCGCGTACAGTCAACGCCTTACTTAACCCGAACACGCCTGCCGTTTTGCTTCTCCTGCGAAATGTGCTGGATGTTTCTGGTTGTGCTTTTAATGCGCCAGCAGCTCAATGCGTATTTATTCCGAAGCATTCTGATTTCTATGGTTGCTCCTTACGGCGCGTGTTTCTTAACGCTAAGCCCCTGCAGACGTGTCTTCATTGTTCAGGTTGAGACTGGCGTTGGCTGTTGGATGTGGAAGTGGATGTCGGCGCGCGCGGAATGCAACTTGATCGATTGGTTTTAACTCCCAGACCAGAGCAACGCTAGGGCTTTGAGAGACGCCCTAGTGGAGGGCCCCTGGTTAATTTTGACCACTTGGGGTTATTTACAGCGCACATATATCTCAGAACACGAACGCTTTTTTTTTTTTCGGGGGGGGGGGGGGAGGGCATTTCGCCTTTATCGGGGTGCGTCCGCCGCCACAGCTAATGGAATCCGGGACTCGTTATTAGCAGTAGCTCGCCATAGCCATTGATCCACCGCTGTGTGGAATTCAACTTGGACGCGCCGCTCAACACTTAATCAGTTTACACTGGTATTCTTTCAAAATACTATCGTCATTAAGTTGGCGGAAATTGGTCGACTATTACTGATGAAAATGAAGGCTAAGCCTCCGCTCCCTCCCCCCCCCCCCTTCAAAAATTTCGCGCCAGAACTTAGCACCGCAGTACGTCAGCCTGACGTCACGTATTTCAGTGTATATTCTCGCATTTAAGCCGTTTTCGCGCGGGTAATGTTCGCTAAGCTTCCGACGTTGAACATGTGGTTCATGAAGAATGCAGCGCAGTCCTTATTTTCTGATGAACAAATCAACTGGACCTCGAGCGGACGCTGTCAAATCCGATGGCGTCACGTCGGGCAGCAAGAATGACGGCGCATCGGTAACTGGGTGCCTGTGGAAGAAGGTCGGGTGGTCAAAACACAGCCACAGTTTTCCTTTGGAACGCGAAACCCAATTATTCTTTTGCATTTGCCCACCCTCGTCCACGCATAATGATCGCGAAGTCCAGTTATGAGCGATTGCGAAAGCGCATTCTGAAATGTGAAGCTGTTGCCAAGTCCGAAAAACTGTCCGGCGTTACGCGCAGGTGGTTATTTATAACGCTTGGTAATGAACAGCATGGAAGCCAAATTGTTGCCCGTACCAAAATCAGGGATTCAAAAAAAAAAAAAAAAGAAAACTTCGTTAACGATGCCGAATTCTCTATCCTAGGCAAGTGTAATTGGATTAGCTCGCGGGAGGGCTGCCGGTCGATTAGGCTGCGTGGTGCGATCGGTTATCTTAACAGCTTGCCTCGTCACCACCGCCCTTCTGTTTCACGCATGCACGCGCCAGCAGCTACATCGCACGAGCGGGTCAGTTTGTCGTACGAATGCGAGAGGCGCATTTCTCATGCGCCTGGAGCGGCTGTGGAGAGCGTAGCGGCGGTTTCGTTTCGCGCACCGGTGCCTCTTCGCTCAACCCTTCTCACACCTCCCCGCACGCACGTGTAACTTTTCTTTTTCTTTCTTTCATTATTTCTTTTTTTCTTTTTCAAGAGCAACGGGATGGCAGGAGCGAAGAGCAGAACAGGCTAACGGGAAGTAAAAGAAATTTCAGAGTCAAGGCGAACGACTTAGTGGGGATTACGAGCTAGTAGTTAGCGTCGCGTTTTCTATATGGCATCGTGTCAAGCACGCAGAGGTTTGAGTTGGTTTTCATAGTTGCCGCTACTCTTTGACGAGCTCTAGGGGGGCGTCACCGTGCGGCAGCGCCAGCGCCCCGAAAGCGGAAGCGCCTTGACGCGGTCGGAAAACGAGGAAAGAGAGAGAGGTAGGTAGGTGTGAGCGAAAGAGAATGACGGAAACCCGTAAAGGAAGGAAGGTATGATATCGAGAGGGTTGAACTGTTTGACCAAAGGGGAAGAAACGTAGAACGAAAAGAACAGTCTTGTGGGGTTCCGGTGGAGAGCAAACCTAGAGACAGACTGCGAGCGAGCGAGAGATTTCGCTAGGAGAATGAACGGCGATCGGCGCTTTGGCTGGCAGGGCAGGCTACAGGCGAGAAGGGGTCGCTGGGGCAGAGGGAAGACGCAGGAGGGAGAAAAAGTGGGCGTATTTGTCTGGCGTCGCTGCCGCCGCGTCGTTGTGGCTGGAGGCCCTCCTGCTCCCAGCGCTGCGTCTGGGCCAGACGGCGGTAACCTTGGCAACCGCTCGTCTAGCTCATCTTTCTTGGTAACTCCTTCTCTCTTCGTCTCTCTGTCTGGGCTGCGGCGCATTTTCCCGCTCGCCTTCCCTTCGCTGTGCCGCTGCTTCCTCGGCTGATTCTTGCTGGCAGTTCCGTTTGCTCCCGTGCTCGCGAGCCGCGACTGCAATGGCACGTGAACGGTGTAGCGGCAATGCAGGTGCCATCCCCCAACCGCTCCCTACGCCTTCTCCTTCACCCGCGCCTCTTGCTCTTACGCTTGTTCTTACGTACGTGGTTTTATTTTGGCCGCCGCCTCCATCATCGATGCGCATGTTCACGTGCGGCCAATATTTTAGTGTAACCGTGAAGCCTTCTCTCGGGCATCATTCGCGTGGCGCGCGATATGGAAATTTGCAGTACGCTACGTGCTCTGAATGCTACGGCGGAATAGATTCCACAATGGTGTCGAAACCTTGTGCCGTGTTTATGTTCGAACTTCGTTTGATCTTTCATGTCGTTTATCGCGGGCTCGCTGTGAGCACGCTCGAATACCGTGCAGCGACTCAAATGGGAGCTTACGAGTTATAAGCCGTAGTTTTGACACCTCGGGAGGAATAGGAAGAGCGGGCTCGTGTGGACCTGTGGCATGAATGTCGGGATAACCCACCCCGTGCATAATGCTTGGTGCTTCAAAGAAAGCGTTTGCGACGCATAGACTATGCATTTATATTTAGTTGCACGTTGTTACGGTATGTTCTTTGACTGCGGCAGGAAACTTGAGGCCGCAGCTTGATGATCGTGATGCGCGTATTCTTGAGCGGTCGAATGACGGATTACATCCTATTGTACCTCCAAAAGGTGGAACCGCGGATAGGGTCGCCGACTGGTGAGCGCGGCTGCTGCGCTGGCGTTCCCTGGGCCGCGGGCTACACGTGAAGCTCGGGAAAATAGATGTGCCTACCATTCGCGCAAGCTTGCTGTCCTGTGTGTGGGGCGTTTACGATCGATGTAGCGCATGGAAATATGATCGTTCGGGCTTTCTGTTATGGCCGCGGGCAACGTAACGGCAGGCCGTCGCGAAGCGTGTAGTTTTACTTGGAATAGCCGCAGAAAAGAGGGGCGCTGCCTAATCATGCGCTTATGTGTGTGTTTCTGTGTTTATTTGTATTGACTTTCTGCACACCACTGCCATGCGTCGTCGAGGGACTGCAGGTGACAGCGGCGGACGTGCTTCGCTGGCAGCCGACGCGCTGCCTATCGATCGGCAGATATGCGAGCTGTATAGAGGAAAAGGACCTGGCGCATTCTTGGCTAGTTACGGGATTTGTTGTCGAAAAGGAATTAAATTTGGCACACTCGTGCGTGTCTGGTGTGCACGGCATTGTCGAGAGATTTTAGGAAGGAAGGAAGCGTTTCTACGCGTATAAATGCGCAGCAGCTGTGCGCAGCACATTTTATTGACAGTGCTAGCTCGCCGTCTTGTAGTGTGCTCCCGCACTTTTGGCGCAAAAAAAAAAGAAGAAATGTCGACGGTGATAAAAAAAAAAGTTGCAGTTTAGCCTGAAAGGCGAAGCGTTGATTGCGATAGCAAATTAGTGGACAGCTATACGAACTAAGGATAGTAGTTTTATCGCTTGTTTAAAATTGTAGACATTCGCTTACCAACTAAATTAGCAAGCATAGTGTCACGCGCGCACAAGCAAACATGAGCACATCTCGCTCGATGGCCGCGGAAACTCGCTGTCAAAACGCTGGAGTGAGGAAGCGCGGCAGCAGCAGCGAGCGAACTGGCCTTCGTGCTGCATTACCAAGCCGCGCAAATACAGCGCGCGGCGGACTGTGTCTCCGTCGCAGACGGCTTTCAAGATGCAGCGGCCCGTGGGCGCGCGGCCGCCCGGGGTAGGACTTTATACGGAACCTCACGGCGACGCCGACAGTAGAAATGCGCTTGGAGTATCCGTATAATTTCTATCGCAATAAAATACTGTGGTGGAAGAAACCCAGAAGGAGACACTCCCAACAGACACAGTTCGATTAGAGTTACGATATCTGTTTTTGGCTGTCCATTCACCAGAGTTGTAAACTTGATGGTTCGATTTCTCATCAAATTTTTTTCCGATTTTCAGTCGCTACAGAATGCGGACATTTTCTTTCATACCGGCTTTGCTATTTCTGATGGTTATGATGTAGCTCTTTATGTATGTATTCTTGCACAAGAGAGTAAGAGAGAAAAAAAATGCGTTGGAACTCTGCAGGCTTAGGTGCGAAATTCAAAAATAAGGCTTCGATCCTGTTTCCTCTTTGGGCAAATCACTTCTTTCCGTTGAACGAGCACAGATATACTTTCAGAAGCCTAATCAACCAGTGTAATCAAACCTTAATTTAGTGCTCTTCAACTGGAAGGGACAACCAATGGGAAAAGCTGGACAGCTAGATGCCAAAACAAAGCAGGTTTGTGAGAAAATGTGGAAGCATTTATGTTCCTGTGAAAGCTTATTTTACAATTTATATTATTCTTTATGACATACTCCCTCCCTCAAGAACACCAAACGAATAATATTGTTATATTGCTTTTTGATTGTTTTGCAGCTCTAAACATAAAGTGAAATCAACGTCCAATCTGTGCACAGTGGACGTAACTAGACTCTAGCCACCATAACCAAATTATATTGTGTTCATGTTGTCTAGTCTGTCCCTGTTGGTTGTTGTTGTTGTTCTTCTTCTTCTTCTTCTTCTTCTGCTTATTATTATTATTATTATTATTATTATTATTAGTAGTAGTAGTAGTAGTAGTAGTAGTAGTAGTAGTAGTAGTATTGTTAACATTATCATCATTCTTATTTTGCAAACAGTTCTCAAGTACTAATTATTATATACTGGCAAATTCTGTTCTCTGCTATTTCTTGAGATATGAGCTTTTGTTATGGAGAGCATGGGAATCAGCTACACATTAAGGGATTGCTTACTGTTCATGTTGCCATCACTCCTAGCTCTTTATTGCCTCTGTAGAAGAGAGAAAGGCTCTTTTTGGTTTCATATTGTTGAGGTGACTGCACTTAACAAGCTAAAGTAACATGGCATAATAAGAACAATTTCTCGTAGCACAGTAGTCTAAGACGCTTTTCAAAGCAGAGTGTTTAGCAGTCTAGTTACTAATCCAACTGACACTGCTTAATTTGGTTAAGGGACACCAAAGAGAAAAATGCTTTCAGCTATGTTGGTAACTACACCGCGACAGATGCAGACAAAAGGAATAGGTGAGATGAATGTTCAATAAAATGAAAAATTGGACGAGAAACTCGCCCAATTTTCCATCTTATTGCTTTGGTAAATTACCCTTCTACAATACGAACAAATCCACTCTTGCCATGAGGAAGTGCCTTGCAAGCCAGAAAAGAAGTAAGAACGAAATACAGATGGCCATGCTGCCTTAAAGTTCCTGCACCAGATCACCATGACGTCATGGATTTTTACAGTGTCTGTTTGGCCCTAGTCCACATTTTATAGGTAAAGGTGGACTATATTGTATTGTAAAAGTGCCAGTGATTAAACTTAGCCAGTTCTAAGAACATTTACTGAGCCACAATGACCCAGATGTGAGGGGAAAAAGAAAAAGTTGAAATCTGCGACATCACTCTTGACATACCGGCCGTGGAGCTTGGGCATGAAATTCAAAAACTGAACTTTGATCTTCATTGTCTTCTTTAATTATCAACATGTTACTGCAAAATTAATGAAAATGTAGTTTTGAAAGAGTACTTTATCAGTCCGAATTGGTTTAGCATTTCTCTTTAGTGTCCCCTTAAGTGAATAACTTCAGGGAAGTGCAGTCGAGGGCAGCAGAGAATCAGATGGACTTATCAGATTAGGAAATCTCTGCGTATGGTAGGATTAGTTGACAAAGCACTTGTGGAGATTCCTTTGCCCTGCAGTGAAATTATCATGCACTGCTGCTGCCACCAATGGCTTTAGGCTAGTCATCTTGTACATGTTAGCTTTGTCTATCTCCCTTGCAGCAGCGGCCACTTCACAGACGGTCTGTGCATACTCACGGCAGTCTTCGGTGCGCCTGCAGCCATCTAAGGTGGATGCGGATGGGCAGAAAGACCATGAATCTGCCGACCAGGATGTCCATGATGCTAGGCGGAGCAGTGGCGATGAACATCAGCGACATCGGCAGCAGCAGAAACAGCAGCAGCAGCAACAGGTACAACAGTATCGAGAGCAGGAGCAGAATCTGGCCACAGGGGAGCTTCTGGACTCAAACACAACCGAGCGGTGCCCACGAGGCTCAAACTTCTGCTACACGCTCTGGCAAGAAGATCCTACGAACAAGACGACACTGATTATTCTCACTCAAGGTAAAGGAGACATTTGGTGTATGGGTTAACTCGGCGATTTGTGTCCAGTGAGTAAGTGCTGATATTCACTCATTTGAAGGGAAAAAGTGAACTGAAAACTGCATGTTGTGCACCCACTGCATGACATGCAGAACATTTCAGGAACTGCATTTGAGTTTTCTCCAATGTATAGAAGCTGCAATAATGAACTGAATTACTCGAGATTGCATTTACCACAGGAGCATGCATACAACTCGAGGTAGTATAAATATATAAGTAATTATGAAAATTAGACTCGCTCTCTAACTGAAAGACTAAGACAATTTATCCTAATGCAAGACTGAAAGCATGTCATTTGAAGAGTTCATAACCAGTACCAGAGATGCCAAAAAGCTGATGCTGCTAATTTCTTCAGCGTAATGAATTCTCTTCACTTTCAACCAGAGAACCAAAACTGAATTGGCACAGGATGCAATTGTCACACACTTATCGTGGACGCCATGAGTGGCATGACTGTTTATGCCTCACCAGCTGGCAAGTCCTTAACAAGAGTCCTTGGGAGTCCTTAACAAGCTGCAATCTGGTTTTCTGAAACACCCTGTACATTCTCAAATAGTTTTGGCTAGCAGTACAAAAAGAAAAGGCATTAAAAACAAGTAGAAAGTCAATACATTTTACTGTAATCTTAGATGGACATCTTGAAACTGCTGCTAGTTCAGGACACTTGATAAGTGGACACACCTGGCTTGAGCATTGACCAGCTTTTTTCCTGTTATTGCAACATGTGCCCTGAAATAACTAATATATGAGTAAGATGATGTTAATTAATTTAAGGTAATTGTTGATGACCACACAGTTTCTTACATCTACTGGAAAAATAGGGTGTCACCAAAAAATGATGTCTTTATCTCTACTGCCCTGCATTTAGAAATAATTTGACATCTTCACTGGGTACCAGCTTGTATGCCACAAAGATCATAACACTTTGTTTTTCGTTGCCTGATGATGAACTACTCTGTACTTTCTATGTTTCTCTTTTGTATAAGGTTGCTTACAGCAACTTTTGATGTCATGCATTCAATAGATGGCATTTTGATAGGCTAACCACTTCGAAGGGATGCACATTTGCACCTGTGCAAGGTGTTTAACTGCATAGATTATTGTGCTGAACCTTGATCTCGCACTAAATACTTACCATTACACATACATACATACACGTACTATTACGCACATATGCGAGAACACATTCATGCATGCAAGCCACGTCATATATGCATACTATGTGTTCCTATATACAATCGATTTCTATAGTTTATAGGACACAAGTTCTGTGAAAAAGGCACATTTCAGGCCCGCTTTAACTCGCTGCAAGTAAAATGGCACAACACTATGTTGGTTGCGAACACCAGCAGAGGTAGCAAATCTGAAATGCAGGCTGCACGCCCAGGTTAAAGAAGTGTTCAGCTTTTCCTGATGTCCTGCGTCCCGCAAACTTTTGGCATCAACTGTATTACCTGGCAGCTGCTTCGATGTTTCAACATCGGCCTCTTTGGAGGAGTGCACGCATCTGACTGGACTGCCAACTCTTTTACAAAAGCAAAAATCCTGGTGCATGGCCTCATCCATCATTAACCCAGAAAGCTGTGTGCTTTACTGACTTTGTTATAATTAACAAACCCGAGAAGATTGATAAAGACACCCTGTGTCTGTAACTCTCTCTACCTTTGCCTTTTTCTTCTTTCAATCCCTCATCCCCTTTCCCCCATGCAGCATAGCCAGTACTTCTAGTTAACCTCCATGCCTTTCCTAATTTTTTATCTCTCTCTCACTCTGCACTGTCTGGCATATTTACTTGTTTATGCTTTACAACAAATGCCTACCTCAAAACTTGTAGCCAGAGCCAATCACAAACGATGTACTGCCTGTACTTTGGCAGGTTGCTGGGGCACATCAGGTGAAGTGGACTGCAAATCCTCCAACTGCATCTCTACCAAAAAGCCTTCGAAAGCACTGAACAACACAAAGTTCTGTTGCTGCCTGGGAGATTTCTGCAATCTCAATGTCACTGACGGTTACATTCCAACTGATGATGACAGCACAGAAGCATATCTTCGTAAGTCCATGCTTGTGGTGCGTTCTTTGTGTTTACTGCGAAAGTAAAAAAATGAAGACCATGCTTCTATTACTGTGGTAAATGATCGTTTTTATGTAGCTGGTATACAGATATGTAAACATGAAAAGAGCACAACACAGAAGACCAAGAAAAAGAAAAAAAAAAGGGAGGAAATGGGACAACAGTTTATAAATCATTATTGCGGTTGCATACATACACACTGTTGTTGTGGCCGTTTTATGTTTTATTAATATAATTTTTGTTCTCAGTGAGCACCCATCCTCTGTCTACTTCTCTACGTCTTCTGTGTTGTAGCCTTTCTCTGTTTATGGATGCTTACAATTATTTGTAAATCTCCTTTTTCATAAAGTACAGTGTATTGCATGCCCAATACCACAACAGTAGCAGAGGGTTGTGAGCCCAGTTCCTTCTATGTTCGTTTAGAACATTTTCATATGAACTGACTTTATTGCCTTCGCTGCTAACTCTTCAGGGTCCTCTTTAAAAAGTGGAGTAAACCAGCTTTTACATCTTTTTTTTTTTTATAGCAGTGCCTTATGGGATGTCCTTATATGTTAGTGGCTGTAATGTTACTTACAGTCACCTTTTAATTATTGAGGTGAAACCACAATGATGAATGTGGAAAGGTTATAGTAGGATAGAATTGGGCTAGTTGTTATGTCATTATTGGAAAGCTAGAGTATTCATTTGTGTCTTTTCCTTCTTCTTTGCACATTCTCCTCACAGTACCCTAGTTTCTCAGTAATAGAAAGGATGTTGCTTATCATAATTGGTAATTGGCTATGTTTTCACTTGCCAAACTTACCGAGCAATGATGTTGCAGCTGAGCAGTACCGTGCTGAGCCAGGAGGACAGACAGTGGTGATAGTAATAGTAGGTTGCCTGCTGCTCCTGGCAACCATGGTCAGCCTAGTAGTGCTTTACTGGCGCTGCGTGTCACCAAAGCCCAAGCCTGGCCTTGACTCAGCCCACCTTATGGAGGCACCCCAGCTGCAGTCACCGATGCTGGACCTGGACAGCCTCAAAATACAGGCACGTCTCATGAGCCATGTGAAATGGCAACCTGCGCATTTCATTGGGCTACTTGCAACATTACAGATATGTACAACACTGACAAGCTCAAAGCTAGGGATGAAATTGGACGCATTGCTGACTAGCATCCTTAACTTTATTCCATCACATTGCTTGCTAAACACCAAAGGGAAGAACCAGTAATGTAAATATGAAAGGAAGTACATATACACAAGATTTGGAGCAGGTGAATATGCAAAAGAAGTAACGGGTTACTTGTGTTCCTGTTCTTCTTGTCAAATTAACATCACCTGCAAAAGAAAAAGCAGGTCTTTATCCGTTAGGGAAATGGAGGTATTGCTAATATAGGACTCGCACATTATGTGTGTAAACAGAATGTGCTAGTGCCCAGAGCTAACATGTGGCCAGAAATTTTTCACCGCACTTTTCACAAGGACTTTTTCACCAGGCACATGGCTGTGCTGCTGAAAAGTACTGTGGCCTCTTTGAAATGTTGTAAAGCTACTACTCCACCCATGCTGCATGAAGTTCAGGCATGCAGGTTTTGAAGACTAGGTGGCATAATTATTAGAAAGCACACTCGCATACAGGGGTTAAAGCTGGGCCATGAGGAGAGCAGAGATGGTACTAAGTTTAGAGCATTTCAATATAGAGCTGTTGCTTGCCTATAAACAATGAAACAATACGCTGCACTGTTAAGGGTAGCTGGATATACTGGACCCCTATTGCAACATCTGTGACAGGCTTATTCCTGGCAGAAGGATCTGTCCCTATGCAAGGCAGTTGGAATGGAAAGCAGTAGTTCCGGAATCTGAGCAAAAAAAAAAAAAAAGTTTAAGGCATGTTTCTGGGCATCCAGATTCCCTGTCCATACCTGTACAGGAACATTAAAAGTACCATGCACTGCTGCAGCCTCTTTGTCCATGAGTAGGAAGGACCATGAATGTGGCATGGCTGGTGAAAAAGTGTGTAATTCTGAAAGCCCCCGTGCATAATGGCATTTATTTTTAATTATAGTTGTCATTTGTGCACTAAGCAGTCAGTTTTCAGCATTTGTAACTTTTTTTGGTGGTACCAGGGACATTTACTATTATGTTTACTTTATTTTTATTCATTTTTTTGTGACACGGATACTATTGTTATCGTGTAGTTGAAGCTTTTTATAACGAAGTGGCATCCGACACGACAATATCTTTGTTGTAGCTGATATTCGTTACAAGCATATATATATATATATATATATATATATATATATTTTTCACATGCTGATATGGAGAGAACATTTTGATTTGCTCATCATATCGCTGTTCACTACATTGATGTTTCATTTGATTGATTGATGGATATTGTTTTTTGGCGCGAGGGCCAGAAATGGCCAAAGAGTGCCATGACACTTGGTGATGAATGGCAGTGAGAAGGTGAGTTGCAAATTGTGGATGTGAGATGGCTGTATGTCAGCCTGAAGGTATTCGCTGTGAATTGCGTGACATATTTATCTATTTAGTAAAATAATTTCAATAAACAGTGAGTGCTATGGCTGTAAAAGTATGTTATGAAGGATTAGTTACTAATACGTGTTAATTATAGCAGCACTAGTGCCTCGGCAGAGCCCTTCAGTCCAAGGGCAGCGAGTCTTATGCTCTGTAAGTGACTGCATTGAAGCTTGGGCCTCCAAGGAGAGGCTGTGCTACAAAAAGCCTGGCCAAATGATTTCTTTCGTATTTGTTTCTGTTAAGAACTTCAGTACTGTTTTAAAATTAAATAGAGGGTCATTGCTTGAAAAGGATGCTGGCTGCAGAGGTATATTATGGCGGCATAAGGAAGGAAAGTATGTTTTTCTCTCCTGTTCTACTAATGAAAACTGAACGAGTATATCGATGTTTGACTGTATATGCATAATGTACGATGGTATGCGATTCCATTTGCCAGACTGATATGTCTGGAGAATGAACCTTGCCAGGGTTTTAGCCTTCTGCCTCTTATTTGGTTCTCTGTATTCAAATTTTGTACATGAGAAGACAAAACAAAGGGAGAAGTAAAAAGGCAAAATGAATGTTGACATGCCCCACAGAGACAGCAGACGTAGCTTTCACATACCTAACTTCTTTCCTGCAGGAAACCATAGGAAAAGGCCGGTATGGCTGTGTCTGCAAAGGCTCTCTGAATGACTGCACGGTGGCCGTGAAGATCTTTGCGCAGCATCACCACCACTACTACGCCAATGAGAAGGACATATACAAGCTCTTTCACGGTGACCTTCCATTCCTTCCGAGGCTGATAGGTGAGTCAAGTGATGCTGGATGCTGCTAGCTGCATTTGCAAGTGGATGACATGCTATGTAGATAGGCCCTCGGCTGAGCCATCTGTGGGTTGCATGAAGGTAGGTTGGATTCGATTTAACCGGGGTATTAAGTGGAGAGGTTCGAAGAATTTGCTTCCTGCTACTTCTGTGTGGCCTAGTGCACAATGACTGATGAAAACAACTTCGAAAAAAGAAGATATACTGATGGACAGGGAAGAAAATGAAGAAGGAAAGAAATGGTGGAGGACGCAATGTCACAATTAAATGCTAGTTTGGAGAGGGGGAGGGGGGAGGAAGCAAATGTTGGAAGTTCTAACACATGCTCATTGTCAGTACTTCGAGGCCAGGTTGCACATAAAAATAAATTCTGTGTAGCACATTATATTTAAAGGAAGCTTATTTACACAGAAGAGGTAGCTCGAGCAGTCACTTTGGGCAGTGCGCTGCATCCTAAGTCATGACAAATCAGTTCTGTGGAAAACGCAAGGTGGAGAAGAGTTCACGAAAGGGAAAAAATTGTCATCCACCTGACTGTAGCTCAGAGCCACAGAGGGAAACCATGTGGGTTTCTTCTAAGGAAACTGTATGGGTTTCTTTTGTAGCTTTGTGATACAGTTGGGTGGATGGCAATTTTTCCATTTCATGCATTTTAATTTCAGCATCGTCTTGTGTAGAGCGTTGACGGTGCAATTGCTGTTGTTGGTGTTTATTGTCTTCATTACACCCGCCTTGCTATGCCAGGAGAAGACCACGGTCCGAGAGTAGTCACTACAGAGAGCGTAGGATTCCTGTATGACACGGAGTTCTTCTATCTGCTGGGCATATAAAGGAGCTGACAAGTTAGCAGCACATATAACATGTCCTCATCCGGTTCACTACAGGCACGTGACGATGATTCAACGCACCATATTTTACATAGGAAGTGGTCGGTAGTCAAAGGCCTAACCTAGCCAAAATCAATCAAGCAAAGCTACTGAACATACATGTCATGCTTTTGCTGCCCTAACTGAAACTTGTGTCTTCAGAGTTATATGATGTGTTGGACTGATAACCCCTGCATTTTGTCTGTTCCATCTTTCAAAGGTGCTGATGAGCGTACATATCCTGACGGGAGGCGTGAGTGGATGCTGGTGCTGACACATGTCCCCAAGGGTTGCCTGCAGGAGCAACTGCGTAAGACCACTGTGGACTGGCCCGGCCTATGTAGGATGGCCCAGTCCATCACTAGAGCACTGGCCTACCTACACACTGAAGGTATGTCTTTTGCATCTACCATAGCATTTCTAGAAGGAAAGCTGAAGCTGTCATCCTTATGTGCATAGGTATGCCGGGAACTGTAATCTTTTATTAAATCATGAGGGTTTGTGCTGTTCTATAAAATGTGAAAAGTGTGGCAGGCTGCCAAAGTTGCAGGAAAGACTACAGGGCCAGAGCTCACTGTGCATCAGTTTCAATCGTCAATTTTGTTTGCTTACTCGTTATATTTAATCTGAGTAAATAATAATGAGATATATTATGGTAAACAAAGAATTGTGATGATTTCATTCTAATAATAAAAGCTTTATATGTGCGGAAATAACTGTGTCTTAAATAACGTTGGAGACAAGCCTCGCTTATCCATATTCCAGTATTCCTATGGTGTCACAGTGCCTGTTAGGAAGCGCGCATAGATGGTGGCTCCAGATCTCCTTCTGAGTACTATTGTAAAAAACTCTATGGAATCTATGGTGCCTGTTGATTGGCATAATGACAGCAGCACCCAGAACTGCGAGATCAGAATTTTTCTTAGTCGTAGTTTACAGCCGCTTTGTCTTTGCTGTTTTGGGTGCATTAACATGAAGTAGGGTGGTTTAGAGAGCACTGAGGTCATTTTTGTTAGAAGCATGAGAAATGTCTCAAGCAATATCATAACAGTGCTGGAGTCATTTTTGCTGAAAGCATTTCAACAGAAATTTTTGCAGCGCGTCAGTAGCGATGTCAGTACAGCTATTGACAGGCTGACCAGTTGGTTTGCTGTGAGAGTCTGGCTACAAGCAGGAGATATAAATTGTGTGCGACCATGTCTAAATTTCATGACAAACATGAGGGCTTTTGTCAGTTCACTATTTGTGCTATATGGAGTTGGTTAATGTTGATTACAGTCACTTCATCGTTAATTTGAGTAATGTTCTGCATTCCACTTGAAATACTGCTTTTGTGATGACAAGTCTTTCTGGTTAAACCGTTAAAATGGACACATTATGAATTTGAGCCACATAATGTGGCAAGTTTAAGAAAAGGGGGGGTGGGGGGCAAAGAAAAAGAAAACATTATAAAGGGTGAAAAAATGAATGAAACACTTTCTTGTGTTTCTGCTCCTATAATGCTTGTTTTGGTTTCCCTGTCGGAGCATACCAAGTTTACTAGGAGTAAATTCTGTAATAGTTCTGTAAAGTAATAAAATAAGCAAAAAGAAAACAGTTGCAATGCATAAGATAACCACTGTACAATGTCACGCCAGCCGCTGGGTATGTGCGCATAGTGTTTCTTCATCGGTACCAATCTCTCCTTTCTTCTTTTCTTTTCACTATAGAGTCCAACAAGCCCTGCATAGCCCATCGTGATCTCACTTCGCAGAATATCTTGGTTAAGGATGATGGCAGCTGCATGCTGTGCGATTTTGGCTTTGCCATTCGAATCTCGGGTTCCAGGTACATTCAGAATGGCGAAGAGCAACATGCCGAGACCAACTCACTCGCTGATGTAAGTGTGGTGATATGTGCCCTGCCTTTAGCATCTGGGCCTAAGTATTGTGCATTGTGCCATCTCAATTTGGTTGTTCATACTAATTAAATTTCCTTAATTCTTCTTTTATAAGCTGCCAAAACGAGATCTGCTTTGTAGTATGATTCATGAACTGCCTTCACATACTGCGTAATGGCAGTTTTTGGGCTCTGAGCTGAATGCCTTAATGTATGTCTGCTCATGCCTTCAGCCTCTGAACTGTCTTGGCACTTTATGCTACTGTAGTGCGTAGAACGGCTTGTGTATGAATGAAGTGACTGTTCCAGTTTGCTCCCTTTAAAATCAAAATGCCATCTCACAACTTATTTTTGTTGCAATGTATTGTTTTCAGGACATTAGCACTCTGTTTGTGCCAGCCAGATTCTACATTTGTTCTTTGCCTACACACGCACATGGAAGCAGCATACCAGAGTGCTACTAAGTACAATCAATACAGATAAAGAATACAGCGACAAACGCCACTGTATTCTAGACAATCAAGAATGCTCACTCATCCTCTCATAGTGTGTGCTGTGAATGTGGTCATCTTCGTCTGCCATGTGCCAGCCAATCATTGTTGCTGAATTGCCACTTTTGAGTGTTTCTGTATGTTTGCGTTTCCCTGTGACACCATCTAAGTGCTACGTCTCTTATTAGTGGACGCACGTTGGTAGCATGCAGCTGTGTGAGGATTGCAGCACTTTTGAGACGCACAGACCACCATGCCCTGCCACCACGTGCGTGCTTGTGTAATATGCCCACTTGCTAAGCTCCCATGCTGGCTCTCTCAGCAGCATGTCCAAGCACGTCTGTGCCAGCTCCACTTGCCAATGCAATGATTCTTGGCACTTTGTTCACGAATTTGTGTGGCGAGTTTCCTTCCCAGCATCTGTGACATATGTCAGTGTCCTTTCTCTCATTCCTGGCTGCGTGTTCCTGATATTGGCATTGCCATGCATCATTGTTTTACGTTGTGCCAGTGTCCTTTTGACACAAGGTGAGCCTACTGTGTTTAAAACTTCCCTAACATTGTTGCCAGTCTATTGTTTACTGCCAAGGCATAGCAGAACCTTCTGTCCACATATGCAAAGACTGGAAGTTTTTTTTTTTCTTTAAAAGCTTGGAGTGCATAGAGAGCAGACATGACACACTTTTGTGAGAGGAGTGTCTCGTGCATTCTAAAACTGTCATAGACCACGATAAAGTGTTGCCTCACACTAAGTAGTTCTGAAAGTGAAACATCTGTGGTGTGTGACCCTGAACACTGTCCTTATTTTTGTTCTACCTCACCAAGGTTGGAACACTGAGGTACATGGCGCCAGAGGTGCTCGAAGGTGCAGTCAACCTGCGAGACTGCGAATCTTCGCTCAAGCAGGTGGATGTCTACGCACTTGGTCTGGTCCTCTGGGAAATAGCTACTCGATGCTCTGACCTTTACCAAGGTAACCGTAATTTATAGTCTGCGAACACTTAACATTAGACTATGCATTTCCATCCTGCTTTGTGGAATCAGGCTCATAGGCTGTTGCAGACACTTAGCAGTATCAGTAAACTCTTTTAAATAGCTGTGAGCAGCTGCTGGAAAAATTTGTGATGTCACAGGAAGGTGGCATTGGAATGCCATGGTGACAATGCCTTGCATCTGTGCGGAGGAAATTTTGTCGCTATTATTTGGGGATACAGTTGCTTCTGCAAGATTTCATGTAACAAGCTCCGGATGCATTGGCACCTATGGGTGACAGCGTTCCTGGCACAACGCCAAGCATGCTGTCTTGACACTTTGCCAGAAATTAATTACCATCAATTTATGGTAATTCGACACTGACAGGACCAATTAAAATTGGTTGAATTATTTGCCAGGTGGAACTAAACAAGAGGCAGGAAAAACATAAAATCACACTGCTGATTTATTTGGCAGCATTTGCCCTGATTCTAACATGCCCGAACCGAATGTGCACCCAATTTTTATGGGTGCAAAGTAGAAAACTAATGTAAAAGTCATATCAGAGCACCAAAATAAAGTAGAAATCAAATACGCACCAGATTTTTAGCAAGAAACCTTGGCATGCCTCCAATTCTGAAAATAAGAAAAAGACAAAGCCAGCAAACTTCACCTTCACAGAATGGAAATTTATTTACCTATGTCCATTGTCATCATTCTCAGACAGCACATTATCGCTGTCTACGAAGAACTGCAACATGTTGTCCTCTGTATGTTCCATAGTGCATTTGATATTTTGCATTTATCAAACGACTCTGCAACAATTGCAAACGAGATGGTGGCCCATGTCTAGACATGTTGTCCATCATATGGTCCATAGCACGTTTGATATTTCGCATTTATCAAATGGCTCTGAAACAGTTCATATGAGGTAGTGGCCCACACATAGACTAGCCACTTTGCTAGTTTTTCCTGCAACACATACGATTTTCCAGGACAGCAAACATGTGACTTGCTGTCGCTAGCTTGATATGTAAACTAGCTTATCGTATGAATGAGCTTTTGTAATCAGACGGCAAGCGGAGTGTCATTGTCATGCTATGAGAGAACTCATTCGGTGGCCATCCACGGTCGTTAGGCTGGCTCCGATTAGGCTTGCAAATGCTGCTACCGTGGTTTTAGATTTGGTCTCATTTCAGATTTCAACGCCCAAGCAATTTTTGGATGAATTTATTCGGGAAAAAAGGTGTTAGTTATAATTGGGCAAATACTGTAATAATTTATTGGGAGCTACTGTTTTTGCTTTAAGGTCTTCCTGGGGCAGGTAAATAATAGGCATTTTTGACAAGAGATGACGTGTATTCGCTACATTCACTGTACCCTACACTCCACCAAGATGGATGTTGCCACTTCTGGAGTCACAACTGCGGTCAACATTGTGCATACGTGATGACGATCCAAGTTCTAATTATTCAGCGAAGGCTAATTTCAGGATCAAAATAAGAACGGTTTGGCCACATAGAAGTGTATGGGCACTGGCCGGGACCTTAAGTGAGGATTGAATTAACTAGGTTAAACTAACAGAAGTCTGCTGTATATCCCCTAAAGTGAATGAATGAGAATACTATCCTCGTTTTCACCCCTTTTGTGAATTGCAAAGCCTTCACTCACATTAAGAGCAACCTGTTTGCTATTCGTGAGGAGTAATCTACTAACCCAGCATAACGTAACGCAGCATCTCTTTAACCACTCACAAGTTTCAGAATGCCAGCTGTCATCTATCGTCTCTAGCACGGTATGTGGTGCGAAGCATATGCTTTGTGCTGCTTGCACTAAAATTCCAGCGATAGCCTTACAGGTGCTTATTGGAGGGCTATGCAAACTGTCACATGCCTCAGTGGCAAATTAATTTTCACACTTTTGGGTATATTTTAGGGCAGTCACATCAGTATTCTAAGAGCCATCATTCTTTTGCCCCAGGAATGAGTGTGCCAGACTACAAGATGCCATTTGAGGCTGAGGTTGGGGCCTACCCTAGCACTGACCAGATGCAAGTGCTGGTTGCCAGGCACAAAGCACGGCCACTTTTTCCTGACATATGGAAGGACAGCAACCCGGTGAGTTTGACTTAGGTGACAATGAAGATGCACCTCTTGACACCTCAGACTGTGTTGAGCTCCTCTAGTGGCGGCCTTTTGTGGCATGGCTGCTCACTGGCCGGATCACTTCTAGCATTAGCTGTTTAAAGGTAAAATGTAGTGAAATTTCGAAATGTTTAGAAAGCCTGGTCTCAGATGAGGTAGATATAAAGCAGCCTCTGCACAAAATGTTCTATTTGGAATATGATTGATACATCACAGAAAGATATCAAAAAACAGACATTTTGGATATACCGAAACTGCAAAAAAAATATGCAGCCATTATAGCACTCGCTAAAAATGATTCAGAAGCCAGAATGTTGAGCACCAGCGCGGCTCTTCTGCGTAATCTCAGAAATAAGGTGGCGCCCATGGTGCAGTGAAAATCTTGCAGGCAAAATGGCGAGATTTGTGTCACATCCACTAACCATCAGGTATGCACATCATATGCTTAGGCGCTATTTTAAAAGGCTATTAATAAGAAATTGAATAAATTACTGGCCCTGAAGCTTTGCTAAGGCTGATGCTATAGTATATACTACTCATTTATAATTTATTTTGCCAAAGTGAAATTTCGGTGCAATTGGTTTTATGAAAGGGACTCCAAAGCCCCTGTTAACATAATCGCAAAATGTCCTAAGTGTGAAAGTCCGCTGCCTCACTGACTTCCCTGTGCACGCATTTGTAAAGAAAAAACATGGAGGGTGCCTAAGCGTCGCCTTTAAGAGTGGAACACGATAGCATTCAGAGAACCCTGACTGCCTTGCCTCTCACGCTTCCCGGCAACTGCAGCTTATGTAACCGTAATGTTTACCTGGAAACGCTGGTGATGTTTCCCGGTATATATGTAATATGTACTATGTAATAATTTAATATGTGTAATATGTGTATGTATATACAATATGTATATAAGTCTGAGAAGGTGTAACATAAAAGGCATGCACTGTCGGTGTTCTGTTTCATTACGTCCGTTGTGGGCTGTCATTTTTAAAATTCCGAGGAGTAACTTCGTCAAGAATGTAAGAGAAGGTATGAGCAACTTTAGTGATAGAATGGTGTGGCAATATAACCTGCATATACTGCATGTCATATAGCAAGGCGTGGCATATACATGTACCTAAATATATACGGAAATTTTCGCTCATGGACAACTCTGCAGCCGCTGGATTTCCTGCAATACAAGGCATTTAACGCTATCACGTTAAAATTATTTTGTATCTATGACTATAGAAATGTTTGTGACTGCCTCAAGAGTGTAGCCTCTTTTGTTGTATGGCTGCTACATTGTAAACCTACAATTCTATAAACACTGTAATGTAGAGGGGCATGACACATTTTACAAAAGTGTTAGTGAATAGGAGCGAGGTATATGGTGTCCCTCTATTTCTTCTCCTGTGTCCCGCTGGTTTTGTACTGTTCTTCATTCACCCTTACAGTTTCACTGAGCAGGGTGTAACCATGCAGCATTACTTTGTTTCGTTTTGCTTGTTCTCCCTTCCACACCTAAAGGAGCTGCTTGACTCACTGTGTTGTGTGGTTCACTTTCTCTGCTGCTTTGTCATTCTTGAAGGAACCCAACCAAAGCAGCCATTTATTCTCTGTGAGACCTCAGTATTAAGCCTTCAGTGACGGAGGTGTTCGAAAACATAAAAAAATTATGGGGTTCTATGTGCCAAAACCACTTTCTGATTATGAGGCACGCTGTAGTGGAGGACTCCGGAAATTTGTCCACCTGGGGTTCTTTAAAGCGTACCTAAATCTAAGTACACGGGTGTTTTCGCATTTCGCCCCCTTCGAAATGTGTCCGCCGTGGCCGGGATTCGATCCCGCGACCTCTTTCTGCTCAGCAGCCCAACACCATAGCCACTGAGCAACCACAATGGGCACGGAGGTGGTTGAAAAGGCGCATTTAAAGGCAAAGAGGCTGATCAGCGATAGTGTTGGTTGTCCCCTCTGCACAAGTAATGTTCGGCTCCGACGATGGTATCACACTATATGACAACTCGATTGAGTTTTGTTTACTGCAGTCGAAAGGTGTGCTTATGGGCTTGCTTATCACTTGCTGCAGAGTGTTGCCGACTTACAATGTTTCACACCCTTTCCAAAGCTTATCTGCTTCTCTGTGGCTTACACATCACGCTGCTCTTTTACAGGCTGTGCGTGCACTCAAAGAAACGATAGAAGACTGTTGGGACCATGATGCTGAAGCCCGACTGACAGCAGTATGTGTGGAGGAACGTCTCACTGAACTTCCTGTGTTATGGGAGAGACACAAAGGCAAGTTGAGCAAGCGTTTCTTTGAAATATGCCTAAATTACAGTGTCAATAATACGGTTCATATCATAGGACAGTTCAAGTTGTTGGCATTTGTTTAATGACATGGTTGACCTCCATTAGTTTTACATCAGTAGTGTGAAATCGGGAAATATTATTTAGCATATAAACTTCACTCCAGTGGTACAAATGTCTTCTTGCCATGACCCTTGCTTTTATGCACAATTATTAGATGATTTAGGGTGTGATTTGAAGGGTGTGTTCAAAAGTTGCACCAGAGTCATTCACTGGCACTTTCGTTATGGTAGTCTTTACCAATACTGCAATTTCAGTGGAAAACTTGAATTGGGCAGTATTAGACAGTGTGAAACTATTAGTTGCTTAGTCTTTTTGCTACCGAAAGGAATCGGCAAAATAATGTCAGTATTGCCACCCAAGGTGCATAAGTGTTTGTCATAAAAGAAGCCTGCTGTAGGGCAATACGACAAACATATCATATTAGTAGTTCCATTTGAGGGGCATTCTATCATAAGATTAACAAGGTTGCAGTCTGGATATATTAAATTCTTGGGTTTCACGTGTCAAAACCATATGCTGATTATGAGGCACGCTGTAGTGGGGGGCTCCAGATATATTACTTCAGAGGATAACTTTACCTTTTGCATGATGTCACATTTAGCACTTTGCCTCACTGGAGCGTCAGGCATCCTAATGCACTTTAGGATTAAGTAACACTAAAATAGCACTCATTGGTCACATGCCTCTTCTTTTCCTGCCTGCCTCCACTAGTTCACTTATCCTTAGTATGGATAAGTGATGTGGATATGATAAGCGGTGTGAAAAAGCGCGTACAGTTATGCTTTATTTGGCTTATGTGCATGTACTTGCAGCTGGCCTTAGCGTGCCAGGAGTGAGCCCAACGATCAACGCCACGTGGCCTCAACAGCAACGGGCACCTCCCTTATGCCTGCTCGGAAGCAATGGAGGCCTCTCTGTGTCTGTGGTAACACAGAGGGACGCAGAGCGCAGCGAAACCACAGCCGAGACGCTGCTATCGCCTAGCCTATCTTCAGATGGGGGTAGCGGACAGCCCAAGAACAGCATCACAAACAATGTGGTGCACCTGCCCAGCATGCCACTTCAACCACACCAGGGCAGAAATCCATGCCTCGAGCGGAACCTTATGATGGAGCCCGCGGAAGAGGTATATGCCCTTCAGAAAATTTATAGTAAAGTGAGAACACAGTGAAACCTTAATATAATGAACACTGATATAACAAACTAGTGGATATAATTAAGGTACAGTAAAAGCTCGTTAATTCGAATTCTGCGGGGATGCTACGAAAATTCGAATTATACAAAATTCGAACTAGTGAAAGTTGGAGAAAAAAATCGGTTAAGATGCATATACGGTCTGATATAGCATGAGCGCGCACGTGCACACGCTATGTCCTGTTGGCACGAACAATGTATATAGTCCGAAGCACTGGCGCAGCCAACATAACCCAGACGCGGCCAACGCACTCCGACGTGCCCGACATCGAGGTGGCTCTTGCTCCATCCGCGCAGTCATCGCGCCGACTGCACCGACCTCTAATGCATGGCACGGAGAAAAAGTATGTAGCAGTTTCGTCCAAAAGGCAAAGCATCGATTACGATAGCAAATTAGTAGACAGCTATACAAAATAAGGATAGTAGTTTTATCGGCCATATAAACTTGTAAACATTCGCTGACTAACTAAATTAACACATGGTGTCACGCACACACAGGTGAACATGAAACACGTCTCACTCGGTGACCGCGGAAACTTGCTCAAAAATGCTGCAGTGAGGAATCACGGCAGCAGCAGTGAGCGAATTGACCTTCGTACATCTCTCGCTTCAACGCACACGAAACGTCCAAAGCATAGCGCATATGAAGCTACCAGAACTATGCGCACTCTGCAAACATCACAGATCGCTTTGAATATGAGGCCTGCGTGAGTGCACACTTTGGCCACATCGCAGATCGCTTTCAATATAAGGCACCTGCATAGCTGCGCCGTAAGCAACAGCCATTGGAGAAGAATGTCTCTCCTTCGCCTCACCCTCGCGCGCAACAGGAGAGAGCGCACTTATGCCCCACCTTCCTCGCTCACGCAGCGCAAGCAGCATAGCGTGATTAGCAGGAAGCAACACGCGCCGAAAACGTCTGACTACAAATGCACCTTTGTGCTGCCGACGCTCACAGCAGGAACAAGAGCTGCACTCTAAAATGTACTCTCAAAACGCACGACAACCTGCTGCGACGTTTGTCTTCGTTGTGCTTTCGTAGTTGCACCGGCTGCACACTGCTCAATTACCTAGTCCTTTGACCGCTGTCACACAATGCTCATCGCGATTAATTACCAACTAGCCCAGTCTCGCACCTTGCTTCATTACTCAAACCTGATTTGATATTCAAACCTTTTACACTGCGATTCTTCTCCAGCTGCAATTTTATTACATTCAAATCTTGGTATAACCATTGCAGCTGGAGAAGAATAGAAACATGAAAGGTTTAAATATCAAATCAAATTTCAATAATGAACTCCACCTTCCCTCCCCTAGTGGTTCTGGCACATGGAACTCCAGAATTTAATGTTTTTTTTTTTTTAAACAAATATAGCAGGGAGTGGCTCATACATTTTGCATTGTTCCACTGCACACCATTCCTCTCTTCCAGGTGGCCATCAGTGGAAACACCCTTCTCGAACAGGACACGGTTGGGAGAAGCAAAGGACTGCCCCCTTACACCCGACTGAATGAGATGTCCACAACGCCCATCACTGCCACGGCCGAAGACAACAGTGTAGCACTAGCGCTTGGAGACCTGCTAGGGGGATCCACGCGCACCTGCCACCCAATCCCTTATGTGCAAAATGCGGTGCATGTCTCCACTGTCATACCCAAGCAGCCCAACCTACCAGGTAGGTGCAACAGTCTTTCGAAATGCTTTCTGTGGCTGTACTTTTACAATGCCTGCACCCTGGCGCCAATAGCAAAAGTTGGGACTGAATGGGTACTGAAGTAAAATTACTTTCTCTTCAACCTTGCAAGAAGAAACAAACTTCTTATAGAGTCACATGTGGAAGCAAGGGGCAGTGGCAGTGTGTGGTGAAAGTTGTTCATGATCAAGCAGCGACAAGGGTAAAATGTGTGGGAAGGTATTGCTGCAGTGAACCATTGGCTCCCACACGATTCACAGCCACTGAGCTAATCTCCATTTACTATAGTATGATTGGGTGATCAAAGTTCCTATTATGATTCTCATCCCTGTGGAGAGAACGCCTGAGGAGTGCACTCTGGTTGGCTGAAGCAGCAGGATGACCCGATTGAAGGGTGATGGTAAGCACTGGTTGTCAGTGGCAGTGACAAATTCTGTGTGGCTGTGGTTTCAGATTCCATGCTTCTGTAGCTTCTGCATAAGCTTTTTTTTTTTCAACTTGGCAGCAGAACATGGTATTAGGAGGTGGACAGACTGCATCTGCATAGGAGATATGGCTGTAAATATACTTACAGTGTTGTTTTGCTTCCTTGCAAAGTAATATTTGGTTGTAATACTTTTTGAGTTGTGTTATTTGGGTGTACCACATTTTTGTGGCCTTAATGTGAAAACAACCACTGGTGAAACTATCAGCAAGAAGTGGAGATAATGCAGGCAGATGACTATAGTAAGCACATCAAGAAAGTGAACTGTTAGTACACCACTCCTTTTGTCATATGTAAATGGGCTCTACTGCATCATGTGATCAGAACACCCTTCTCAGGGATTGTCTGTGCACTAATGTGAATAAGGTGACATAACATTATACAGATATTCACACAAATAACACCACACAAATGCAAAAAGGTGCGGATGTGAAAAGAATTCGATAGTGCCACTGGACAGTATGATATGCTGATGCAATTGGTTTTCATGGCAACCGTGAAAGAAGATGGCAGAGGAACAGCAATGCGACTGCTATTTCTCCCCAGGCACTGGATGATGCTCAGAAGCATATGACAGACTTTGAGTTGGCTTAAGATGCTGTGGAGGTTACTTCTTCCAGGGTTGCTTCTTCCAAATGGTTCTTGCTCCATTGCTAGAAATGCTTTCATTTTTTGAATAGACAACAGCAGTTGATAAGTCTTTCTTTTTTATTATTTAATGTAGAAGTAAATCACTCAGAAAGAACAATAAGGCCACTGCAGATACCGAAGCACTCAAGTTGTGAACATGAAAAAGTGAACACAACCTAACGTAACTGTTGGCCCTACTGCCAATGAGTAGCATTGATTTTAAATTGAGAAAGCACATAAGCTGAAGTGAAAGTGCAATTGTGCAAATTTTTTATAGCTTTCTCACATTTCTTGTGTTACCAGAAAGTATCCTATTTGATCATACTTTGAATCTTAACTTCTGGGTGCAGGCAATGGGCACAAATTGCAGGCTGCTGCCAAGAAGCCTTCAGAGAGGCAGAATCACCATCTGTTTGGAAGCATATTCCGGAAAACCAACAGCAAGGCCCCCAACAATGCCAGCAATGCTGAGAGCAGACCACAGCTGCGTGTTCTGCGAGGACTGTTCAGCCGCCGATCATTGGACAGTAATAGCCAGGCGGCAGCGGTGACAGTTCACAAAGGCCAAGGCTCAGCGCGCTCTGAATTAGTGAATGCCGGTGGCTGGGTGGACAAGCTGCCGGTCAACACAGAGGTGCAGATGATGGTGGACGGGGCCTGCCGGGTCAGGCCTGTGTCTGCAGACGCTGAGACGTCTCCGCTCCTTCAGAGCAAGGACATCAACGACAACTGCAGAGACGGTGAGGAGGAGGGCAGGCTCCCGCGACCCACCACGCTGCCTCTGCGGACATACTTGCAGTCCAAGGGTGCCACAGCAGACTCGAACTGTGCCACTGCTCACCAACTGCCATCACTGGTGCGGGCAGGCGGCGAGCAGCAGGCTGGACCACTTGCACAGCAGCAGCAACAACAAACGTGCACAAGGGAGGCTTGACAGTCTGTGTCATAGTTGCACAATCTCCCTTGCTCCCTTGTAAAAATCATGGATGGCATTCAATTGCATTTCAACAGAAATCTATTGAATGTAACAAAAAGGTCAGTAGAAATGTGACAGAATTTGTCTGACAACTTCCACAAGGGCTCTCATTACTTGATCTGCTGTCACTGTTGTACTGGCTACTCGACCGACCTTTGAGGCTGCACCTACAATAGCTGTAATCCACTAGTTGATAGTGAGAAGCTTTTCCTTTTCCCTTGTGGTTGAAAATGCTTGTTTCCTACTGATTGCTGCGAGATCACATATTCTTCTGGTGGATTTGATGAGGTAAATATGTTGGGAATCACTAGCAAAGTGCACATTCTTGTACCAAGTTAACTTAAGCCATGAACATGCTGTAAAATCCCACATAGAATGAATCGCCCAAAATTTTGACACATTTAGCCCTATTGGTCACATTGTACACAGGAAAATTTGTTCCTTTCCCCCCTTTTGTAGCTCAAAAATTTTCCTTTGTCTGTTATATCTGCGTTGATATAATATACGAGTTCTTGCAGTACATTTTCGAATGCTAGGAAATGAAACATTGTTCTTAATCTGCTTGTAGAATTTGCCATAAAGACATGAAAAAGTTGTTGCTCCTTGAGTTGCGGAAAAGTAACTGCTGGCTTTGTTGTATTCAGTATATACCTTTGTTTTTAAAGTGCTAGAACCAATTTTCCATTATAGCAAAGCTGCCTAATTTATCCTTTGATTGTTAAACTTCATGGATCCAGTTGGCTTTGTTGCACTTCAGTACAATTTTTTACAAAGTTCTTATTGCTTTGGCCAATTATATGTAACATTTTGCCAGGAAGAACAGAGCAACCATAGTATGAACATAGTTTATGGCCTACTCAGTGACACGCTGTAATACACTTCAATGTAATGCAAGCTGAAAGGAAATATAATGAAATAACCTACTTTCTCTTCTCTACAACTTGGCTGAATCAGGGGCCTCATAAGCAAGCACTGCTAGTATACCATTGATTTGTCTATGTACACCTGAACTACCCGGGGGTCACAAAGAAATTTCACTCAAAGAAGAAAAAAAAAGCTTTGCTTAGTCAATTCATTATGTCAGAAGAGTGCAGTGGTTTGTTCTTTTATGCCTACTTGAAATGTGACTTATATCTACTCCAGTACAATGATTTGACCAGTGAACAATCGCTTTGGAGACTTGTTAATATTATTGATTTCTGATCTGAGGTCCATTACTTGAAGACTACTGGAGGGAAGCAGTAAATTCTTTCCTACTAGTCCTGTTCATAATACAACTTATTGGCATAGAGTTTGCTGTACATGCTCATGCTGGTTTAGAGTGTGTCATCAGCTCAATCAAGCAGCTTTTGCAGAGCTGTTGCTGCCCAGAAAATAGTGGTTCTTTTGCTGCATCCATAAAAAGAAGTAAATAGCGTGCTGTACAAAAGCCAAAGGACAGTGGTAGAATTGAGTCGAGTGGGATGGACAGCACAGTACCTGTGGAATGAAGCATTTCTCAAATGAAGTACACTCTGAGGTAAGCTAAACAACAATCCTGGGCCTCCCGTGAAGTGCGCCTCTTGTTGTTTCGAGGTTCCAGCGACTGAACTGTTTGTTCAAGCCAGACTAAGGCCCCTTGGTCTAGGTGGAAGAGGGCTACACGCTTGTTTGTGTGAGCTGGAAACAAACTAGGTGTGTAGTAAATAGGCATGTTGCTGCTAGATGCATTAGCATGGTAGAAAACTGTAAAGTATAAGTAATATGTCTTAAATGTCATTACTGTTTCCAACCGCTGCCACTGTAGAGAAGTAGTGTTGTTCTTATTCTGTGCTCTTGAGCTCCGAAGGCCCTCTTAAAGGCCAACTGCTATGAAAATTTGGACTACGTAAAAAAAGCCGTAATATGCGTCACGAAAACCTAGCAAAAATAGACGATCTTGATGCCGAAACTAGAAATTGAGAAACATAAGACACTGCCAAGATTGCTTCAGTAGTCTATATACTACTCATTTACGACCAATCTAGCCACAGTGAAATTTCGTGGCAGTTGGCCTTTAAATATTGGGTGGCTGCTTTTCAAGGACATGCAAATCATTTTGCAGCCACACCAGCAGCCCAGTGAAACCCATACAGGGTTTACCACGGGGCCTACTCAGCCCCAGATGGCCCCTACATCAGTCCAGCTTTCTGTTCTGCTAGGGTAAATATATCCTCCTGGATGCCGCTAAGCTCACGCATGTTACCACCCTCTGCGAGGAGCGCATGTCTCCTGTCATGTCTGCAGGTCAGATAATTTCCCAGATGACAGTGCAGAGAGTGAGCAGTGTGCTTTTCACTGTGTCTACAGTTATTTTTGTCCTACCATCATCATCATCATCATAGTAGTCCACTCCTGTGTGCAGCATTCTCAAAACTTTCGCTGCTGGTTGCTTTGGTATGCAAAACATGTAGGTGCACTAGAGCACACAAATACCGGCCATGCGCTTCTGTCGTGCTGCGCCCTTATTTCATCCTTCTCATATCTAGACTCTTCCCTGTAATACGTACTTAGGCAAAGGGGTGCAAAAAATTTATTTGCATCCAACAGCTGCGAGCAAAAGACCAGCGGTTGAAGCCACCTGGTAAGCTGAGCATAATAAAAGCAAGCTAGGTACACCTGTACAGTGGCAAGACTTTATTTAAAAAACAGGGAGTAGCAAAAGACACCCATTAAGTCAGCATACTGAGACACCTGGAGAAACAAAGCTTCAAAGAGCGTGCTTTTGCATCCGAATTCAGTGTAGATATATGCATACATCTGTACAGCTATGATAACGACCAGTGCTGCTGCATGTGCCTGAGATGAGTCCTGTAAGCAGCCCAATAATATGGCGTGGCATGCATTAAAAAAATTGCGTGCCACGCAAGCTGTCTGCACATTGCTTTCCAAGGGCCGAAATTCAGTATTAGAAATGGAACATTTTATTTTTGGTTTGGTGGGACACACCCAAGCAACGTTTATGTACAGATCTTCCTATCACCTTTATTTAACAATGAGGACAGCTTTAATTAGGACTCATTTAATTGCTGCCACCTTGAGCTTTAATGAGTAAACCTGGCAACTGTACTATTTGATGCGTAGTTTTGGGACCAGTCTGGAAATGCCAAAAAGAGTTTAAGGGCACATTTGCAGTCATTGCGTGATTCAGTTTTGCAGCACCACTGCGACGAGAAAATGTTTGCATTAACAGCACAGGATTTCGAAGGGGGTGGGTAGCAACCGAATCTAAAATGGTCTGTCGTGAAGTCCGGTTTTGGCTACAGAGAGAGTGCAAGTCAGACGATTCTCGCAGAATTCTGAGTTTTTCTTCCACAACTCAGGGAATCCTTGAAATTGTCGCTGCGCAGAAAAAAGTAGACTAGGAAATAGCCATTGTTAATCGAAACACCCTAGAAAAAGGGGTGACTGCATGACGTTGTGGGCTAACTGTGTGCATTTTTTTTTCTCTGTCCTATTTATACTTCCACGCTGTGCAGGTCACCCTTAGTTTGCATACTTGAGGGCAGAGGCTTGTTTCATTTTAGGAATCTCCCTCGCTAGTTAGCGCAAGAGTAGATAATGACTGTAGGCATGTTCATCTGCAGACACAGACTCTTCTGGTTGGGTTGTGTGCGATATTATACTCTTCATTATTCATAGCAGGGAAGGTTTCTACTTTCGGCCTGAAAGGAGCTATCCAAGTTGCTACTGATCAAAAGTGATCGCTGTATCCACAGGGCACTTTTCTGGTCATGTCATCAACATTGCTATGCTGTCTGTCTTGTGCTAGTTGTAAACACTCTGCAATGTTAATGTTTGTCACCCACACAACTTTGGAAGCAGTTCCTGGTTGGCGTTTTGGTCGTGATAACAGTGACATGTTTTTCGTCGTGTAAATAGTTGTATAATGCAGAAAGAAAAGCAGTGTTAAAAAACCCTTCGGTTCTCAAACTTCCTGAATGGATATGCAAGAGGGAACAGTTGATCTACGACAGGAAGAAAGTGTTGAAGCTGTGATAACCGTGCAGAGTTTCTTTTTTTGAAGCGAAATACCAACATCAATGAGAGATCATGTGTAGTGGAAGTATTGTGAATGGAATGCTGTCTGTTGTGATACTTGAAGGTGGTTGGTGCTGTGCGGCGCCAGCCAGAAAAAAAAAGACGTCTTGCCGACACATATTGGCCAGTGTGTCCTTGACACTATGTCATTGCAACAGGGTACTGCTGTACAGAAGGCTTGCCTTATGGAAAGTGTATGTGTGTGTGTGTGTATAGACCAAGGGTACTGCCACAGTCATGGTTTTCAGTGGGGTTAATGTGACTTGTCTTTAGTGCAAACCAATCTTAAGTGCAGGAAACTGGCTTTATTGCCTGTTGCTCCTTCCTGCACCTTCATTAAATGAGAGAGAGGGAGCGAGCGTTGAGTGAACTAGTGGCATCACTGCAGCAGGTTAGTGAATAAATGCCTTGAAAACATAGACTTCATGACCACTGACACATGACCTGCAAGACGCACGAATGCTCATTTTGCCACATGCTCACACCTCCTGAATGTACTTTCAAGTAGCACTCTTAAAGTCAAGGGCTCTACATGGAGTATTGGACAGGAAGAAGGAGGGACATGGAAACATGCATGACCTTGTGTGTGCAGAAACATTCTTTAAGCCATGTTGAGGTTATCATCTGAAATCCCTTTTGACATTGAGCTGCTGTAGCTAGTTGGGATTGATTGAAATGCACGAAGTGATTTTTGTCGATGCCCTGCAACCTGTCACCTGCTACATTTCTTTATTCTTTTTTTGCATACATCTTTTCTTTAAGCACTGATGTGTGTGAATTTGTAAGACATTTGTTTTTGCCTTTGATTGGCCTTTGCTTGCTGGACGATATTATACTTCTGAGAAGTTGAATTGTTACTGCCAATGGAATTCAGTGTGGGGCATGTAGGAATTGGAAAGATATTTCAGGCATCCAAAGGTGTAAAGCTTGGGCTCTCATTATGAAATGCCATGTGTCTAAATGAATTTGTGGAACTTAGATAATGCAGGTCTGTCTGCAAGATCAAATACATTTTAGAGGACTGCAAATAAACGGTGAGTACCACAAATATCTGCTAAAACATTAAAGTTTCACCAATGACCGTAACAAGATATGGCTGGGGCTTCCCCAAAATATACTGTAAAATCGATGCTTCTCGCCTAGAGCTTTGTGTTGCCATAGGTGCTCTTGCATAGAGCTGCTAAAACTACACCTGCCTATCGAATATATTCAACACCACATGGATCTGAAAAAGGCATGAGTAAAGGAGTGACACATGGAAACAAGCACCGAATTTCAAGTAGAGTTCTTTGTTCATACAAGTTGCTAAATCTCCCATAGGCCCCATGTTTCAGAATTGGGACATGTTGATTGGCCAAAGTGTGTGGAGTTTGCCAATTGTCACGTCACTTGTGGGTATCAAAACAGAATAGAAATCACCATGCCTGCTATTGTTTAGTGCAAGAACTTATAAACATGAGTGGAAACACCCATCAAGTTTACAGAACTGGTGCACAGATGTTTATTTGCCTTCTCTTACAAAGACTTAGAACTCTGCACTTGCATCTTTTCCATGCTCTCATCTGACCCATATAGTTGATGATAGCCACGTATGAGAATCTTAATATTGTTGGATATTTAATTTTGTTTAGAGAGCGGGACTCGGATATAAAGCTAAGGTAATGTGTCACATATTTTGACTTTAAAAATTTGAAAGCTGAACGCAGGAGGTGGATTCGTCATGACGTCGTTATACATTGGCTCACTTCATTCCTGTGATCTCTACAGTTGCCACAGCCATGTTTATTTTTTACGAGCAACATCATGATTTATAGCTTTATTGACTGTCGTCAGTAAAGCTAGGAATCTTCATAACGTCAGCAAACATTGCTCTGTGTCACAACATCACAGTAATGTTGATGACGCCAGGTCTGCCGTTTCGAGACCAGCTTTAATAACCCAGATTAAGATACCTTGCGTTTCGACAACCTTTGTACTCTCTATATGTCACCTTTCTATATCTGAGAAGCATGTGGTCGAGTTTATGTAATTTCGAAAGTATGCGTCCATATTCCTTTGAACGATTCTTGAGCTGTTTTATACATTGCATTGTGAGTAGATGTTGACCTAGACTCTAGCCTACTTCCGCAGATGCTTTGCAAGCTAAGCTAGAGGGAGCTGTAGTTTTCATTAGACACTTTGACTATATGAGTGAATATTGTTCTGGAATTAAGCCAATGACTGCACTAACTCATTAAGTTTGCTGCAATACAAGAAAAACCCCATGTTAATGTTTGTACAGAGTGGTTGAAAATGTATGGCTTGCTGTTAAAATGAGTTTACCAATCAGACAGTGCCTGAATAAAATTGAATTAACAATGCAAGAGTTTTATTGCATCAGTAGCCAACAGTACCATTGCACCAAAATAAAAAAATTGTTCCAAGTCATTTTGTTGTGTTAGGAGAACAACATAGTGTAGCAGTGTGTGCAGTAGTTGCTCACAAAAAAGAAAAAAGAAAAGGAGACAGAAATGGGAGAAGCCATAGCACAAGTTCTTGCACTTGCATTTGTGATGATCATGTGTGTTCAGGGCAACGCCAAGTGCTAGTGAGTGTAGCTTCCAAGCAAACACTATAACTGAGTGTGCCTACTTGTTGTAGCACCGAGTTGCCATGGTGGCCGTGGTCCACGAGTGTGTGCCGGGGGGCTTTCATGTTCTTGAGTGGCATTGCGGTGAAGAAGTTGAAGAAATGAATGTTTCTAGTTGTTTTTGTGAGCTCCATAGGCTAGACCAATATGATAAGGGAAAGCAAGAATGGAGGAGTCATTTTTATGAAGCAAATGTAGATAGGAGAGTGAGCAAGAGAATAAAACCAGAAACAATCAAGTGTGTGCGTATGCTTGCAAAATGTGATGGCATTGTACGTTGATGAGAGAGAGAGAGAGCGAGAGAGGAGTTTGACGTGTTGTTTGTATGCTGCCTCGAAGACACATTCAGAGGAAAGAGTTTATGTATGAGCAGCAAGTTTTTCCGGTTGTCTGACATCTTTCTGTGAACATGTCTTTTTTTCTTCAGTCTTCTTTTCATTTCTTATGTCTGTGACAGCTATGTTTTTCTTTAATCAATTTGAACATGCAGCATGTATCAGCATGCCTTGTATTGCAACTTTGATGCTTTTAGCAACTGCGTTTGCTATCAACAGCACATGAATGTTTCTCAATCCATTCTGTGAGCACCAAACATTGATCAAGTGGCCAATGGAATACTTGCTATTGAAAAAATGGGCTTATTGGAAACGTTCTCAGTGCATCTTTCCTATATTTTAGGAGCCCTTCAAGTAAATAAACTTCAGATTAGTTTTTATTTATTTGTTGCTTCTTGTCAAGGTTAAGACATGCTGGTGCTGCATTTTTGATCAATAAATTTTTTTGCATGTTTGAATGTGCCTAAGCTCATTTTTTACTGATCCGTCATGGTGGCCAAGGCTGCCAAGCACGAGGTTCAGTGTGATTCCTGAACCTAGTAGCTGCATTTTGATACGAGACAGAATACAAAAATAAAGGCCCCGTTAGATACGGGACCTTTTCCTGAGCCTCCTTCAAGTTCACCAGACCACATAGAATCGCGTCACACCTAATTAAGGAGCGCAGGTGCACATCTACCACGTTCCCGAGGCGCAGCACGTCCAAACAAGTTGGCGTCCCCCACCTCGTGCGCCGCATGTGGAGCTATTTACTGCTTGACTCTTCCCGAAAGTATAGCGGGAGCCTGGCACGGTTCCAGGTAACGTGGGTCCCGAGCAAAGCTGCTTTACAGCTCTGAAAGGTCGCTCGAAGACAACCCGTCTCCTCCCCATACGCCTGTTGTGACTACGCTTGCAAGCCGCGAGGCAACAACGGCCGTAATGCACCATGAAGCCCTGAGAGCAATCCTCCCCCTGTCCGCCTTTGTGATGGCAGTTGCAGACCAGGAAGGCAATACCGCAGACAACTAATCCGTCGGACAATTGGAGCCCAAGGAGTGACCCTCTGTGCCGGGTGCGACTTGCATTCGCACGGGCGCCTACCATTGGCCGAAAATGATGCCACCTGAGCTGGCTCGCCGATTGGCCGAACGTAACGTGATTTCGAGACACCGAAGGGGTTAAACGCCAGAGACCGGGAGCAGCAAGAGAGCATTCCTTCGTCTCTTTCGAGCTTCTTGCCACGGGCCGCAGTGTCCGAGTTGCTGCTGGGCCGTAATGACTTTATGACTGTTAATTTCTTTGTACTCTCACTGTAAATAATGTAAATAAACCTCCAGTTTTCATCTCAAAGTCCTCCTCAACCTCGGCCAACTCCCGTACCCTACGGCAAGGTACAAAATATGGGGGAGAGCAATTGGGATTGTCCTCCAGATCCAACAGCGCATGTGCAGAGCTTTAAAATAATCCCACTTAGTCAAAATACTGTATAATTCGAAGCCCTCTGCTATAGCATCTCTCGCAGCATCCAAATTTGCTATGGCACATTAAATCCCACCAGCTACCTACCTTCATAAAACCTACCACAGCTTGCCATCTCAATTCAGATTCCTTAGGCAGCTGCCATGCAGTTGAATACACTGGAGGTGAGTGAACCTTCAATACTTCAAATGCAAATTAGAGCCTTATTCATTCAGTTTATATTCTGCATGAGAATTTGTTGATATTCAGAATATTCAAATAAACAAAGAGAGATGAAAGTGCATGGTCGGTTGTGGCCCATCAGTTTTCGAGTATCTGCATTATTGTTATGCAGAAGCACCGATTACTGAGAGAGCAACTCAGCAGCAGCTAAGAAACTTGGCAGCATGCGACATGATTACAATGTCTAATGGCATCCCTTTTGAACTGTAGTGATGATAAATATACGTCAATATTACTAATAATAAGTCAAAATCTAGCACTCTGCCGATCTCTGATTACGTTACTGCTACCTGCAACGATCCTGCCCTCACAATGCAACAGCAGTGCCCTCTGTGAGTAAAGAAAAGAGCTAGGCAGACGGCAAATCATGGCCAAGGGGTAAAGCAATCAGAAAGGTCATTTAGTGCAGTGATGAATATGGGGGAGAGCAATTGGGATTGTCCTCCAGATGCAGAGCTTTAAAAAAATCCCAGTTAGTCAAAATATAATTCGAAGCCCTCTGCTATAACATCTCTCGCAGCATCCAAATTTGCTATGGCACATTAAATCCGTTTTTTAGCTGCTGCTGAGTTGCTCTCTCAGTAACCAGTGCTTCTGCATAACAATAATGCAGATACTCGGAAACTGATGGGCCACAACCGACCATGCACTTTCATCTCTCTTTGTTTATTTGAATATTCTGAATATCCACCATGCAAAGCACTACAGAAATTGCTGGAAGGACCAACTGTTGGGCTAGCTAGTTGTGCATAGCTGATGAGGGGAATTTAGAACACAAACAAAAGAGATTCACAGTGAAAAAAGGGAGACAGACAAAAGCATTTCTCACGACAAGAACTTCCATAAACCGCCATTAGCAGTAAAAAAAAAAAATAAGGAAGGAAAGTGATTAAGGATTTCACTGTTCAGCCATTCATATAAGGACTAAGTGGTTTTTGCCATATCAACAACTATATTAAAAACATTTGCAAAGAAGGAATACACTGCAATATTTTCCCTCCTGAGCCTCTGAAGTAGCTTTAACTCTCTTTGTACTGCTGACGAGTATAATCATCATGAGCAAAAGTATTTTCAGCTAGAACATATGATCATCCGTTAAGTTCCTTGTAGTTGCAGCTTTTGACACTAGATGGCCTCCCTGTAGTCTTTTTATTTTTGGATGCTTCAATGCTTGCATTGGAAATGTGGCTTGACTATGCACTTCCGAGGAAATGCAGTGTGGAGAGGGTTAATGCACATGTAAACAGCCTAAACAGCAACATTTCCTCTAATTATTCCAACCAATGCACAGCATGAGGAAGTCCAGGAGGAAGTATTAGGGCAACATGCTGCCACAGAGCTACATTCATGAGGGAGTGTTTGCTCAGTATAGCAAAACGTTCATGATTAGCTTTGTACAGTGACTGCTTTGAAAAGACAGTAGTGCTGAGCTTGGTCCCTGGGCTAGGAATTGAGATCTCAACTAAGGAATCTCGTATCCCGTCCAGGCGCTGTGTGCACAACTGTGCATGCTAAGATACAGAATCAAAAGCAAAGCAGCGAAAATAATATTTGAAACATGTTGCATACATCTTGAAACACTTCTGAGTGAACCTGTGCTGGAACTTTGAATAATATGTGCAAGGTGTTCTAGTAAGACCAGTTGGAATGTAGACAGCTGGTTGTTTGCTCTTGGTGTCAGTATGTCGTTGTATAGTGGGTTCACTTCTTTTTTTTTTTTTACAATATGTTACGATGGTAATATTTTTCAAATGGCTGGACAGATGCTTTCTAAATATGGCAGACATGAAACGGTTCATGTTCTGATATATGATGTTTCTGAAGAGAGTTCCCGCAAGGGGTCCACATTCTGTAAACTTGAAGGAACTCACTGAAGAACTGTAAATTCTTGATTCGCTATGTAGCCGTACACTTTTTACAATTCTGAAGATGCAATAAATGTGAATAGTGCATGCAAATCACACAGTAGGCAAGACTTGTCCAAGGATAAGGATAATCCTATCGCATTCACATAAACCATGATAAAGCCTGGGTGGAACACTGATCAAGATAGAAAGAAGATAGTTACTGTCCAGCAGCCTTTGTAAACAAAAATTTTAAGTGATGATTCAGCCAATTAAAAATATAAATAAGTACAATTAAGCCTTAATATAATGAAATTATCGATATAACAAAGTATATAACTTTTCATAACCTTTTGTCTCATGTAACGAGAACCTCAATATAACAAGGTGTGCATACGATTTCAATATAACGAAATTTCGCTTCTGCAGCAAAGGAGTGCAGAGACAATAAGTGGAAACTTCCGCGGACCAAGATGGTCAAATGATTGAATTACAAGCGGCTGCTTGCAAACCCACCTCTCACATCGCGCGCGGCGCGACAAAAGCGACCGCCGAACTGAAGCCGCGTCATGTTCCGTATAAAGTCCAAGTGCGATAAGATCCTATGGCGCCCCGCGCACCTTGTGCTTTAGGTGCAAGTGAAAGTGCTAGGGCGAGAAAGATGGCTTCCCGTACGAGTTCCGCCTCCTAGCGCGAGCAAAGGGAAAGACGGGGAGGGGGCGAGTTCGCGGAAACGCGTTCAAGCGCCCGCGAGGGATGGGCGAGGGAGGGGGGGGGGTAAGTAGGTGCGCGTCGCGATTTCTGGCGCGCATGCTGGCACGCGTCTCGGCCGTGGCTGCGCATGGCTGAGCATATACGCAGCCGCGCACCCTGCTTCAGAGGTAGTCTGCCGCTTGTGTAAAGAGTGGGTCTGAAGAGCTGTCTTCCCGCGCGTTTAGTATTGAAGGTTGCGTAATCTCGAGTTTCGGTGACTCGTTGGAGCGAGAGGCAGACGAAGCGTTCGTTCCCCGCTGCTGGCGCTTTTTTCTTGATAGCGTCATCCCAGTGCTGGCAACGCTATCTGCCGCGGGAGCGAAGTGCACGCGTAAGCGTGGCTGGCTTCGCTTAATTCGTACCGCCTATGTGAAGATATCGTCGAAGTGGCATGAAACTGCATCATTCGTCGCCGACTCCCAAATTCACCAAAATGAATTTCTCACTCAAATTAGCTTTTTTCGACTGCACACTAACACCGAAAATTCTGCGGCCACTTTCCGTGTAAGAAAAATCGATCGGTGACTGTACTGGCATAAAAGGTCTAATTTCAATACAACAAAATTTCAATATAACGAAGCAAATTGCCGATTTTGCCTACTTCGTTATATCGAAGTTTAACAGTACTACATTGAAATCGGCAGACATCAGAACTATCTAGGTACAAAAATAAACTTTGGCACAATCAAAATATGGAGCAGCATAAACAACTGGTTTTAATACTGGAATATATACAACACGACATAATTATACATAATTGACAAGCTATCGTTTGCCAGCCAGTTGCTGTTTCATAGTGGTGATTTTTTCACTGACTGCACGGTTGGCCGCTGTGCACTTTGCCAGGATAAAATTCAAAGCACCCTCGTCCTTCTGCTCAAAGGCAACCTTTGCAGCTTCCTCCAAATTGCTGTCAAAGAAAAGTATTTTTTATTTGTATGCATCAGTCACTAAATCACATGAAAGGCAACAACCAGTGCTTAAATGTTGATAGACCAAACAAAAAATCCTAACCACACAAAGCTTAAGATAGTTTAGTAAAGGCTTTAAGAACCTAAGCACTGACAATGCATCCTGGGGCCAGCAGAACATGCATTCACGTGTGAAGAGGGCAACCTTATAATGAACTTTGATTTAATAGTTCAAGGAAATGCCTATTCGTATTTGTAAAGTGCTGCACTTGTATTCTTCTATGGTTATAAATAATTAGGCAAAACAAAAAAGATGTGTTGTCTGCCCTAATGTTTGTAGTGTTATCTGATGTCAGCTTTCCAAAACATAAGTGCTGCAAATATGACAGTAAGTTCAAGATGGTGTTGTACCATTCACATTCTTTTGTAGTTGGTTATACCAGCACATACCATATGCTTCACCTTAGTCAACCTCTTTCTCATTGTAGTTTACTCAACATGCATGGTGTGAGGGACAATCACTACTCAACTGACAGCAGCAATTATGACACACACTAAAACATTTTCGCTTCTGTGCAAAAAAATGATCGAGCCCGGGATGTCCAAAATAATTGATCAGTTATTCCCATTAAAATAGACACACTAATTATATGGCTTTACGCAGTATCATAAGAATGCATAATTTGCTAACTGTCTTTCCATGCACTGGATTGTTTATATATACTAAAAGGAACAAGTGTGCGAGTTGTCTTAGTAAACTAAGATGATACGCTTCCACAGTCGGTTAAAAAAAAAAAAAATAAAGTGATAACACCTCAAGACACTGAAATGTCAGCATTTTGTACTTATTTTGGCACTAAACTATGTTTACTGATGAAGAATAACACAATCAACAAGGAACAAGAAAGAAGTCCCTAATGTACCTCGCTATTCTTCATCTGTATATAATACCAACTCGGCCATTATTCAGTACTTCTTAGGACTATGATTAGGTAATAAAAAAAAATTGCGACTTTAAACAAATCAGACTAATCACATACAGGAAAAAGATGCAGTAGACAGTAGCATTAGTCATGCAAAAATCATGCAATTATTTCGACTCACGAATGTTGCTACCATGTTTCCAGAACACTGGAAGATATACAACAGGGCAGACACAAGGCACCAGCTAAATGACAAGGTCAGCAACAGGAACAAGAGCCTTGGCTGGCTGATTGCTTCACAGCACCAGTGGCAAAAGTGAGCCGATTTGTTAAGTGAGGGTCTAACTGAACACCATGGAACTAGGTAACCAAATACCATGAAACTACAGTCACAAAGGCACATACCCAATCTTCACAAGGTATCTGACTTTGTTCTCCTCCTTGACTTTTAGCATGTACTTCTGTGCTTCAAACTTGTTTCTGTGCTCCAAGCAAATATCTACGAAAGGCTGAAAAAGAACAACAACAAACAGCTCACATACCAGCGAGCTGGAATATTCATGCTGTATAATGCGCCGGCTACACTCACCTCATATCCAATGGGTGACTTCTTTGATTTGGAGAACTTTTCCAGTTCTATCCAATGCTCTTTCTCAGCCAACACCTTTATTTTAAGCCACCAAAACCTGGGCAAGAGCATATATCAAGGTATTAAAACACTATATTTCATGCTGTGAAAGCTCAATACTATCAATCACATAAATATGCTGCACATTTGCAATTTCTCTCCTAATTGCCACTGCCACTACCAGAAGTGAGCAACCAAAGTATCAATGGAAATACTAAATTCAAGAATATCCTTAAAGTTCACGTACAATTTTGAGAATAGCTGCAAAATAGCCAGAGTGCTCACATACTAGGATTATTGTATCACCCAATATCACCCTTTTGAAATGGATACCTCACACTAAACTTTAAAATTCTGAAATATGGTATGCAAATGTGAAAAGATATGTCTTCAAACTTTGAATTACAAATGTTTACAGTCACGTTACATGTCATTAAAACAAAAGGAGCCATGTCGAGTACTACAGCACATCATAATAGATCAATACAATAGAAAGCAAGACAGAATGCAGCTACTTGCCAATATCAACGTAAAGTGAAAGTACCTTAAATGAAGTGTTGAAGGCCCTAACATATGTAAAACATAGGTATGCTGAACTTCAAACATACAAATAAAAGTATACGTGCATACCCCAGAACCTTATTTGCACTATTGTAAGGAACAGTAACAGACTCTTTAGCATTTCTTAAATTGCTAATGGGCATTGCTTGACAGTATAGTCAACCATTAATTCCAGTTTATGGCACAGCCATACATTAGAAGGATATCCTCATTTAGAAACATCGACATCTTTGCTGGTTGGTGTCAAAATTAGTCAATACCAGAAGGTGGGTGTCTGAATTTACATGCAATGTTATCTTCAGAATACAAAGTACATTTCTTGCCCACCATACAGGAATTAGCTTCTTTGAATGGCAATTAAAACTTCACTTTGTACGCTCTACCTTGTACACTCGCTACTGTAGCAACCTATCAGACAAGTAATGTTTACTCTTAAAGTTGGAAACTTGATAGCCCTTCTAACAAATCTTGACATCACTTAGAAAAATGTTCACTAGCAAATGAGCTCTCAATGTTGCAATGCTGCTGCCACTCCAAGTGAAACTCTAGAGAGACGTTGTTAACTTGCCTTTTATCAGGCACCTTGAAGTCCTTGCAAAGCTCCTCGGCTAACTTCATCTCCCCAATTTCCATGAGCCGCTGCATTGTCTCATGCACCGACAGGTCAAGGAACTTATCGTGAAACTTGTCCTCCAGTTTCAGCTGGTACCTCATCAACCTCATTTGGTCCTCTGTTTGCTACAACCAAACATCACAGGAATAGAGGCATCTGTCACAAAATTTGTCCTCAAATTTCGGTTGTTAGCCTCTGCATGAGCTTTATTCTTAATAGGTCACTTCTTGGGCCATGACTTTCATTTAACAGCTTAACAAACATTTATAAAAATATTTGTTGATGGGTACACATCTCATCAACCTTAACATCTCGCAGCCGCCAACAGTGCTGACAGAGTAAGCAGCAGAAATGTGTTGTCACCACTATGAACTACTGCACTAAACTGTCCAAAAACTGCACTGAAATATGAGGTCAAGGTACTTGAGAATGGCACTTCACCATGACTGGTCTACGTAGAGTACACTGCAATTTCCTCACCACAGCGCAGAAATCGTTGCTTCCTTTCTTGCTCCCCTGCTTGTACTTGGCAGCAGCTGCTTGTAAACAAGCGATTCGCTGCTCGGTACGCTGAAACAGTTTGCAGCAAGCATAAACATCCTGCATTTCTGTGAAACGGTGAGCAAAATGTCTGTGCACACAATTCCGAAGTGCATGTTTTAGAGGGACACTAAAGAGAATTAGCTGATTTAGTAAATTACGCTTTTACAGTACAAGAAAACAAAAACACTTTTATTGTGAAAACATTTATTTGTTGTGATGATTTGTCCACATCTGCGTTCTATACACAGTAACAGGTGGTCATAAAGATGCCGGAGGTGAGGTGTTAGGCGTGGCCTTTAAACATAGAGAATGCGGGGCAGTAGATGAGGCCAGGGAAAGAGTCCAGAAGCAGAGTTCAGAGCCAGTGCGCTAGACTCCTATTGCGAAAGGAGGCTCGGTAAGTCAGAAAAGGTGCAAAAACGATAGACAGCTGGCGCCGCTGCCTTGAAGTTTCCATACCAGTTTGCTGGGATGTCAGAGAATATGGCCTAGTTAAATTTTTGTTGACAAAGATGGAATGAAGTGTACTGTAAAGGGGACAAGTTTCTAAACTGATTTTGTGTTTCTCTTTAGTGTCCCTTAAACGTGAGTCACTCTACAATAACAGCAGTGGGAGTGCTGTTGCATGACTAAATCCCCAGGATGCCTCTGTAAACCTGTTTGCCCTGAACAACAGCATGCACTATAGACCTCTTGCATAATGCCAGCAACTGTTTGCACACGCAAAGCAACATTGGGTTTGCCTCAACATTACAAAGGATAGACATGTACGAGAGCACGATGAGTGCAGTAACAGTTCATGCACCACGCGGGCTCTGCTACAGGTCTCACCGAGTTTGCTGTTGTGTTCTGACACACACACAAAGCATGTTTGCCACACACCATGGCCCTGCAAACACAAGTTCATAGATTGCAGGCAACGCTATGGAAGCGATGCAAGGAGTGCGGTCGTAGAAGTCTCACTATGCATTTTGCAGTGCAGCTGCTCTTGATCTGCAACATTTTTTACGAACTGACTACTTCAGAGATTACAACTAAATATGCCTTTCATATAACATATGCATCATATTTTGCAATGTAAAAGTAGGAGATCTACTTAAAGCACACTTAACCATTTCAGACGCTATGTACACAATTGTGTACATTTCAATCTTGCGGCTTTTACAGAAACAAATGCCAAAACTCGAGATTTTCAATAGTTTTGGCTCATTTTTGTGCTCTTGTCTGGTAACACTGAAGTTTTCAGGGCCATCTGGTAGATAGTAGAGCAAATATGACCAAAAACAAACAACATGGCGGCACACGCGACGGCTTCCGCAGGTGAGCTTTTTCGATTATTTCTCCTTTTTTTCTCAGGGGTATTACGGCTCCAAAAAATTATAGAAACAATGCCTCACATGCAAATATGTACGTATGTTGAATTATTAAGCGTTACTTGAGAGAGTTCCTTGCCAGTGGCACATTCATTGCATGGTCACAATTGTGTACATAGCGTGACACTGGAAGTAAAGTCGACGGGGTGCCAATTTCTGTCTAACCGCGTACGTTACTGCTATTTTCCAGAATTTATGGGCTTGCCTTGCGCGTCATTCTACAAACCAAAGTTGCATCATGTAACCAAAGAAACAGCTGATCGACTACTGGAGAAGATTGCTTCGGGGAATGTGTCCGATATCGGTGAAAGCGACGATGAAGACAAAGTTCCACAGGAAGACGTTCCGGGGGAAAATGACGGTAACATACCGAGTCCCAGCGGAGATGAAGAAGAGGAGCATCAGAGGTCACCATTGAAAGAGATAAGTGCAGAAGACAGCATACCTAAAAACTTTCAGTGGAAAAAGACTTTACGCGGCCCCATCAGACACCGGCTTCAGTGGTCATGACGAGTGCCCTCCGGACGCAGGTGAAACGTGTACGCTTTACATGTACTTTTCCAGATATGCGCCCGAGTCAGTTTTCAAGGTGATAGTCGAAAACACTAATCTGTATAGCGTGCAGTCAACTCTGCATAACGTGAACACGACAGCTGATGAAATAAGGAAGTTGTTCGGAATGCACATCATGATGGGTGTCGTCCATTTGCCTCGGGTAAGGCTCTATTGGAACCCGATGATGAAGGCTCCACTCAAACTATGACCGAGAAGCGCTTTTTCAAGCTTCGAAATAATCTGCACATTGTTCCAGAAGATTTCGACTTCCACAGTGAAGATCGCCTGTGGAAAGTGCGTCCTTTTCTGGAACTTATAAGAAAGCGATGCTTGGAGCTGGCTGTTGAGAAAGAATGCTCAATCAATGAGCAAATGATCCCTTTCAAGGGCCAGCTTTCTATAAAACAGTACGTTAAAGGTAAGCCACCTCTCTGGGGCATAAAAGTGTTTGCTCTATGTGGTAGAAGTGGTTTACTATACGACTTTGCGGTATACCAGGGAGAAAACAAGATTCCTGCTGAGCTGAAGAAAGACTACGGTCTTCGTTCTGGCGTTGTCTTGCATTTGTCTAAAAGAATTCCTTCTGGATGTAATTATCAGCTTTATAACTACTTTGCATCAGTGCCCCTCCTTCGCTGACTACGACATGACAAACAGTGAGAAAAAACGGGCTAAGCAAGTGCCCACTTGAATAAAAAAATGTGATGAACAAGAAGCTGCGAGGATACTCCGCTGAATACGTCACAAGTGATGATGTCGTAAGGGTGGTCCGGAAAGACAACAATGCTGTGTCTGTTGCATCAAACTTTGTTGGCATTGGGGAGGAAGAGGATGTCAAAAGGTGGGACAAAACCAAGTGTGAGCACATATTTGTGAAGCAGCCCGAGATCACTGCCAAGTACAATCGAAACATGGGAGGCGTTGACAAGATGGACTTTCTGCTGAGCCTATACTGCACCAAGATCAGGTCAAAAAAGTGGACCCTGAGGGCGATATTTCATTTTGTAGACTTGGCCGTCTGTAATGCTTGGATAGAGTACTTACATGACAACGCACACACATGGCGGTCAAAGCTGCTTGATCTCCTGCACTTTCGCCTGCAAATTGCGGAGGCCCTCATCAGCAGTGTGCCTAATACAAGGAAGCGTGGGAGGCCGCCCTACGAAGACGTTCTGAAAGATGTTCCTCATGAGAGGAACGCCGGCATTCGACGGCCTTGCTCGGATGCACGCTATGATGGCGTGAACCAGTGGCCAGAAGCCCGGGACCAAACCCTTCCTTCTAGATGCAAGTATGAAGGTTGCAAAGGGCGAACAAGAGTTTTTTGCAAGAAATGTGAAGTACCACTTTGTATGATGAAGGATCGTAACTGTTACTACAAATTTCACACTTGAAAAATTATTCCCGATTCTTGACCTCTATGACGCTATATACACAATTGTGTAGACGACTAAAAAATAAACTGCTCTTGTATTTTTGTCAGTAGCCTTCCAAATCATCTTATTTGGTCAAATATAGATAGTAGAAACAGAAAAAAAACATTTTTTGTAGGAACCAGCCAGTGGCGTCTGAAAGGGTTTTATTCATCTCCGATGCAAAATTTTTTGGTTGCGGATGCAAGGTGCGAGAGAAATCTCTCTAGCCTTGTTAGCATTGCCTGCTATGTATGAAACAGAGTATACAATGCGAAGGCAGCTCGAGGGAGGCCATGACTGCAGGAGCCACGTCTTCTTCTTTGTCAAGTCTTATGTCATTCCAGATTCCATCGGAGCAAAGTACACAAAAAAAAGGGGGAAACAAACTAAGAGGCACTGCAGAATGTAATATGCATTATTGTAGTGATCCTGTGTGGCGATCAAGCATTGCCAAAGCGTGGCGTTGCAAACAGTAGAGTACTCAGCAGTGTGATCAATTCAGCTTGTTGAACCTACTGCCACCTGGCAGCTCACCCCTTGGCTAAAGGAACATAGCTACTGTCACTTATGTTGCTACAGGTGGGTGATGCATGTCTTATGATGGTGCTGTAGCTCATGAATGCTCAAAATGAATAACTAGCCATGTGTATGGCTATACACATTCCTTTAAGTATATACTGAGTGACTGATGAATCAACGCTGCTGTACATAATTGTTACAATTAGTGAGAAGTACGGGTGAATGGTTGGCCTGGTTAAGCAGTGGCCAGATTCGCAGCTAAAGTTGGTGCATTGCATACCATATTGAATGTTGTTAACTTTTCATATGTACAATGGCTGGAACTGTACACATAGACACACAGCTTGTATAGCAGCATACAGAAGTAGGTCGGCATATCGAATTTCTGTGAAGGAACACTGGAGAAACAGTACAAAACATACAAGCATGCAGAGGGACAGGCAACTGGCTACTATAGCCTGCCTGTGTCTATTCCTTACAATGGCGGCTGGAAACCAGTCTCACCTGACTGAGGTAAGGGTTGTTGGCTCTATACAAATACCCCATAGGCCAGGCATGGTTTCGGCAGGCTCAATAAATCAGTTTCATAACTTACAAACAATGCATGACAATTGTATTCATCTATAAGTGCTGCTGTAATATCAAGGCACTAGACAGCCGAAGAATTCAAGAAAAAATTTGACTTGTATGATGCATATGTAAAAAGGCTTTGTTTGACTTTGTCATGCATCAGTTTAACAGTGTTTTACTACTAAGAGTAAATTATTGTACATACAGTAATGTATCCTAATGTCCAACAAACAACAAGTTCATGAAAAGACTAAACTAAGAGATTTCAAACTGATGTTTACATGCAGTAACTCACCGTCAATTTGTAACTTTCAATAATTTTACATTCTGCAATTCCAGCATAGTTGTCCTCCTGATCATGAAGACTTTCCAATTTCTGCGGGTCCCATTCTTTGCAGACCTGTGTGGAAAGTTTGATGACCTCTGTGCACAAAATCTTTTTGTTTGCAGGCTCTCATTCAATTTTCTAATAGCATCCTTGTACTCAGATGCACGATCTTTTAGGAGTATCAAATATCTGCAAGAAGTTTACCTAAGCCTAACAGTAGAAACATACACTATGCATACGCGCCGACTATGGGGGGGGGGGGGGGGTAGCCTCCCGGCCCCCTGACGATGCGGAAGCCTACCCCCACTCCCTACCCCCACACACACTTAAAGTGTCATTACTAGAGCTTTTTCACTCACATCATTTGAGATTTCTTTTGACTTGCCTTGACCTTTTCACTTAAAATTTTATTGTGGCTAGTAGCTTGCTACATTATTGTTGGCGCGAATACGCATGGCTTCTAATTCGCATTTTTGCTTTATTTCTGCAAATCCTGACAATAGGAGGACAGGCACATTAGAAGCACCAGCGATGGCTGCCTCATCCGTATCTTCTCACGTCAACATTGTTTTAAATTTACACTGTACACAGTACACACATACACAATATATTTAAATATAAATACAGGACAAATTTCATTATATTTTTGAAAGAGAAGGAGGTAGCCAAATAATTATTTCTAAAGGTATGGATAGCCTATGCCAGGGAATGAATTTGTTGCTGTATGTTCACCTCGCTTCAAATTGCCTAGCATGCTTTTTCGACCCTGGAAAAAACCTATAGACTTCAGTTACCCCTTCGGCAGAGTCTTTTATCTACGGCGTTTGAAATGCACGTGAATGATATGCGTCTTATTATTGCTTCTCTTTCCAGTAAACAATACTAATGACTCACAAAAAAAAACATTAATAATTCATAACATTTATTAGGGATGGAAACATCGTCATTTGTGTGCAGAGGTCATAAATATGTACAGGGTGTCCCAATTAAATATCACACACCAAGATTTTAAAAAGCAATGCGTTACTGGAAGAAAACCTAGCGCATATTGTTTACAGTACAATGGAGTAGCTGCCAATAACTTTTTTTGGTACTGAGATTTAATTAGGTAATTGTAATTAATAGTCTAATTCGAGACATACTATCATAATTATCAAAGTGTCTATGATGCATTTGTAGGTACAGCCAAGGGACATCTAACTGTGGTAGTTTCAGCAATGTACTAATTGCGTACTAATTTTTTACGATTGACAAATAAACCCTGCGAAATATGGAGAATACCACATGACTACGCTCACACCAGCATCATAAAGCAGCACCCTGGAACAGGCTCCCTCTGAGTTAGCCAGAACAAAATAAAGGAAATAAAGAAAAACATTGTGATCGAGCTAGTGCCTTACACTCTTAAGCAAAATTACACCCTTTTGCCACACAACAATAATCATCTGTCTTGTCCGCATTTCCTTTCTTTAACGCGGCGAGCCCGGTACATTCCAGTAACGAACAGCATGCACGTTATCAGCATGACATAGCATTCCCGACAGGAAAATAGCAGGCGCGGCGTTTTCAAGAAAGGAAACGCAAGCAAGGCAGGTGACGATTATTTTTGTGTGGCAGAGATACACCCAAAGGGTGTAACTTTGCCTAAGAGTGTATCTGCCATGCCCCAAGCCGAATTAATCCGTCGCGTTTAGTGTTAGTTGGAAACAAGCTGTGATAGCTGTTGTCTTAGCATAGATAAAGTGCATGGATGGTTTTTTGTTTTTTGCCACAAAACCTGTCACCACAAAAGCGAATTGACAACGTCAGTGCAGATGTTTAAAGGTGCGTTTTGTTTCGTCCCAGTTTCCATGTCTTTCTCTAATGAGCAGAAAGAAAACATGATCCTTGCCTTCGGCGCTCCAAATAGCAACAAGAGGAAGGCCACAAATATATATTGGTCATAGAAGTGTGGTGCTCGACCAAACGCATTGACTATCATCAGAAATTATGAAAACCTGAGACAAATTGGAAGGATCAAGAAACAGTGGCGAAGGATTCCATCTTTGAGACCTAGCTTACGCACAGATGTTCTACAATTTATGGCCTCAAACCCTCTAGCTAGTGTGCGGGACATGACCGCCCAGGTACCAATTTCCAAGTCATCAGTTTGGAGGATTGTAAATGATGGCCTTTCGACCGTACCACCTTAAACAGCACCAATTCTAGGAATATAGGGATCTGTAGAACCGGCTTGATTTCTCAAATTGGGTCCTCACAAATGCGGGTGCGTCACCGGACTTTATGAGCAACATCATGTGCACAGATAAAACCAATTTCTGCAGAAACGCCCAGGTAAGTTTGCATAATGTGCACTATTCAAGGGTCTCCAATCCACACTGGGTAAAGTGCAATCGGCACAAGTACAAGTGGTCGTTCAATATGTCGTGCGGAATTTACGCTGGTGCTATAATCAGTCCCATCTTCTTCGATCACAGACTGACTAGACAGCGTTAAATAGACTAAATCCTTGAAGGAGTGGTTGATAAGTTTCTCAGCAAAGTCCCGCTGTCACGTCTTCAACCTCTGTGGTATCAGCAAAATGGGGCATCCACATACAGCAGTAGCTGAGCATACAACTGGCTGGATGCGACTTTTTATGTGCAATAGATTGGAAGGCACGGGCTTGCAAATTGGCTGGCTAGGTCAGCTGACTTCTCTCCAATCTATTTCTTTCTTTGAGGTTATGTGAAAGTTCATGCTTGCATGATCAAGATGGATGTCAGATTAGCTCAAGGAAAGAATAATGGATACCTGCCATAGAATTCGAGCATCGGTCATCAAGAAAGCCACTGAAGATGTGATAAAGCAGATTCAGTACTGTGTGGCTGCAGAAGGAGACCTATTCGAACACGTCCTCTAGGCAGCAGCTGGTGTTCAACAGGGCTTACGAATTCATAGATAATAAGAACAAACTGAAATCTGATGTTTTTTTACTTTTTGTGCAGGAATCCCGATTGCTTATTCAGCTTATTTAGAAGTGGCATATATTTTTTTTCTTGAACGATGTTCAAGGTTTTGCTTTATTTCTAGACGTGGGTTGCTTCTTAGTCTGTTTTGCTTTTATTTTTTGGCAAGAACATGTTTCTGCAGCACGCATACACTTACACGAAAAATAAAACCATCACTTTAATTTGGTTTCTGGTGCGAAAGCAAGTTTTTGGCGCAAAATATAGCTGTGCGCGCACTCTTTCGATGCGGTGCTAACAGAGCTGGGATTTCGAAACATTCCATGCCTATTTCATGGCTTTTCGTGTTTCGTGCATAGTCAGTACGGTGCTTTGGCCGCATTATCAAGGGGCTTTAGTTATCGATGTGATCAGTCGACGTTGAGAGATGGATAATAAGTGTGACGTAGAAATGGGAGGAAGGAATAGCTGCAAAACGCGAAACCTGCTGGTGGTGCGCCGCTTCAGTACCATTATCAAGGTGATGCGCTGTCTCTTCGGGTTTGTGACAGGCATGCAGTTGCTTTCAATCATCTTATTTGAGGGCGCTGCTTTATGACATGGGTGGGAGCGTAGTCATGTGGTATTTTTCATACTTTGTGATGCTTTTTTACCAGTCGCAAAAATCTGTACGCAGTTAATACGTAACTGAAAACACTCTAATTAGATGTCTTTTGGGGAGTGCCTACAAATGTCCCATTGACACTTTGATAATTGGGACAGTACTTCTCGAGTTAGATAAATAATTGCAATTACCGAAATAAATCTCAGTGACAAAAGAATTACTGGCGGCTGAAGTAACGCTACTGCTGTTTTTTCAAGTCTTGGCGCATGATAGTTGGAGCACCCTGTATAATTCACTCAGCAACCGAAATGAGGCCAAGCTGGATTCACTCGAAATCAGAATGAACAGCAGTCATGCACAGCAGCGCTTATACTCGGACTCACAGAAAATGAAGACAGAGAGAGAGAGGCTGCAGTTTTGCCGGAAAGGTGAAGCAATATTAGTGATAGCCAAATATACAACAATTACACGAAGGAAGATTACACCACTGAGAGACGCCAGATTCTTGGTGGTGGGAGAGGAATCAGGCTGTGAAACTGAATTGTCTCCTACTATGAGGTGTTGTAAATTATCTTCTACGACAGGTGACCTATATATATATATATATGTACACATGGGGTTCGGAAAGCTGGAAAGCATTTAAAGGGAAACTCCGGCAATTTTTTGCCCTTGTCAAGATAATGGAATAATTAGGTTCCTGACAGCCCCCTGTCACGAGTCTGATAGTAGAATTGTACCGCAAATTCGAAAATAATTTTAAATAAGCAAAAAAAGTGCAAAACTGAAAGCAAAACTTGACTAAGCCGTCAAGCGAACATCTTCGTATGATGTCACAAGTGTTCCCCAGCAGAGAAGGCACGCAAGGCATGCCGGTCTCACCTGCTGGGTGAACGAAACCGGCGAAGAGCAGACGTTCAGCTGGTTTGTGACTGCGCCGGGCTTTCGGCTGACAATTTCAGCTGCACCAGCTCTTGGGCTGTGTCAATTAGTGACAGCTGTGATTCCGACAAATTCAATAGCTATGAATCGCCGTTCACATTTGGCCCACCACTGCAAGAGCCAGCGCCCACGCACAACATTTCGTACTGCAACATGAAGACCAAGGGTAGCCCTAAGCACTGATATTATATGTGCTGCTTGCTATTTTAGGTGTTTCACCCCTTCTCAGGGGAAGTGCTTTGCATGCTCACTGTATGATATGAAGCACAACTTTCTGCATTTGTTGCCCCGCAAGAACGCCGCTGACAGCCCAAGGCACCGACTGGTCCATTTGTTTCCGGCGGCAGGTGCAGCGACCACCCATCGTTCGCTTGAGATATGATGCTAGCCGCTCATCGGTAACATTAATTAATGTCAGAACATATCAAAACATGCAGATTTTGTGCATGTGAGCACCGTCGCATCACATTGAGTTGCGCTGAGAGGAGCGACCACATACCTTCAAAAACAGCGAGCGAGAGACTGCAGTATGGGAGCGTTGTTATGCTGTCTACTTATTCTTTGCACTCTCTTCATGGATATAATGTGTTCTGTAAGGCAGACACAGGCGAGGACTTTGTGCATATGATTGTTTATTTAGAGAACTCGAAGTTTTCTCGCAGAAACACCAATGCCAGTATTGACACCATTGGCAGCTGAACAATGTGGTTGTTTACGCTGCTGTATCGCAGGGGCCTCTGCTTGCTGACCATTTGGGATAAGAGGCAAACAGTGCACCTCGGAAGCTAAGTAATGAGTCAGCATAACAATAAATAATAATACACCCATGTATGCAGTCACATTTAATTTAAAACTTTGAGAGTCGAATTATTTTGAAAAAAACTTTCCCAGGTGGTCAAATTACTTTATTGCGGATCTTAAATGTACAAAATGTATAAAGTCGGGAATAAATAGTAAAAAGAAATTAGGAACAGTATTTTGGTGTATGCATCACTTAGAACTGCAAAATGTTCAATAGTATTTCAGTGTGTGGTTCTCCTTGAAACACGGTTCTACGCACAGTGCCTTATCGCAGTCTTCACACCTAAAATGCGTGTCTGTTCTCCTCTTGGAGCGACGAGTTGTGTTGGCGCACACATTACATCTTCTCTGCGTGAGGCTGCCTTGGGCAGAGGTCTGAGGCACCCTCTCGTGTAAGCGCGTTGCCACAGAGAGCGAGAATACCTCGTGAGCGGTGGTGATAAACAAGCTAAGAGCAGCGCCAATCAAAATAGAAATCAACTTCTGCCACCCCTGCAAGAGAGCGCTGACAAAGAGAAAAATGACGTTTCGCGCGCCTCCGTTGCGATCACGCAGCGAAACCGAAACCGCAAAAGGGGTGTTGCCGCAATCTGCGCAACGCGCTGAAGCTAGAATTCTGTTTATCTCCCCAAGAAGGTAGCACAAATTTCAAACGCTTCTTATAAGTCCTAAGAGGTGACAGCAACCCCCAGTGAGCACGCATCGTCATTATGGCGCGGAATTTCAAACGGAGGGTCGAAACCGTACCCGTACGGCAAAGACCTTGCGGGACAGAAAACCGCCGCCGTACATATATGGCAAAAACCTTCAAAGGGTTAAGGGAAGCACTGGCGAGTACGACTGGCCGTGTTCGAGAACGGCAACCTACGGGTGTTGATAGTGCGTCGTATCGTCACTTCTAGCTTTTTACGTGTGCACTGTACGAAATAAGGAATGCTTTATTTCAAATCCGTATGGTCTTAACTGAAATACAGAAGCAGTTTTCTTCATCCTAATGCCTTAACTAGCTTCAGGTCAGTCGCTCAGGTCCGCTAATGCAGTAAACGCATGAACTCGGCGACTGTGATAGGCTCAACCTCAGCTGAACGCAATTGGCATCGGCTCAAACTGTGTGTGCGGATGGCGAGGGCTGAAGTTTCTGCAGCCAACAATGCAACACCACTTGCCTCCCATCTCTTGCCCATCTACAGGGAATGCAAATTCTTGTGCAACAGCAACTTCTCACGCCATGCACTAGCTCATGATCATGGATTCCTCCACGCTCTCATCGCTGTCTGCACGATCTCGGCGTTCTCTGGGTGGAACGTTCCTGACCTCATACACAATGTTGCCCGTAACTGGGAATGAGGTAAGGTAGGGTGTTCGAGCCAATTAAGGGGAAACGCTCCTTAAACAACTTTTTTTTTTATTACTTGTACTAGAGGTTTGAAAATTTAGTAAATTATAGTTTTCTGTGCAGATTTCAAATGTAATTTTTTGTGTAGCTGTTATAGTTTTTGAATTATGCGATGCACAACAACAAGATGTAGTCATCTTTGTGGGCACTTTTGTATCTACTAAATTTTCACTAAAATCATCGTGCTGTAGCTTGTTTAGCTCCTTGTAGATCACGAAGGGCAGATATCTAGGCAAACAGCATGCACATTTACTGGAACTAAGCAAAAAGATTGGAGCATTTCAACTAATTTTCTTTCTCGATTTCCTGAAATATAACCTTGTATTTTCACATCCACTGCTGGGAGATTTTGAAATTTCAAGAAGGTATCAGCACTGTACATATCTTCAAGAGTATGTATGCCAAATTTCATTAGCATAAGACAATTATAGATGTACAAGGTTACTTTCATGTGATTGTGAAAAAAAATTTATCTTAAATGTCCTAATTTTTTCTTTATAGTTGCATTAATTGTAGATGCTGTTTGAATAGATATCAGCACTTAGCGTTCTACAAAGACCTAAGTAAGCTACAGCAGAAGGCTTGTTGCAAAAATTTATTACACCCAAGAAAGTGCCCACAAAATCACTATTTTGCCATTGTGTAGGACATTACTTAAGAACTATAGCGGCTACACAGAAACCAATGCATGTAATCTCTTGTAATCTGCTTGTAATGCTCTATAAGTAGGTGGATTTTCAAATCTCTCGTACAAATATTTAAAGAACGTTTTTTCGAGGAGCGTCTCTCCTTGATTGAATTCATCTGTAAAAAAATTGTGCAACTCTGAAACGTGATTTTTTTAGGACATGATGGGAATGTTCAGAGGAAAATACTCAGAGAATTTCATCAACATCCATTGACATCCAAAAATTGCCGGAGTTGCCCTTTAAGAACCTAGAGTTCTTGGGGTTTTCATAGCATTAACCTTGCCTGTATTAGTAAACATGAATAATGCAGTAAAATTAATAAGAGCAAAGAATAGAGGCTTACCTTAAGATAAAGAGACCATGCTACAGGGTATGCCCGAATTATCATGTCAAGCTGCGTAGGTTTCATCTCTTTCAGCTTCAGCATCACCATGTATACTGAAATAGCAACAGCTCGTGTCATTACACTCACGCTTCCAGTCAAAGATATTAGCAGTCTGCATTCTGCTGAAGGTCTCATCACAACTACAGCCTGTGCCAAAAGAGTGTGTTCTGCTAAGTCTGTGGCCAGAGTTGTTTTGAGGTCTAGTGCTGGCACTGAATTTTTCAGCACTGGGCTGTTTCTAGTTTATGGAGGCAGTGGAGTTTCAGCCTTCTTGCTTGAGCGGTTACAATAGCAATGGCAGTCAAAGGAGACAAGCACCAACACCAATAGCAGAGGTAGAGAGTTACAGCCATGGGGGGAACCATGGTTTAAAGAGTGTGAAAGCGACCAAGCTCAGATGTAACTTCTGTGATTTAGTTTGTGAGAGCACTGTTCTTGCTTTCGACTCTAGCAATCGCCACTTCATGGCACCTCTGCCAAAACAATTTTGTAAATGACCCAGACACCCCAATGAGTATGAGAATGTTTTCCTTCAATGAATGCATACTGCGAGACGCTGAAACAAGAGGCGAGGATTTATGACACATGGTGAGCTTCTGGATGGGAGATTCGGATTATATAAGAAATTAACAAGTGATTGGAACTTATTGCTCATAGTCACTTTTTTTAAAGCGAAGCTTTCTTTGCTTCTTTCTTCGACTTTCCCACTGTTGCTGCTGCTGTGCGGCACACTGCGAGCGTCAGGGGGGGGGGGGGGGGGAGGAGGGGTCGTTCAGAGCGTGTGTATACATGACAGGAGCGAGTCAGAAAAGAAAGGCAACCGGAAAAAGTTTTTTTCACCCCACTGCGTTGAATGTGCCCAATGCCCTCTGGAGCTCCCTGGACGTCGCCACATTAGCCTCTTGACAGCTGAATTATCCGTGACTCCCCTCAGAAACACTGCAGCGCTTCCCTTTCTACTAAGGTGCGAGTTCAGAGGGGACATAGACAGAACTGTAGAGAGAAGGGAGGAGAAGAGGCAGTTTCCATACAAGGGAGGGGGGGGAGGTAAGTGATGTGAGGGGGCAAGGAAGCCCAACTACTATACGACAGCGGTTGCGGGGAAACTGGATAAGCTTCAGTACAAGGTAAGGTACGTTGCTGCTATTTATGAAAAACCATACCATACCATACCATACTACCATACAAATATGTCGAGTGGACAAATTACGCAGGGCATGCAGAAGCAGGCCCCCATTAATTAAAGTGCACAGGGTCCAGGAGACACTACAAAAGTGGTCGACCGTCAAATCAACACTTTTGTGCCAGCCACGGTAGCTTTGCGACTATGGCATTGCTAGAGGTCGTGGATTTGATCCAGACTGTGGCAGCTGCACTTCGACGGGGGTGAAATAGAAAACACGTGTACTTAGATTTTGGGACACATTAAAGAACATCATAATCTAATTCAAGTTTAATACTTCTGCCACAATGCAATGTACCATGGTAACCACAATGCTCAACCCTCTCAAAGGTTATGAAATATGGCGCACAACAATGCCTCAAGCAAACACTTCTCCCTGTGTGTTCTGTGTACTACACAGAACAGCAGCGGTGCATGCAAGGTAACGTTCAACATCAACTCACCCCTCTCGTGTTAGACTAAACGTTGAAGAAATTAAGCTTTAGCCATCAACATCACCGCCAATTATCATTAATCAAAGCATCCAGCACGGAAAGCTTCACTTAAATCGATTCCCAATGTGCGTGGGATCTGCATAATTTTTTTTGGTAATATTTTGTAAATTTTTGTAAAAGACTTTCTATTCTATCACCTGCTATTCACTATTACTAATAAACAGTCAACAACCTTGCAATCAATGTCACTGTGTCTCCTCTTAACGTGACCTTAAGACATCCACAACTCCTTAAACCTTCCCTCACCAATATCGAGGGGAGCATTAAGTGAGGCCATTTACACCTTCTTGGAATTCTGCACTCCTCGAAAAGCTTGCACCCTTTGTAATGTATCTTGTCCAGAAACAATAACTGCCGTCTATCTTGCTTGCGTTTCCTTTCCTTAGTGCTGCGCACCTGGTACTTCCAGGTCATGAACAGCATGTATGTTATCAGCATGACATGTCATCCATGACAGGAAAGTCATGAGCACAGAATTTTTAAGAGAAAAAACAAAACCAAGACAGATGACGATTACTATCTGGGGACAAGATACGACCCAAACGGTGTAAACATTCCTTTTTTAATGTACTGTACCAGAGCAGGCCAATGACTATAACTGCAGATTCACTGCAAGCCTTCATGCTTAGTGGAGTCACAGTTACAGTTGCCTATGCAATTCTGGCACAAGCTATACATTCAAGAGTAATTTACTAGAGTACTACAGGTACACATACAAAACTTTTTCTTTCCCCCCATAAGGTGCCAGAAGCTTAGAGAAATGGCAGGTTACAACATCAGACATTCAGCTACAGATGAATATGGAGCCCCTGTGAATCACGAACAAGGGAGTGCAACGACCATATGCAGGATGTGCCTTCAGTCTATCCATTTTATCAATTTCCAATAATGAAATTCATTGCTGATGCTTAACTATTAACTAATACTGCCAAGAAAATGATAACTGCCCTACCCAAGTCTGTGTCACCACTTTCAATAGCTTTCACGAGGGCTCTTTCCTCCTGGCCAAGTTCCACGAGAATGGGTACCTGCTCGGACGCCCTTGGCTCACAGTCAAGAAGCTGGTTAACATGAAGGGAGAACAGGTGGGAGGGCTGAAAGACTGAACACTTCAAGGCACAATGAACTTAAAGCAACTGGAGAAAATTTTCACAAATTACACCCATTGTAAGTAACAGGCCCACTTCACAGCAACAAAGATTTACAGGAAAGCCAGAACAAAAACTGAGCATATTAAAAAATATATATATAGACAGTGCAAATTTTACCCCAACATTCACCTAAATGTGTGACACTGCAGTGATCCATTAACAGAATCTGAGTGTCAGGGCTAGGGTGTGTTGAATGGCCAGTTATGTAATGATGCTGTATTGCAATTTGAATGAGTCACACAGTGTGCTGTGCATTGTATGTTACCACTCCTATTTCCGTTCAGCTTGTGGGTATGCACACAAACTATATTGACAGCCTGAATCAACCCATCTATGTTGCTCAAAACCTTACAAGTTATAAGCCTTAAGTGATAAGGAATGAGAACACAAACTTTGCCTTGTGCCGGCTTCATCACAGCTGTACATATAAGCTGTAGCAACAGCAGAGCAAAGTGGTGCACTGTGCACCCAAACCAAGTGTGACTTGAAGTTGATTGATTGAATGGTTGGGCCTAATATTTAAAAGCAACACTTCGGCTATGAGGGACACTGTAGTGAACTGTTTTGGATTAATTCTGATCACCTTGGGTTGTTTAACAAGTTCCTAAATCGAAGTATACGAGCATTTCTGCATTTCATCCCATAGAAATACAGCCACTGTGGCTGGAAATTGAACTGCCAGCGCCCCTCTCATCAGCATAATGCTATAGCCATTGAGTTACCACAGTGGGCTCATGCTGATGTAGCCACAGTAAAGTACAATATGCAGTTAGCACATTAACATACACAAAACAAACAAGCATCCAAAGTGATTACATTACTTTGAAGTGAAAGTCAGCAGGCAATGAATGCCCTGGGCAAACTGAATCACAATGGCAAGAACTCTTTAAACAGCCAAAGAACTAGGCCCACGCCCTCCAAATAAACCACTAACCTTTATAGCCAGGTCTTGCCTTCCACAATCCACTGCTTTCCTGGCTATTTCTGAGTAAAGAATTCCAGGTGATGAATCCAACTTTTCTGAAATGGCTTTCGCAACTTCATCTGTCGGAATGTGCAATTGGGCTACCTAAGGAATGGCGTGAGAAAGATGCAACTTTCAACTTGCAATCGACAATTTTTATTTCACAGTGGTGTATGAAAATTTTAAAAGCTTTGAGAAGGAAACAGACTTTTTTTTTTTGGAATGTTACTGTAGGCAAGAAATGAACCAGCACCTTTACTATTTACCAATGAGCTCATTTCTCTGAGTCATAAATTGACAAAGAGGACATGGTCATTCTTCAGTGCAGGCAAGAATCACCATGTGAAGACATGTCACTAACCGCAGAGTGGGCATGACTCGTTGACAATATTCCTTGACAATCCAACAAGAGCAGCTCTGTTCTAACATAGTGTGTGATGCACCAAACATTAGCTTGTGGTAGTTATTTTCTTTTGCATTTTGACATCTTTTTAAAATCTATAACATTAAAAAAACTAAATGGAAGTTGTGTTGGGAAACCGTACTTCCTAGCTTCTGAAAAGTTTTCGGTGCCTGATCTTTCTTTATTTAGCCTACCAAGTTTATGAAGGACTTGAAAGTGGTTGGTGTTTCAGAAACAAACTTTTAAAAATATATTTATAGCCATTTGGCAAGGGATAACAGGTTCGCAACTATACAGTAGACTTCCATTATTTCGACTCCAGTCAATTCGATCCCGGCCGGTGTCCATGCATTTCTACAGGCCCAAGCTCTAATTATTTCGATCCTAAAATTCAACTTTGCTGGACAATTCAAACTTGACCAATCAGAACGCACGCACCTGACCCCTATGTCGTGATTCCCATGGTGGCCCCAATAACGACCCATTTAGTAGCAGCATCTGTCTCTGCGGAGCCTAGGGGACAGTTAATGCGCTTAACATGCATTAAAAAAATTTCCATCAATAGCTGCCCTAGGAAGATTTCCAAGCCATAAATGTAGCTCACGATATCCGATTACGGTATTTACACTTTTCAAACACATGCGTTTTTAAATTTTTTTTGTCAGGAAAATTGGTTCAAAAATTGCCTGCGCAGTGCAATCGGACAAGATACCAAAACCACCTTAGTGGCGTTTGTATGCTTTAATGCATAACATTGTTGAGCTGTAGCGAAGCAGGCTTTACGAAACTGGCGTCCATTGTACAACACATATTTGACCCTTGCCAATTTTCGTTGCTAAAAAATCGGGTGCGCGTTGGAGTTCTACTTTGTTTAGGAGCTTTAATGTTATTTCTACATTAGTTTTCTACATTAGACACATATAAAGCGGGCGAGCAGGTGATTCGAGAGCATGTTAGAATTAGAAAAATACTACCAAATGAACCAGTGGTGCCTTTTGGAGTTTTTGTCTGCATCTTGTTTAATTTGACCCGCTGAATAATTCTATCAATTTCGTCGGTCCCGCCAGGATCGAATTAACGGACGTCGGCTGTATTACTGCGGCATCTGCACAGTGCACAATAACTTTATTTCAAGTACTGCATTGTGCCATACCGCAAAATGCAGTATGGCACACTTTTCTTTGACAATTCTTTCATAGTAAGCACTGCACTAAATCCTTCAAATGCCAATAAAAGAGCATGCTTAAGTTGAAACCGAGCATTCAACCAAACTGTCCCATCTGGCAATTGATCTAAGAAGCAACGCTGACATCAGGTTGAAAAGAAAACAACATACTATATCGTTCTTGTTATTCGGTGTCTGCCCTTACTACATATCTACAGCAAATTTACATGTGGTATTCCAACAGGAAGAAATAGAAAATGAGATCATCATGCAAGCTGGTTTGTCAAATTGTCTTTTGTTGGTCATCAACAGCCTCAACATATTGCAGAAGCATGTAATGCTGGGCCGGTTGGTTTAACATGGCTTCAACAGAGCAGGAAAGTGTTTTTTCCTCCTGTTTGTCTTCGTTTCCGGTGCTGTTTTACTATCACAAATTTCCTTCTTGCCTTGGATTCACATGTAAATTAAGCATGGATGAACAAAACCAAAATGCTTCAAGACTTAGAGAGCATTGAGATTCAACGTTGTGCGTTGGGTAAGACATGTCTGAGTGTTCGAGCATGCCAAAAATATGCAGAGGACACACACAATTAACTTGAGCACTTAAGCTTGACAGTAAGGGCCACTGCACCAGCCTTTCCTTCTTCAGCCTCCTCACAAGGGCCACCATTCAGATTTCCCAGCCGTTCTTGGTCAAATGTAGAGAATTTCTACAGTTCTGGTGGCTCACCTTATAGCAGGCCCAGTGTGCCAAAATACGACTGGTGCCCTCTAGGTCCGGGATGCGGAGGTACTTGGCAATCTTGAGTGCAAGGTAGTAGTGCTGCCGCAGTACCAACCGGTCTAGCAGGACATCGATCGAAAGGCATTGGAGCCTTAGCAAGCACACTGTCAAGGGAAGCCACAGATATGCCAAAGCAGCAATACTGTCACAGGTATAAAACTATTTACACAATGTATTTACACGATGCATATATAAACAGCAGCTGAGAATCCCAAGAGGCTGTTGCCACCTCGTCGTCTTTACCGACAACAACCTTGTCCTCCTTTTCCACCGTAACAATGCTATATTCCTGCATGCATAGACTAAAGGAAAATTAATGCATTGGAAGAAAATGATTGTTTATTTGTAACAAGGATAGGCCAGGCAAACACATTAATAAAAGGAGTAATGTCTTCGCATTATGTGGGCAATGCTCTTACCAATTGAGCTACTGCGGCACTGTTTTCCGCACCAACGCTATCGCGTAATGCGAAGACGTGAGTTCGTACCCACCTGGGGCCAGTTTTTTTTCATCCACTTTCATTTTCATTCATCATTTTCTTAACTCATTAAATAAGTGCAAGAAATTTCTCCTATGTTGTCCTTGGTGTCACTGTTTGTTGGCTTCTCAGGATAGGATTAATAAAAATCGGGCCCCTCGTTTCCCTTTTTTCTCCTTCATTACATTACGGGGGTCCTGAATTCAGCAACACTGATGAGTTCAGATGGCATGTGTGGGTTTATTGATCAGTTGCCGTCACCCAAATAGATCACACACTCGTGATGTCTCCGGCAGAAAAAATTTTCCACATCTTCTGCCAAGGTTTGCGAGTGGTGGCCCTAGCTAACACTCCCAGAGTTAGTTCTAGTAGCAAAACAGAAATGCCCCAGAAAGTGGATGGGAAAACAGTGCTGCGGTAGCTCAATTGGTAAGAGCATTGCACGCGTAATGCGAAGATTTGGGTTCATATCTCGGCTGCGGCCAGTTGTTTTTTCATCCACTTTCATTTCCATTAATTTATAAATTCTTTAACTCAATTAGTGTAAGTAACTTCCCCTATGTTGTCCTTGTTTGTCGGCTTCTTATGAAATGATTTATAAAAATTGGTCCTATATATATATATATATATATATATATATATATATATATATATATATATAGAGAGAGAGAGAGAGAGAGAGAGAGAGGGGGGGGGGGAGGGAGGGAGGGAGGAGAGGGGAAGTGAAGGAGGTGACAGGAGTGGTAGTAGCTGGTAGACTCACCCCCCCCCCCCCATCCCACCCGAAATAAATTTCGGGCTACACCACTGCACCACATTGTTCACTTCACCACCCAGCATGCAAAGGATACTGCGTGTAGGTGAGCGGCAATCCCACCATGTGGTCTCTCACAGCATTCAGAACCCGCAGCAGACGACAAGTTTCAACAAAGCTATTTGGGTTCATGCCTTGCACAAATGACTTTCCAAAGAATGCAGCCTGTAAAGAAAAAAACTCATAAATATGCTGTCAGTAGTACCTGTGATGTGTTGGTTGTGCATATCAGCAAGAACTCTTAATTTATTCCCTTCAAGGCTAAGCTGTTTGCCAGTGACAGTGACATGCAACATGCACAAAACAATGGTAGTGATATTTTATCAATAAAGTGCTACAGCTTAGTCGCACAAAAACAGAGTTGTTATCACTGATTTCACTTTAAAAGCACTAGACAACGACTCAGAAAGTGGCATGAAGTTTTGATGGAAATAAAAAGACCATGCATGTTCTTATGTAAGGACATACCACTTGCATTTCAAGACTGCAACTTGTGAACATCTGCCAGTGTTGTGGAAATGTTGCAAATTATGCAACACCTTCACATCTTCCACATAAATTTTGATTCACAGGGTTTAATGTTTCAAAGCAACACCAGAGCTATAAGAGATGGCCGTACTTGAGGGCTCCAGTTTAATTTTTGCCATCTGGAGTTCCTTGATGTGCACCTAAACCTAAGTATGTGAGCGTCTTTGCATTTTGCCCCGATAGAAATGCAGCTGCAATGGCTGGGCATTGAACCCATGACCTCCCATGCTCAGCAGCGGAACACCATATCCACTGAGCAACCATGGTGGTTTGGTCAACGTAACTAACTATGGTGCTTTATGCAGTCAGATAGCTGCTGTTGGGTAACTATACATTAAGTTTATCTTCGATGTACGAGTTGCTCAGATTAGCATACGTCTCCAAAGCTATACATATATATTTAGTTAGGCAGCTTACCCTAAGCAGCTTCTTTTGCGTTTTAGGCTGGTACTCGTGTGCAGCAGCGTCAATGCACTGCTGGACAGCATGCTCCAGTTCTTTGTTCTCCATTACTGTCCTCAGGTACTCATCAGCTTTGTAGCTCTTTTTCTGAAAGTCACAGGTCAGATTCAGTGGCCAGTCGATTCAGACAGACACATGTTCTGGGGATTGAGTTTTGAAAATCCTATTCCTCACGCACTGCCTGTTCATCCTGCTACAAGTAATGTGCATTGCAACGTAAGACAGACTGGAAAAGTACATCTCACAAAGCGAAAATAGTGTGAAAAAAGAGAAAAGACAAAAACACTGAATTATAAACTACTGTCCACATTGCTGTGCAGGAAGTAGGTAATTTGCACAATAAAAGGTCACATATCTAAGGCTAAAAACAGAATGCTTGATACAAGGCATCTTTCCAAGTGGCCCTTCTCTATCAAAGCATCAGAAAAAAAAAGAAGAAAAAAATAAGAGAAAGCTTTGTTAATAATGAATAAAGTAAACATGAATAATACCAATTCAACAAGCATTACACGAAAAGCACACACCTCAAACTCCACAGAAGCCTCAACAAGAAGAGCACCAGGCTTTATTGAGCCAATTTTGAACACATCTGTCACAACATCTGAAAGCAACAGGCACAAGAAGTGGCATGTAGAATAACTTTATGAAAATTATACGCCAAAGAACCATCAGTGTACTGCTTCTCAACTATGACTTGCAGTAACTTCCTAAAAGAAAGAAGAAAAAAGGAGAGAAACACTAATGTAGATTTAACGCTCACATTGGAATCTATGTGAAGTGAAGCTTAAGTAGAGTGGTTGGAATGCTTTACAGCAAACGGCGATGCACACAACTTGGTCATGACAGGTGTACACGCAGAAAAGTATGACACGTATCAAGCAACATTAAGGAATCTTGTGCCACTTGTGTCACAGTGGGACGTACCCATTCTCAAGGCTTGGCCAAGAACAGGCAAAGCCCCAGTGAAACATACTGAATAGCTAAATCAAAGAAAGTAAATCAAGGAAACCATAAAATTCTATGCACATATCGGCATACTTTGAATTTAATTCTGGGGTTTTATGTGCCAGAACCACGATTTTATTATGAGGCACGCCTTAGTGGGGGACTCCGGGTTAATTTTTACCACTAAAAGATGTTTAACATCCCCCAGTGCACGGGACACGGGTGTTTCTACATTTTGCCCCCTTCGAAATAAAGCCGCCGCAGCCGGGATTTGATCCCGCGACCTCATACTTAGCATTGCAACACCATGGCTGCTAAGCCACCGCGGCAGGTAATTACACTTTGAGGTGACATTATATCTGTGAGATGACATTACTCTGTGACTCACAGGTGACATTACTCTGTGAGGTGACATTATATCTTCCTTTTTTTTGTAGGAATCGCACGTGGCAGAGCATGCCCATTCTGGAGGAGTGGCAAAGAACCTGGTGGAACATGCTGAGTGGCTAAATCAAAGAATCTATTAAAGATGATTCGTCATTCCATTAACACATCGGCATGCTTTAGAGATGCCTGTGAGTCGACATTATAGTGCAGGTTTTATGTAGGAAGTAACCATTGTAATAAACCCACAAATACATTCAGCAAGACAGCAGTCACATTCAGGAAAGTCTGGGTGAGGTTGCAAAGAAAGCTTCGCTTAAAAAAACAAAAAGTTTACATCGCAAACATGAACACCTGTGGTGATTGCAAGAACAAATTCGGGAACAGGTCTAGAAATTTAAGTGCTTGCCAAATTAAGTGAAGAAATGTTGGATGAGTTCAAGATGACAGCAATAGCCAATATTTTTTCCTGTGCGTGAGATGTCCGGGTCAGTAACAAGTAACACTGCAAATGCTGAAAGAAACTCACAATTCCAGTTACCCATTCTAGTTTCATACATGCCGAGCTTGATGTTACTGCAGTTGCTTCATACTGCATCATGGCCCATTAAATATAAGGCATGAGTTTAAATGACAACAGATAAAAATTATTTTTACCTTCCCTTAATTAGGAACACAAACATCTGTTTAGCCATTCTACAATGAAGTCCTTGCAGAAATAAATATTACTGTTATAACTGCAATTATAAGTAGAAAAAGCACAAACCTGTTCTAACCCCCTCATGATGCCTTCAGAGATCGTTTTTGCTAAGTGTAGCCTTTGTGTAGGAAAACACTTATTGACCTAACATGAAAATAGACCACAACTCAATATGATTAATGCCATCTGCATGCTTTGAGTAGACCGCAAATACGATAAGTGGATTCTTTTATTTTCTCACAAACTCAAGGAGGCATAACTGCACTTATAGAAAGACAGCCAAACAATGTTATTACCTGGCACCTTTTGCAAAAGTTCATGACTGATATTGCCGATGATGCGAGCACCGTCCAATTCCTGGACCAAGTATATTGATGTATCAAAAGTATAAGTGCATAGGAGTCAAGAAACAACTGAGTACATTTTGATTACAATGTAGACGACTTACAAAAATGCCAGTCATGCAACAGCTACCCACTTATGGCAATGGGTTTTGCCTGTGCCACATAATGAAGGTCTATAAAATCAGCACCAATACAGGGATACGGTAAAGCTCCCTTTAGCAGGCTTAATGGGACTTCAAGTAAAGTTCTCAACTGAGTGAAACTTGATTCTAGCTATGCTTACATGTAAGAGCTTTCTATAAAGTAAGAAATCTCATAAAATTCTGCTGATGTGAAAAGTCTGCTCAAGTGATGTTCAATTAGGTGGTATTTCTCTATATTCAATTACAATGATGGCAAAGTGACTTGCATAATGACTTATAAAACAGCATTAAACATATAATTAAATTTACACCAAGAGTATTGCTAGTCTAGGGAGCTTTTACGCAAAGTTTTTGTTTAGCCTTTTGCATAGTAATACATGTAGTGTGCATACCACCAAGAAACAGCAACTTACACTGCAATGTGAGTTCTCAGACATTCTGCTAAGATAGTGCAACATGGTAACTCCCTTAGTATGCTCAAAACAAAATTCCTAGTACTATATATACTAGCCTCTGAGTGAATCAGTGAAGCTAATTTTGAGTATAAATTTTGACCAAGCTACTCAATCCTTAACTCTGACACAAAGGATATTTTATGAAATCCCTGTCCATGCCCACAACAAAGACGAGGTTGTTCCAGTGCGCAACAACAGCCCTGCGGCCACACCTAAAAAATAAATATGAGAGAAAGAAAATGAGTGTTATGTTAAGCACAAGCCTTAGAAGCAAGGGTAACCACACATTTCTTTTCATCAACTATTAGAAACAAGACATTCTTTCCCAGCTACAACTACAGTCATCCTGATGATAAATAATAACAAACCGCTCTAGACAAAATCAGTTAAGTACAATACTATAACACTTGCACTAAATTGAACATTACTGCATGCCAAAAGAAACTCCGATTGTGGTAGATGAATTACCTCCTCCTGCACTAATGGTTAATGACGAAATAAATAAAAATAAAGATTGTCAATGAGTCAGGGTACTAAAATGCTGTTGACAACTAGGAATAAGCTACCATGTTTCACTAGCATGATCATTGTTAATGAGCTAGAACAAATTATGAACTAATCAGCCGGCCATAAGGGTTACCATAGCAGTAACGGAAATAGTGTTACACATTATGGCTGAAGAAAGAGAGAGAGACTGAAGAAAAAGCAGGCAGGTTAAGTAGACTTTGTCCAGTTTGCTATGCTACACGTGGGGAGGGGATGGGGGACTGAAAGAAAGACATATTTCACAAATATTTATTGCACTTTCCCATGCACAAAGCCAGGTGCAGCATATATAAAGTCGGGCACTAAAGTCTGTCACCTGCAGGTACCGTAGAAGAGCTCAAGTGGCTTTCTAGACTGATGAACTGTGAGGCCAGGCTCCCAAGACCTTCGCTTCTGTAAATAGCCTATCGTCCAGTCTATTCAAGGCATACTGGAGAGTCTGGCATTCTTTATCAAAGCTAGAACAGTGGCACAGGAGATTATCGATGGTCTCTTTACACTTCCACTTAGCGCGCATGGGTGTGTCTGCCATTTATGCAGTAGTTGTAGGCATTAGTGAAAGCTACTCCTACCCACAGCTGACACAGCAGTGTTGCATCACGTCATGAAAGGTTTGTTGGTAATTGCAAATTTAGTGGTGGGTTGAGGCTGTATAATCGAAGGTTACAGTTCTGAGGAGTAATCCAGTGACTCAACGCAATGCTAGAAGCGAGAATTCTCTGGACAGCAGTCAGCCATCCTAGGATGCTGCTGATGCTTCTTGCACTCATCAAAGAGGAAACCCCACAAGTAATTCAAAAGGTGGCCCACAGTGCTGAAGGTTGCGGAGCGACTGCGCGGTTATCATGCGATGATCACGTGCTCACTCACGGAGTGTAGCGGGGAGAGGGCACATTTCGCTGCTCCCGCTGCTCTTTGCACCTGGCCATGACGCCGCAGCCAAGGCACCCCTGTTGAACTAGAAAGACTCCCTCTTCGCTGCTCTCGCTACTCTGTCCCCCTACAGCGCTCGGCTTTCGTGAGCAACTGACCGCCCCAGGGCCCGAGCGCGGATCCACTCTGGGTGAACTGAACACTTGTCAGCCTCTTGTGTGGTTTCCACATTGTGCAGTTTTTTGCCTCAGATGTGCTTAACGCACCGCCGCTGTGGTTTTGTGTTGTTTGTGATTGCTGTTGTTGCCTTTGTTGGTACACGTACATATAAGGTGAATAAACACCTTAACTCAGACTCACCCTGCCCCCCTGGCCTGAAGCCCCTGTGGTCGCAACTCACTGCGAACTGCGGGTTAGGGGTCACAGCTCTGACTGTTAGTGCTGCTGCAAAAGTGCTAGCGAGCGATTGCTGCTCTGCCACCGCGGCAGAGCGCCATACTCCTATATTTGGGTGCCAAATAATAGGGGTATTACTCAAGATCACGCGGGCGCACCTGACACCTCACCCTTCTCTGGATCACCCCACAAAGAGAAGCTGAAGTGGCAAAACTTGCCCCCTCCCTGCTACCCTACGCGAGTGAGCACGTGATTATCACGTGATAACCGCGCGGCCGCTCCAGAGATATTGGGACGCGCGTGTGATCCCACGAGGTTTTACTTCTATGTTAGTGTTTTTGCTAGAACTGATATCCCGGTTTCTGTAACACTGAAATTATTGTGATGAAAAAAATAAAGAAAGAAAACGATGTTGGGAACCAACAAAATCAGTCCACCCAATACGAAACAAAGTAAAAACATCTATGAACTATCTATAGCTGCATCCACAGTAAAATCTTCCTGATACATTCCTGTTTGTCACATTTTCTCAGTTCTTACGCTCTGAAGCACCAGTCCTATTTAGTGGCAGTTTTGAATAGCTTATTGGCTTTCTGTTCAACTTCAAATAAGGCTGTGTGAGAGTAGCTTCTTGTCTCATTAGTAGTGCTGCCAAAGCATCACTGGAAGTTGCATTTTCCCATATCTTATGTTCTTTTTCTGCGGTGACCTGAATACACATCAACATCATTCTACTGTACTTTACATTACCATCAATGCATGGATAAAGGAACAACCATGATGAACAAAAGAAAAATTGAATTTGGGATCACAGTTTGAGATCAGACAACAGCCATGTTTAGAAAGGCTGTAAATGAGCCTGTGAAGTCATTACACCCTTTTATATTAAACTTCAAGATTATTTCTTTAATTATATATATAGAAACTTTCCTACTGCCAGCTAATAACCTATCAAGAAACATAGCATCAATGAGATAGCTCTAACTTGTGCAAGACAGTAGCTAAGAGGCAGTTGATGAAAGCACTGGCTTACCACAAAAGCTGCTTGGGTCTAGACTTTGCCCGAGTGTCAATCTCACAGTATACTGTCTGGAACAGAGGTCAAGCAGAAGCACTGTGAGTCAAAACTTGGACAAGATTCAACTCAGTTAGTTAGTCAGTTATCATTACATGATATTAGGAGCACAAACAAAAAGCCATGACAATGAATGGCTTGAACAAGTCTACGCCCCTATGGCATGCAGCGGAGTGCGACATCAACGTACACGCAATCTGCAAACTATGACAAGCTGCTTATGTAAGCACAAGTGTAACAGATGTTATAAAAGTCTTCATATATGAAAGCAAGCTCTACAGTTAAACCTTGATACAATGAACTTCAATATAACGAAATTCTCGATATAAGGAAGTACTGAACTTTTCATAATATCTTTTCCATAGAACACCATGTAATTAAAACCTCTATATAAGGAAGTGTGTTTGTATGCAATTTCAATATAACGAAATTTCGCTTTAGCCGAAAAGGAATGCCGAGACAACAAATGGAAACTTCCACAGATACAGATGGTCAAATGATTGAATTACAAGCGGCTGCTTGCAAACGCACCTCTCAAATCGCGTGCGGAATGACTAAAGTGACTGCCGAAGTAAAGCCGTGTCATGTTTCGTATAGGTCCAAGTTAGATAAGATCCTATCGCGCCACACGCACTTTGTGCTTTAGGTGTGGATGAAAGTGTGCGAGGGTGAGAAAGAAAGATGGTAGCTTCACGCACAAGTGGGGAAAGATTGAAAGGGGAGCGAGCTCGCCATAACGCGATCAAGCGTCGCGAGGGATCAGGCGAGGGGGAGGGGTAAGTGCGCGCGTCTCAGCCTTGGCTGCGCGTGGCTGTCAACATAGGGAGCAAGCGCATACACAGCCATGCATCCTGCTTTAGAGGTCATCCACTGCGTGGGCAAAGAGTAGGCGTGCCAAGACAGCGTGGCATCATGTAAGCCATCTTCTGGCGCATATAGTATTGAAGGTTGCGTAATCTCGAGTTTCAGTGACCCGTTTCAGCAAGAACAGATGAAGTACATATTGGCTCCCTGCTGCTGGTGCTTTTCATGAAAGCATTGTACCAGTCGATCCAAATAGGTTGCGAAGCTCGAAGCTTCGGGCGAAAATCGGTTCAGAACAAATTGTCACTGCCACTAGCAAGGGTGGTTACGGGAGTAGTGATAGAAGCGCGGCTGTGTTTGGAGGGAATAAACATAGGGAAAGAAAAAACCGTTTTTTTTTATTATAGCGAGACACAGATTCATTCAATCAAAAATAAATTTCCTAATAAATTTTATATATGCGTGATAAGTAAAGACAACTCTATTTTATTACTATCAATCAACACCTTTTTTCAGCGTCCATCGTAAAAGGGGGCATTGACGCCACTATCACTTGCAAATGCAATGCAGCTCTTGAAGTGTGCAGAAAGGCGCGCTCGTAAAGTGCACCTGTTACAATACATCCCCATCACACGTTGTGCTGTTCAAATCGTCGACGTTTGTCTGAATTTGGTGATGCAGGTAGTTTCATTGTTTCTTAACCTGTTCAGTCAAAAGAAGCGAGTTACGACCGCCAGATAATTCACTGGGACGGGCTTGGCATCCGACGATGGGACCAGCACTGTACTCTGTCGGCCTCCAAGAAAAGTATGTTCTGTCTAGAGGTATGATTTCAACACCTGTACAGCTGGCCTTTTCGTGCATTGCTTTCCGTGCTGTAGGCTCAAAACGCCGATTGAGTCAAATGGCGGGGCATTTTAACTAAAACAAATTTTGCACCTTCGAGAATAGAATGTCGCTTCTATTTTTAACGGATATGGCGTCACATGATTTTTTCTTTCGCCAGAATTATTCTCTCGTCACACAGATGGTGCTAAGCCCCATGAACCACTGATGATCCGCCATGTTTTGAGCGTACGGGCTTCTACGGGAGCTTCGCTACCAGGTGTATTTACCTTGGTCCCAATGCAGGCTACGCCACCAGCTGCAGGGGCGGAGTGCACGCAAAAGCGTGGCTGGCTTCGCTTAATTTGTACCGCCGATATGAACATATCGTCGATGTGGCATGAAACCGTATCATTCGTCGTAGACTCCAAGACTCACCAAAATTAATTGTTTGCTCATTCAAATTTGCTTTTATTCAATTGCCTGATAATTAGGAAAATTCTGCAGCCCCTTTCAGTGTGAGAAAAATCGGTCGGCGACTGTACTTATTTGCATAAAAGGTCGAATTTCTATACAATGAGATTTCGATATAACAAAGCAAATTGCCAATTTCACCTACTTTGTGACATCGAGGTTGAACTGTATTTGGAGAAATAATAGCAAGTCACATGCTGACAAAATACAGCGCAATAGAACACGATCGCATAATATGTAAAAAAAAATGGTGAATTATTCTCCAGAATGCGATATTACCATCATTTCGAATTAGCGAAGTGAAGCTCACATCAGATCCCAAGTTGTAGCTTAAGAAATCACTAATACATAAAAAGAAACGCAAGTACAATTCAGTAAAATTAGACAGTGCCGGTGGTCATAGAAAGAAATCCCAAAGCTCTTTGAGAAATATAAAAATGTTTGGCACCTGATATGGTATTAAAAGTTTTTCTAAACAGGTGTCTTCAATTCAAATAAAAAATTTCAATACTGCAGTAAAACCTTGTTAATATGTACCCGCTTAACAAGTAATTTGGGCTTATAGTCACGATGAATCCCCCAACCTGTTGCTATTGGACCTAATGTATTGGCTTACCACTTAAGCTGTGGTCAGTTAACGCATTTCAAAAGGTTAGTGCATAGTATTTACTTCACTTTTCAGTGCGTAGAAGTGTGGAATCGGCGAAGTGTTGTGTGCGCTGACCATAGATAGGCCCGGACCTTTCCCGGACTGTAGTCACCACTGATAGCGACGTCAAAACATAGTAGCCATGACGTGCTTCCAGCCCACATAGTTTCTAGCACTTCCACGTCAGCGTCATGGATGAAGAAATGGATGATGGCCATTCCACATCTGAAGCAGCTAGTGCGTTGACCATAATGACGGCATTCGCAGAGAAGTGGGGCCTGATGGAGGAACTGGCTTGTGGCCTTGCAGTATTTAAGGATGCCGTTGTCGTTGCAAGGCCATCACGGGGGCAAGTGAAAATCGCAGTTCTTGCCACCTGATCGCAAATAAAACTTGTCTGCATGTGCTTGAGCGAGAATTTACATGTTCTGTTGGTTGGCAAGTCTACAGCCGCTCATCAGTCACTGTCGGTTAATTAGAACATCATTTAGTGCGTGCCTGATCCACGTTCCCTGCCAACTACATATTAACGAGGTTTTAATGTACATGTGCACCGCTGATATTTCAGGCAAGAAATGTTTTCTCTACAGAAATACTTTTCTTTAGGAATAACGTTCATTCATTATGGGCATCTATTGTAGTAGATGCAGCACTGCCTATTTGGGCTCCTTTTTCATTGCATGTGACCACCTTAAGTTGGGCTCTTCTGAGCCAAAAAAAGCATACTTCAACACGCAGTGCCTGCTGTGCATACTTCCCCCATTGCCTGCACTGCAGCAGATTACTAATGGCAGTGAAACATACCTTCAGATCACTGGAACCTGCCCAGAGGTGGCCATTGTCAAGAAATAGGGCAATGTTCTTGTAGTCAAAGGACACAGCCATTTCGATGACAGCATTGAACGTAGGCTTTATGGGCAGCGTCTAAGTGAAAACAACATTGAAAATCAGAACTTGGAACTTCATCTGGCCACTTCACAGCAAAGGTTCGCTGGCCAGTAAAACGGTTGTTACCAAACTTCAAAGAGGCATATAGCACAATCCCATGCATGATTCAATGTACTAGTCATATAGAAAACTGCATACAACACCAACTAATTTCGAATAGGTTCCAGCAGTCAGAGCACCCTAGTCTATGACACGCTGTTGAGTGTTTCAGATTCCATACCCTATTGTGTTTCTAGTTCGGTGCACAGATAAGGTAATACAATCTGGAGCCGTCACTCTTGCAAAGATTTTGCTGATGAACCCTTTTTGACCTACTCACATAGAGTAACCAGTTTCAGGCAAGCTTGGTCAAAATCTTCAGTTCCCCCTTAGCCAGAAAAACAGAGAAAGGTACATTTACGTCTGTAACTAACATACATGACAGACAGTCATACACTTTTGGTTGAATACTTAGTTTAAGAAGTGCTGTAAACAGAAGAGAAAAAAACTATTTTATCCAGGACTATCGACATACATATTAAGTTTACAATGCAACTCAAGTATAAACCCCACGCAAGCGATCTTGCACGCGACAGCGAAGCTATGTAGATGGCTGTCGCCTTCGCGCGTCGCCCACAAGTCGTACCCTATGCGAGCGGCAACACTGAATGACGTCTCTCCGGTGTTGCCGACATGAGGGCAGCAAAGATGCCCCGAATGTGGCTTGATGTGTACATTATTGTTTAAGTTCTTATGTTTTAATGTAAGGAGCAGCATAAAATATTGCTGAAAGCCTTGCATTAGGTTCTTGTCCTTGCACGTATTAAAATAGTCGTTTGCTCATTCTGTGCGACAATTGGTAGCACTTGACTGATGTACATCCAATTCCGGCTTCACGCAATTGGCTAGTCGCTCATAGCACTTCCAGGCAACGAATTCTAGATTTCCAGAACTGAGCGATCGAGTGACAAGAACGAGTGATCAGTTTGCACGACGGCCCGTTTCATTGACCAAAGCTGTCGCTCGTCGCAGTTGTGCACAAAATCGTTCTCGTGGGACTTCGGCTTTAAAGGGGCCCTGAACTACTTTGCCACAGAAAGTACGGTAGAACCTCGTTCATGCGTTTTGAAAAACGACATTCGCTTCATATGCACTGCATATGAAAGCAAAACTTGGCTGAGATGTTCACAGCAACGCATACTATCCGCAGACATGTTTTTTCACCAAGTGCGAATGGTGATTCAGGACCCCTTAATAGGCTTGATAAATAGAATTATACAACAAAATGGACACATTATTGCATGAAACAGCAATTCGGTCAATGCACTCTGGACAAGCGAACACAGAAATATCACAAGGAAAATAGACACAGACCTCTAAAGAGCACCTTGTAGTACTTCTGGGGTCCAGCACATAAATTTTGTCATCTTTGGCAACAACTACTTTGGTACTAGAATCATCGAAGATGGCAGTCCAGCTACTGGGCGGAGCATCCAAATCTGTTCAATACAAAATACCTGCATCATTATGTTCACATGAGGAAAAGTTCTGGAGTGAGATGTTTAGTTTGCTAAATTTTTTTTTCACAGCTGAGCCAGTAATGTTTGCTTAAAGGGACACTAAAGAAAAACAGCAAGTCAAGCTAGACTGAAAGATTCATCATCATTATCATCATCATCATCATCATCATCATCATCATCATCATCAGCCTGTTTTATGTCCACTGCAGGACGAAGGCCTCTCCCTGTGATTTCCAATTACTCCTGTCCTGCACCAACCGATTCCAACTAGCGCCCACGAATTTCCCAATTTCATTGCTCCACCTAGTCTTTTGTTGTCCTCGACTGCGTTTTCCTTCTCTTGGTACCCATTCTGTAACCCTAATGGTCCAACGGTTATCTAACCGGCGCATTACATGACCTGCCCAGCTCCATTTTTTCCTCTTAATCTCTATTAGAATATCGTCTATACCCGTTTGCTCTCTGATCCGAACCACTCTCTTTCTGTCTGTTAAAGTTATGCCCAGCATTTTTCCTTCAATCACTTCCTTCCTCCCAACAGAGGTAGGCCACGCAGTATCACTAGTTAAGGCAGAAATATGGTACGGTAGTCGCAAGCCGAGGCCAAGGTTGCAAGAGATAGCCCTGAGGTTGAGCGCAGAGCCTGAAATTCACCATAGGAAGACAGGTGACATTTTCTTTTATATGGACGACTGTGTGTAGGAATGCGACATTCTGCGAAAGGAGGAGGGTGACGTTGGGCGACATGATGTAATTGCCATCAGCAACATGTGGATCAGGTGAAATGGCAATATAGGTCACAGATCGGTGAGGTAGACAAACGTAATCGGTGAAACACTGTCGACTCGGCGCAGGATCAGGAATGTCAACGGCATGCTTTAGGGCGAGTTGGACAACACCTGCAGAGCAGTCAATAACGGCCGAATGTGCCAACATAAAATCAAGGCCTAAGATGATTTTGTGTGGACATTGCTCCAAGACGTAAAACAATACAGAAGTATGGTGTCCAGCTACAGTGACATGGGCGACACACATCCCAGTGAGAGCTGGAGTTCCACCATTGGCGACGCGGACGACAGCGAACGGGGCAGTAGTTTAGACTATTTTTAGGTGCGTACGGAGGTTTGAGTTCATAACCGATATGTGTACTCCTGGGTCCATCAGTGCTAATACAGGTGTACCGTTTACGTCCACATTGATGAGGCTGTGAAGGCCAGGCAGCGTAAGCAGAGGAATTTCAGGTTGGGTTGTCATGGCAGGCTCACCTCTCGGAGCTGTGTCCGTTAGTTTTCTGAAGAGCAGCTTAAGTAAGAAGGAGACGGAGAGTGGCGAGGCAGAGGCAAGTGGGAAAGACATGGATGGTGCGAAGGGTAACGGTTTGGTGGCGCAGGTAAAGATGTTGAGTAACGTCTTCGGTGTGTGTTGGCGGGCGGATGATGATGATGATGATGTATGGGGTTTTTTGGCGCAAGGGCCAGGTATGGCCAAAGAGCGCCATGTCTGTGCTAATGAGTTTTCAGTGTAATTATGATTACTATGAAGTTGGTGTGACGTGGCTGTAAAGGGGCCTTAAAATATACGCTCTAAAGTGCGTAAAATCTGTACAATAAAATTATGGCGATGACGTATGACTTGTACTATGAACATTTAGATGCATTTAAAAGGAATGATACGATAGGTAAAATATATCAAATTATAAGAAATGCTAGAGCACTGCTGCCTCCTTAGAGCCCTTGAAACACAAGGGCCTGGAGGCATGTGCTATGCAAAACAATTATCGCAGTGGCATCCTCTGGAGAGAGGAGGCGCTACGACTGCATGGGACTAATAACATGTAAGACCACATCTCTGAGGAAACCTAGGACTGTGTCTGTATTAAAAAGCGGTTCTGGACCAAAAAGAATTGCGGGATGAAGAGGAATGTGCTGTCAGTACGCTAATGAAAAATGTCTCTTTCTCTAAGATTCGGCTTCCCGACACTCCAGGAGGATGTGGAGTACGGTCAGCCTCTCCCCGCATCTACCACAGGTTGGAGGCTCATTTCCGGTGAGTAGAAAATTATGGGTGCTAAACGTGTGTCCTATTCTAAGACGACAGAGTAGGACATCTGTTCGGCGCGATTTTGTAGTAGAGGGCCAGAATCCTAACTGTGGTTTTATCAGGTGGAGGTTATTATCCATTTCCGTGTCCCACATGCGTTGCCAGTGGTCTCGCAATCTCCTTCGCAAGAAAGGTCTCAGATCTGTGACAGGCACTGCAGCGGTAAGGTTAACAGCTTGCGATGCGATTGACGTGGCCATCTCGTCAGCCAGAACGTTACCCTCGATGCTCCTATGGCCAGGCACCCAGCATATAATAATGTGCTGGTTAGATCTGTACGCTTTACACAAAACGGAATATAGTTCATTAAGTACTGGATTTCTGTGTGTATAGAGTGACATCAGAGCCTTCACGACACTTACGGAGTCTGTATATATCGCTGACTTTTTTGAAGTTTTGATTTTCTTATATGCTTCACAGCAGACAGTAATGCGTAGGCCTCGGCCGTAAATATACCTGTTTCCGGATGTAGTACATCGGATTCTGAGAAGGATGGGCCGACGGCAGCATACGACACCCCGGCATTAGACTTCGAAGCGTCTGTGTAGAACTCTGCGTGGGAGTGCTTGTGCTGTAGTTCTAGGAAATGAGTTCGTATTTCGATCTCTGGTGCGTGTTTTGTTACTTCTAAAAAGGATATGTCACATTCTATGACCTGCCACTCCCAAGGCGGTAACAACTTGGTTGGATGCATTAGGCGAAGCTCGAGGAGTGGAACATGTATCTCATCACTAAGCTCCCTCACTCGAAGCGAGAAAGGCTTTCTTGCAGAGGGGCGATTATGGAAAAGTGTAGTGCAGGTCATATTGTTAACAGTGTTAAAACATGGATGTTGATGATTGGAGTGTATTTTTAGGAAATATGTAAGGCTGATGTAAGTTCTTTGTAGATGGAGGGACCATTCATTTGATTCTGCGTATAAGCTTTCAATCGGGCTAGTTCTGAAAGCGCCAGTGGCTAAGCGGATACCTAGATGGTGGACAGGATCTAGGATCTTTAGTGCGCTTGGAGCGGCAGAATTATATACGACGGCGCCATAGTCCAATCGTGATCGAATTAGGCTCTTATAAACATTCATCAGGCACTTCCTGTCGCTACCCCATGTTGAGTGGGATAGAATTTTAAGTTCATTGTCCTTAGACATTTTTCTTTAAGATATTTAATGTGCTGTATAAAAGTAAGCTTGGAGTCTAGTATAATACCTAAAAATTTGTGTTCTTTGTTGATAGGTATTTGATGTCCACACAGTTGAACACAAGGATCTGGAACCAGGCCTCTCTTTCTAGTAAAAAGAACACAAGACCTTTTGTGGGGGTTGATTTTAAATCAGTTTTTGTCTGCCCACTTGGAAACCTTGTTCAAGCCCTGCTGTACCTGTCTCTCGCATACTGTGAGGTTGCAGGATTTGAAGCCTATTTGTATATCATCTACGTATACGGAATAAAAAATGGCCGGTGGCAGTGAAGCACGTAGCGTGTTCATCTTAACAATAAAGAGAGTGCAGCTGAGCACGCCTCCCTGGGGTACACCAGTTTCCTGCGTAAAAGGACGTGACAATGCATTACCGACTTTTACTTGGAAAGTACGATTGGACAGATAGCTTTCTGTTAGGTTAAGCATATTACCATGAATGCCCATTTCTGACAAGTCTCTCAAGATTCTGTAGCGCCACGTTGTGTCGTATGCCTTCTCCATGTCGAGGAATATGGATAGGAAAAACTGTTTGTGTACAAATGCGTCCCGGATATTTGCTTCAACACGTATGAGATGATCGGTTGTGGAGCGCACTTCTCGGAAGCCGCACTGATAAGGATCAAGCATTTTGCTCTGTTCAAGGAAATGAATGAGTCGCCGATTTATCATTTTTTCAAACACCTTAGAAATGCAACTTGTGAGGGCTATCAGGCGGTAACTTGCCACTGAGGAAGGATCTCTGCCTTGTTTCAAAACAGGGACCACAATGGCTTCCTTCCATGCGGTTGGAAGGTACCCTGCATCCCAGATGGTGTTGAAAAGTGTGAGTAGTGTAACTTGCGTATCATTGTGTAAGTTTTTGAGCATTTCATACATGATTCTATTTGATCCTGGTGCGGAGCTCTTGCATGCACTCAAGGCAGCTCTCAATTCGGCAATACTAAAAGGAAGGTTGTAAGGCTCATTCTCTCGACTTTTTCTGGTTAATGGCTTACATTCTTCTATTTGTTTGTATTTGAGAAAGGATTGTGGATAATTTGTTGGACTTGACACGCTCTCAAAATACTCCCCAAGTGAATCTGCCTGGTCTTGGAGTGTATCGCCGTGTGTGTTTACCAGAGGGAGTGAGTATGTTTGCCGCCCTCTAATCCTATTAACCTTGTTCCAGGCTTTGGCCTCATCTCTAAACGAGTTAATACTTGGTAAAAACTTGTGCCAACTTTCTCTTTTGGCCTGTCGGCAGGTTCGCTTGCCTTGGGACTTTGCTTTCTTAAAGTTAACAAGACTCTCCGCAGTGGGAGAAGCGCGCAGCAACCCCCACGCCTTGTTCTGATTCTGATTCTGATTCCTTGCCCAGGGATCAGTTTTGGGACCACTTTTATTTCTGTTATTTATAAATGACATAGTCGCAGAACTTTCAGTTTCCGTGAAACTTTACGCAGATGACTGTATTTTGTATGAAAAGATATCTTCTGTTGATGATCAGGTGCGTCTAAATAATGACCTGGCAAAGGTGACTGCTTGGTGCGAACAATGGCAAATGTCTATTAATTTTGAAAAAACTGTTTTTATGAGAATCACACATAAGAAAGAACCTATTCAATTTGCATATAATGTTGACAACGTATCTCTATCAGAGGTAAGAGAGTACAAATATTTGGGCCTATGGATAACCAATGAGCTTTCCTGGACGAAGCACATAGATACTGTTGTTGCGAATTCTTTGCGTAAACTGTTTTTCTTGAGGCGCTCACTGAAATCATGTACGTCTGGTGTTCGTTTACTGGCGTACAATTCCTACATTCGTCCGTTGTTGGAATATGCCGTAATTATTTGGGACCCATTCACTTTAACCAATATTAAAAAACTGGAACGTGTACAGCATAAGGTAGTTAGGTTTGTTTTTAGTTCATACGGCCGCGCGTCTGTTGGTGAGCTCGTAAGGCGCAGTGGATTACCTCCGGTGACTGTGCGCAACCGTATCTGTCGATTAAAGTTCCTCTTTCAACTTGTAAACGGCCATTATAAGGTAAACACTTCCAAGTTCTTTACTTACTCATCAGGTTATAACACGAGACGAAGGCATGCTTTATCCATAACCCCCATCAACGCACGGAATAACTGTTTCAAATATTCCTTTTTTCCTAGGACAATAACAGACTGGAATAATCTTAATTCTCATACTGTTACCCAGAATTCCTTATCAATGTTTGAAAAATGCTTGCAAATGTTATGAATTCGTGTGTGTTATCTGCTAGTGTGTTTTTTTCTTGTATGTTATGTATTCTTCACCAATGTCTGAAAATGCCTGCATATGTGATGGATTTGTATGTGTTTACATGCTTGTATATTTCTATGTATACCCACCCTGCTATGATCTGATTTCAGATCGCAGTATTTATAAATAAATAAATAAATAAATAAATAAATAAATAAATTCTTACGAGCGATCCTACATTCGCCATTCCACCATGGTACACGTCGTTTGCATGCCAAACCACTTACTTCGGATATGCATTTTGATGCGGCATCTATTATGAATGCTGTAAGATACTCCACAGCCGCATCAATTTCTAAAGAAGACATGTCAGCCCATGATATGCTAGTGAGAGTTCGAAATTTCTCCCAGTCGGCTGTGTCTATCTTCCACCTAGGAGCTTGTGGAGGATATTCGTTTTCTTTAGATGTTCTTATCAGTATGGGGAAGTGGTCGCTCCCGTAAGGATTGTTCGTAACTTCCCATTCGAGTTCGGGCAGTATAGACGGGGAAACTATACTAAGATCTATTGAAGAAAAGGTTCTGTTTGTGAGAGAGTAATATGTGGGTTCCTTCTTATTCAGCAAGCACGCACCTGAAGAAAAAAGGAACTGTTCAACAAGACGACCTCGCGCATCTATACGAGAGTCGCCCCACAGGCAGCTGTGCGCATTGAAATCGCCAAGAACAACATAAGGTTCTGGCAATTCGTCTATAAATGACTGAAATTCATGTTTGTTTAATTTGTAGTGTGGGGGTATGTAAAGAGAGCTAATGGTGACGAGTTTATTTAGAAGAACAGCTCGAACCACCACTGCTTCAAGGGGCGTTTGTAGCTGTAAACGCTGACAGGACATACTTTTATGAATAAAAATGGCAACACCGCCTGATGATACGACAGCATCATCGCGATCTTTGTGGAACTTGACATACGGTCGGAGAAAGTTTGTGTGTTGTGGTTTTAAGTGTGTTTCCTGTAGACACAGCTCTTTTGGATTGTGTTTTTGGATAAGCTCTTGCACGTCATCAAGGTTCCTAAGAAGACTTCTAACGTTCCATTGAATAATTTGTGTATCCATATTGAAAGTAAGTAAGTGCTGTGTGTATGAAAACGGAGGTGATGCCTTAGGTTACAGAGCTCTTTCGAGGCCCTGTAACGGGGGTTCTGCCCTTTCTGGAGCGTTCGAGGGAGCCTCGCCGCTCCTTAGGCGTTTGATGCGCCTTGAGGACAGGTGTAGTGTCCATTGCCTCTTGTGACGCGCCGGACACGTGCTCTTGCGAGCGAGAAATTACAAGAGAGAATCCTGCCTTGGAGGGCAAGACCCCTGCGCCCACCAGCCCGGAGGTCGATGGGGCACCCTGCGGGATTTGGCTGTTGCCAGCGCTGGAAGGGGCCGGGGACGTTGGGGCAGCCTCAGCTGCGCTCACCTTCGGGGTCGACGGTCCCCTCTGCTGTGTTGACGGAGCAGCGCTAGCTGCAACCACCGCGGGGGCAGATGGCGTAACTGCCGACTCGCTGGTTGTGGGTCAGACAGCCGCCGGAGGCCATTGTGACGCTGCCTCCTGACGCGCCACTTCGGCAAAGCTTTTCTTTGGCAGGTATGCTACCCGCCTGCGTGCCTCTTTGAACGATATGTTTTCCTTAACTTTGATTGTGACTATGTCTTTCTCTTTTTTCCAGGACGGGCACGACCGCGAGTATGCGGCGTGCTCGCCTTCACAGTTTACACAATGGAGAGTGTTCTCGCAAGCTTCAGAAGTATGTTCGTGGGCACTGCACTTCGCACAGGTTTGACGGCCTCGGCAGCTCTGCGAATTGTGGCCGAAGTGTTGGCATTTGAAACATCGGAGTGGATTTGGCACGTACGGCCTAACACGGAGCTTGATGTACCCGGCCTCGTTTGACTCGGGCAAGATACTTGATCCAAAAGTAATTATTAGGTGTTTCGTCTGAATCTCTTTACCATCCCGCCTCATCTTAATTCTTCTGACAGTTCCGCTTCAGTCAGCTCAAGCAAATCATCATCCGACACAACACCGCAAGTGGTGTTCATTGTACGGTGCGGGGTTACTGTTATGTGGGTCTCCCCAAATGACACTAGTTTCGGTAGTTTTTCATATTGTTTCAAATCGCGGAGCTCCAAGAGTAGGTCACCGCTTGCCATCCTGGACACCTTGTAACCTGGACCAAAAACATCAGTCAAGGACTTTGACACAAGGAATGGTGAAATGTTTCGCACTGCTTTGTTTGGCTTTTCAGAGTGAATAACATGGAACCGGGGGAAATTCTGGATTTGGTGTCCGAAAAACTTAAATACATCTTCGGTGCGCCCTCGTTTCTGAGGGCGATCAGGAAGTTTGGGGAAAGAAGTTTCCATGAAAATATATAAAAGTTCAGCAACAGCGCCGACCGCCCACCACGGAGCCCAACGAGGGGACGCGGCAGAGCTTGCATGCAAGTCTGCACGACGCCAGTCGTACGCCGTCACTATAACCGAATATGGTGTACCCAAGGTTGGGTAGCCACACAGGGTTAACCCTTGCCACCAGGAGAAAGGAAGTAAAAAGAAGAGAGAAGGAGACAGGATAGGTCAAAAAGTGAGAGATAAAGACGAAGATTCGAGGAGGGAGAGACAGGAAGAGGCGACTACCGATTTTCCCCGGGTGGGTCAGCCTGAGGGTGCTGTCTACGTGAAGCAGAGGCCAAAGAGGTGTGTTGCCTCCGCCGGGTAGGTCCGAACACCTTATAGGTCCGAACACCTGGCGTCGGCTCAACCCCCAGGATCCCCCTTTCCCCGGACACGGCTAAGCCGCGCACGGCTACACGCGGGAGGGTCCAACCATCGTGTGCTCGGGTACGTGGTGTCGCAACACACCAAACGCCTGCTGACGCAGACACCCCTGCGGGGACGCGGGAGGGTCGAACCCGCGTGTGCTCGGGTACGTGGTGTCGCAACACACCAAACGCCTGCTGATGCAGACGCCCCTGCGGGGTGTTGGCGGGCGGGGACTACCAAGCGGGCGCCGGGTATTTTGAAAGCTCGGCCAAGGCTGCAAGTTCCAAGAGCTGTGACAATGGAGGGAAATATGTCGAACACATCCACAGCAGAAGCAGATAGGCCTGTCATCAGAAAAGCATCATTCTTCCGGGTTTCGATGAGGACGAGCTTACGAAATTCGTGGTAGATCAGGTACACCAGGTGAGTGGTAGTTGAGTCTGATGGGGACTGGAGTCCGACGTTGGCCAATTCTTGCCGTACAACAATCTAGATGAAGGATATGGGTGCATTGGAATAGTCTGGGGCACAAACCTGGGGAGGAACTGGAGAGGCAGCTTCATTCTACCGGCAGACGACGCACAAAGATACTGTGAGATGCATTGGGCACGGGTGGGAGATGGACGTCCTCACAGGTAGATTTTGCAGCCATGTTAGGAAGGTGAGAAACGTGGTGGGCAATGGCAATGGTGGGCTTTTGGCTTCTTCGAAGAGGCGGCGTTCGACAATGATGTCCTGCACTGTCGAAGAGTTCCTGAAGATTAGGAAAGTAAACATGTCTGCCATTCCTTTGAGGATATGGGCGACCTTTTCCACATCCGGCTTCTTCTTGTCAACCTTGTGACGAAGTGCAAGCATGTCCTGGATATACGTAAGTCACATAGCACTCAGCGCAAGTCTGAACTCAGCATGCAATGTCTTTCTGCATGGCACGCCGGCGGCCAACAGTCTTGCCAAACAAATCAGTGAGCATTTGTTTGCACAAGTCCCAGCACATGAGTTCCTCTTCATGGGTCTCAAACCAGAAGCGTTCTGTTCCCACAAGATAAAAGATCACGTTAGTGAACATGACGGTCTGCTCCCAGTGATTGCTCGTGCTCACCCGTCCGTATAGTTGAAGCCAATCTTCAACGTTGGTATTATCCATGCCATAAAATGTTCCTGGGTCGCGCGGTTGTGCCACGATGATGGTGGGCACGGATGGTGAAGTGCCTGAAGCATTCTTGCCTTCAGCTGGCATTGCCAATGCAGCCAAGGAGTGCCCACTGCGTAAATCTGCTGTGCATCTTGGAGAGCCCCAAAATGTTATGGGAGAAACGAGGCTTAAATATATTTACAGGGTATTTACAAAGCATTCACTGGCATAGAAAATGAAAGACAGTTCATGTGACATCAGTGAACGCCATCGTCTTCTGTACTGTCCTCAGCTTCGTCTCTGGCTGTGCTTGGTAACAAAGCGAAGCCTTCATGAAGCATTTAAATGCTATAAAACTGACTACAATGTGAACAATTGTATTTACTGTCATCCCCTGCAACATGTAATCTCATTCAATGTTTATGTTCATGCACCACAGAGTTCACAATTTTAACAGCATGCAGTGTCTGTGTTTGTGCACTGCACTGTTCACAAGGTATGCCAACATGCAAACAGCAGTTCATGTGAATGCATGAATGACCAGACTTCGGTGCACTGATGCCACGAGGACGAAGTCTAGTTTGTTCAGGGAAGAATGGTGAGGAGAGATGCTTACAAGGAGAAGTGTGAGGCAGACGATAATGGCAAGGTTGAATTATTTGCCAGTTTCATTCCTGCATCTGTGGCCTAACAAAACTTTGCACACTAACAGAAGCTGATGCACAGATGAGGTTTCATGTGCGTGTGCTCTCACATGTGTTATGAAACATGACGCAAGCATCATGTTTCATAGCACAAACGAGAGCAAGCTACTTAACTGGTAACTACTATAGGATAGGTAGCATTAAAAAAGTTCCAGCATTAGCATTTTTTGCCAAGTAGTTATAAGAACAATGTGAGTGCAGATTACATACCAGGTACGTCTCCCAGCTGCCACGTCTTATAGCTAGCAATGTTTTCTACAAGAAAGAACTTGTAGGAGCCTGTGAGTATAATCACTCCAGTCCTTTTGTTTGTGGAAAAAACACGAGCTTCGAGGACACCCGTGTCTTTTGGAATCTGCATGTGCACAAATAAAAAAACGTACTTTTTAAAATTGAAATCGCATATTGGAGCAACTTGGCTGAGTGTACCAGCTGGTAAATACTTGGCAAGAGTAAACACTAGAAGGAATTTGACAAACAGAACTATCAATTGAAAGGTTTTCTACATGGTACTTAGTACAGTTGCCATCACCATTATGCAGAGCATGGGAATGGCGGCCACTGGGGCGTTCCGCAGCCAGCCATCTATGTCTAACAGTAGTGGCTGGGCCCGAGATTAGATGCGTTGGCTGCGCATGCTCAGACACTTCTCACCTCAAGCCCAGCAGCTACCATCAGACGCCGCTGGCTGCCTCTGGAGTGGCCCAGTGGCTGCCGTTCCTGTGTTTTACACAAGGGTGACACTGACTGTACATGTACCAGAGAGGAACGCAAGAAACGTGAAGAAACATGCAACACATGAAAGTCAAAGAACTTGGAGGCATCATGTGGCAGAACTGTAACATTGCTAATCTCAAAGATATGCAAAATGTTAGTGATAAACCTGTATTATCTGTCTTGATTGAAGTTATTTCTCCTTCATGATATATGACATTGCCTAACGAAACAACAGGAACAGGCAGCCTGGAGATGGCATTTGTTCTCAATTATGTACTGTGGATATGCACATATTGAACCACATCAGCACCTTGTGTGCTCTCTTGGGTCTCTTTCAGCTAGTTTGTGCAACTCATTTTGTACGAGTTGTATGCATGTGAATGCGATATTTTTCTTTTTTTTTTCTTGTGCACTCTGTGGGGATGCGCGACTCTCGCGCGTCCCCTGATATGTTTTTCCCGCATGTCGCGTCTCCTGTAATCCGGCTTCGCCGCGTGGCCTGCGTGATACCCGCGGCGGTCGATGTGGTTGGGGCGCAGTGCGAGAGATGGCGCGAGTGTTGCGTTGCTAACGCCGCCTCACGGCAGGGTCACTTGGGGGCGCAGGGGAGGACGGGCTGGCTCTTTCCCGGCGGGTCGGCGAACAGCGTGGACATCCCGCGCGCCGCCGACCCATGCTTCTGCGAGACCGTCTCGCGTGGCCGCCTTGGAATGCGCCACCATTCGCGTGACAGTACGCGCGAACGACCAGGCGTTGGGATCCAGCATGGGGCGAACATATTCGCTCGTTTTCCGGTCGCGGTGAGTCGGACTTCTAGATTTGTCGCGCGCCCATCGGCATGTTTTGTGGATAGCAACTCGGCTAGCAGGCATTGATCTATGAAAGGTGCAATAAATGCCCTTGTGATTGTTTGCACTACGGTGTTGTCGTTCCTTTGTCCCAAGAGCACGGGTGTGAGAGACCCCACAACTCCCCATACAAAGCCCACTGCCTCTTCTGGGAGTGCAGGGACCGCTGTGAACTCACCCTGCATGAACACTGCATCATGTGGAATGAACAGCGATGTGAAGATTCTACTATGATGCACTAGCGAAAGAAACAGCTCAGTGTAGTTAGTGTTTCCTGATCTAGTTCATGAAGTGCAAGCAAATCGAATAAGTCTTTGAAATCTCACCTGTCCCATGGTGAATGTCGTTTGCACTCTCCCTTGCAGTGTGTACTCGGTGATTACGCCATCTCTTTGTATGACAACCAGGCTTTCCACGTTGGACCATCCCATGGCCACGATACTCCCAGCATCATGCTGCAAGTATACCCGCGACACTTTCAGCACCTCTGACTATATTAGGTCACCACAAGAGTACACATACAATGTCATGTTCGGACTAATCACACTTACAAAGCTAATACATACGAAAATAGCTCAAAATAGCAATTTTACCTTTATGTTCCCTAGCGTCTTCCCACTTGAGGTGAAGAGATGTATTAGGCATCCACTACCCAGTTTTATCCGGGCGACTTTGCGGTCATCTCTGATGAGGGCTAAAGTGAGAAGCACGCGAAAGTGTGCAACAGGTTTTGTTCAACATGATGTAGCCCGAGTGCTAGGCGTAAAGGGTCCTCATAGTGCACGTATCTGTGCACCGAGCGTCCACAGAATCAATTCTCCTCTAGCGAGGGTACGCACCAATCGGTCCTCCATATGGAGCTGCCGCGACGATGAAATCCGACAGCTCAAGGTTCTGCGCCTGCCAGTCCATAGAATAAAGCTCAAACTTCCTGCGCAGAAGGTACGCACAACGACAGAAGGTTATGTATACACTGCACAACGCTCTAATGACAGTTACACAATGCTTTTTTCTATTAAACGCAGCATACTTGTGATACTGTCAGTGTACCAGCAATAAGTGCGATTGCTTAATACGACGATGTTTGCAGCTGTCATTTAATAATAATTAAAAAAAAACGTGCCACTGGAAGACATTTGAATAAGAAGGCAGCAAGAGAGACGACATTGACTGCACGGAAAGCTGCGAAAGAACACTAGGTTTCTTGAAATACCATCCACAGATGAGCAAACGCTACGAGCATATTCTAATAATGCGGTGAAATTACAGTCCGCACCAGCAAACTTGGAATAAATAAAAAACACGAACTCGCGCACTGAATGCATTAGGTTCGCATCGCACGATTTTAAGAGTTCTCGTTGCGACGGATCCGAAATGTGCTTTTATCGCCGAAGTTCTGACATTGAAAAAAAAAAAAAAGAATGTGTGTAAGCGTTCGACACATTTCGCCAATGTTTGTTGCATATACGTACACATTTTACTTCAATATAGAAAGAAAAGTACAGAAACAGTCACCTGTAATAAACATCTTTTCCTAGAGGACTCCAATCAGCTGTGTGCAACGCCATTTTAGCATCGCCTACCCCAACGTTGGCAAGCGAAGTAGATAAGAAATCGGCTAAAAAAATATGTTTAGCCGAAGCGTGTAATGACGTATTTTACAAGTGTATAAATTGTTCGCACATTATACTCTGTCGTTGAATAAATATTAGAACAATTAAAAGAGCGCCATATTTTAATTTAATTTATGTAAGCATTTTGTAAATAGTACCCCCAACTTTAGTAGTGCGGTCGGCACAGCTTAGTTGGCTTAATACGCTTAGAAAAATAATCCTAAAACATGATTCAGATTTTACTTACTTGAAATATTACAGGATAAATAACCAATATATACAATAAATACGTTGTAACACTGCTTAATGGTGCCTTAAAGATGACATTTATTAAGTTGTTAAGAGCTTTTTACGTGTTGGTGCTGCGGAGGGCGGTACAGTGTAATTTTTTTGTCGGCATCTCTGTCGCTGTCTTTCGCTCTTCCGCAACGCGTTTTAGGCAAGAAGCAAGCGTGCTTTTTCCAACACGTGGTTGTAGAGATGGGACGGCCAGGTAATCTTCCTAATTTGTTATGTGTTGCCTTTTAGCTGCTGACAACTCCACTGTATTTAAGTGTAGCAATTGTGAATTCTTTAATTGAGGAATTTGTATTTAAGTTTCCTTGCTATTATTATTAGGCGGTATTTCAATGCCCTACGCGTTATGAGAGTGCCCAGCGCTGCATGACAGAGACGATTGTTACAAAAATGTTTGCGACGAATCTCTTGTCTTGTGCCAGTGTTCATTCCCAAGTGATGTTACAGCTTTGTCGTGTATCATAAAGACATTGCACATAATTACGTCCTCGTGCTGGTACATTTGAGACTGAGGTTCGTGGCAGTCACCATCTTGGTTGTTTTGAATATAAACTCGTAGCGTTTGCCCCTAGTCGGTTGAGTGTTTGTAATTTTCTTTCACTTGTGCGTGAGCTGCAGCAAATTCACGAACGCAGTCTAGTGTCGGTTTGCGGTGCGAAGTTCGGCGCGCGCTGTTTCGAAAGCGCCTGATGTTTTTTTTATTATTATTACCATGTAAGAGTTACTGCTACTTGTTACTTGGCATGTTACTAAGGCCCTTGCTCGTGTTTTATGTGTAATTCTTCGAAACCTGCGGGCTTGGTATGAAGCAAGTGACCAACGATGTTGGATGCGTAACAAATCGGAAAAACAAAACGCTGCACCGCACGCCGGCAGGGTGCTGCAAGCTGTCCGAGTGTTGTGTGCAGCATTGGTAGAAAATCTGACGCTGTGTGATTTCTGCTTTTTCGTAGGCTTTACTCCACGAGGTGATCGTGGCGGCTTCGGCGGCCGAGGCGGAGGAGGCCGCGGCGGCTTCGGCGACCGTGGTGGTCGCGGAGGCTTTGGCGGTCGTGGTGGCCGCGGAAGTTTTGGGGATCGTGGTGGTCGTGGCGGCTTTGGTGATCGTGGTGGTCGTGGCAGCTTTGGTGGCCGAAGTAGCTTCGGTGATCGTGGAGGCCGGAATAGTTTCGGCGGCGGCGGCGGCGACGGCGATGGTGGTGGACGTGGTATGTGTTTCAGTGCTGTAGTCGTCTGGTATGCAAAACGTGTGTGTACCGAGGCTTGGGTGCACGTTAAGAACGGTGATGATCAAAACTGATCTGGAGCCCCACACTACATCATCTGTGATAGCCGTTGTGCAGCTTTGTAACATTAATCCCTGCAAATCAGCACCTAGTAGTGCCACTTGTGTGTGTGTGTTGTTTTGTTCGTAGATGAGGTGCAAAACTTCCCGCCGCACTTCTGAAGTTACGTCTACACGTTTTTACCTGCATTAACGAGGCATTATGATCAGTGCTTGTGTTTTAGAATTATACAGCACAGTGTGCTATTTGCACCTTAAATTAGAACCAGGCAGCATTAGTGTCTTCAAGGAAATTTAAATTAACAAGCCGCATGTTTTCTGTCAGCACTCCTGTAGTTCTTAGTGCCTCAATGGTGCAAGTTCCGGCCGATGGAGGTGCCTAGCATCTTGGAGGACAACACGGTGAGGCAGATGGAGACGCTTCTTTCGGGTGAGGGGGTCTCGCCAACATGGCATTTATTTGACTATGTCAGTGGCTTTTGCACGGGTGGCGTGATCACACTTGATTGGTGGCACACGTGTGGTATGATCAAACCTAATTGGCCTAACGGATTCATACAAACGCACAGATATGGAGGTTGCAGCTCCATCATGCGGACATTGCAGATAACACTGGTAGCAAATGCTACTTATGACACACCAGAGGACAGCACGACATAACACAAGTCAACAAACACACTGGTCATAATCAGCAGTACCTTATACATAGCTTGCACGCACGTTACTTCCATTCCCAAGTGTGTCCGCCATTGCTAGGTACCTGGCTGCTCGTACCGAGCTATACTGCTGCTGCGTTGTTAATATGAGGCTCCTGCTCATGTTGCAATCGTGTGGCTTTGTGCAACTTTCGGTCGCCATGCAAGGAGTAACACTGCCACGAAACCAAACTATGCAGAACCAGCTCTGTATCATTTACCAAAAGTGATAACAGGGCAGCAAAAATCCACGGTGCTTTTGGAAACAAGTTTGTGCACGTGGCCAGCCCGGAAACCCGGATAAATTGAAATCATTTCCAGAATGCTTATGACTCCTCGTGTTGGTCGTCTTGTTTTAACGTGATGATGTTAAGGGCCTTGTGTCGCAGAAAGTCTAGCGTCCAGCACCTGCTTTCTTGGGAGAAACAACTAATTCCGAACCGTGCATACCCAACCACGCAGGCCCTCCATGTAGCACAAAGGCGTTACTGAACTAATTAAATCTCTCAAAGTAAAATGCGTTAGAAAAATTGTAAAGTACGACACACACACAAACTACAGACATAGCATCGGATTGTAATTTTAATATACGAAAAAACATACGAGCAATTCTCTTACATGTACAACGGTGTGCCCAGTTCCTTGCAAACACTGTCCAGATGGCACTCACATCTGTGACCCAAGCAAGAGGCTGCGTTTTTACCAGAAAGTCCGCCATCGTGTATAGTGTTAGCCACCAGTGTTTCCCAGTAAACATTGAGGTTACGTAACCGGCAGTTGGCGGGAAGCGTGAGAAGCAGTCAGGGATCTTTGGATGCTGTCACGTTCCACTCTTAAGGGAAACGTTTAAGCGTCCTCCAAATTTTGTTCTGTCCTGGGCCCTTGCACTACCCCTGACCACATATTGGAACTAATGCATTCAATTTCCTGCTCATCTGAACATATTGTTGCAGGAAGAAAGCAGGCCCACGAGTGTAAAATAATATATTTACAACTGGTGTATATGGCATTCAGGCAACTGCCAGACTTCGTCTTCCTCTAGTCCAATTCAACTTCTTCCCTTCCTTCACCGTAACATCACCCTCCCGGCGGGGTAGCTCCGTCCCGGTGCAAGTTATAGAGCCTCACTTAATGGGGGGACATAGGGCTTGAGCCTGGCGTCGTGAACAACATCGCTGCTGACGTTGGGAGGCACTGAAGGCTGACCGACTGGGGCGATCTCATATGTCACGTCGGACAGTTGGCGTGAGATCTGGTACGAACCAGAATAACGGGAAAGTAGTTTTTCTGACAAGCCGACACGACATGAAGGCCACCAAAATGTTGCAGGAAGAAAGCAGGCCCACAAGTGTAAAATAATGTATATTTACAACTGGTGTATATGGCGTTCAGACTCCTGCCAGACTTCGTCTTCCTCTAGTCCAATTCAACTTCTTCCTTCCCTTCACCGTAACAATATTAACAGAGTCCTTCAATGCTTTTCTGGTCAAGAAACTCCGCCCGCAGTTTTATACAGGGACAGAAGCTGCGCTAGGGTCGCTGCTGTTAGCGTGGGGGCATTCCGTGTCGGCGTGCACCGCACTCGGCTGAAACTCCTGTACCGGTTCGAAGCAATTGTTTATCTTTCATCAAACAGCTAACATTCTACTACCACTCATATTTCGCCTTACATGCAATGTGGTTATTGCATGTGCGCGTGAAAAAGTTACAATGGCTACGATGGAGGCAGCCGTGCCGATGCAGCAATATTAAATGTATCTGTTGCAAAACCCAAACGTGTCAAGCTGAGGAGACACTGATGCCCATTGCGTCACAGGCTTCAGTATAATGGCACATTTCATTACATATGTTAGTGAACATGACACTGTTGCGCAAAAAAAAAAAGTTACAGTAAACAAGGCAGGAATGCAAAATACATAATATGATGGAAAGCACCTCAAAAAAAAAAAAAAACAGCAAGCTACCAAGTAGTTTTATTGAAGTAGCTTAAAAATAGAAAAATTAACATGGTTGAAATAATAGTGAATGAAATGAGGAAAATGCATTTTTTTACGATTATCTGATGCATCGAGAAAAAGCAGTGAAATAAAAAAAAAATTGCTGCTTGTTTACATGGCTGAAACCGTTAAGGAAGCAATTCAGCCCATAACTTTCTTGCCCCCACCGGCTGGGCATGTTGCGCTCTTACTTGCCCGTGCAAGTTTGTTCTTTTCCCTTTTGAAGAAGTGCAGACAGCATCTGAGGAAAAAATTCCCAGTTTCTGCCGTGGTGCCTAGTACACTGGTAGTCCTTCGAACAGCCAAGGAACGGCGCCGGGCAAGGACACAGCGTCTCCTTTCACAATGAACTGATCGCTTCAAACAACGTCCGCGGAGTCAAAATCTTTTTCGCGTACTCTGACGTCTTGAGTGTCTAAGGTAAAGCCGCCAGTTCCTGTCACGATATTGCACATTTTCACTTCACCCGCTCATCGGCGTCACTAGGTAAACAAAATAATGATACCTTTTCGCTCGTACCTCTGTAGCCAAAGTAACAGCGCAGTACGGATCAACAAATTATCTCTTGAAATGAGGAAAACCAATGCAGCTGGACTACTTGGGTGCCCAGCCATAGAATAAAGAACCAACTGACTCAGCGCGCAGCTTTCGTCTAGCCCCCACCATGCTCCCAGCGCCGCCGCGTGGCAGTGGCGGCAGTGTAGCAAGCTCTCCCATAGCGTTACGGCGGAGTTTCGGGACCAGAAAATCATTGAAGGACTCCGATATTAAGCTTATCTGAAGCTTACTGAAGCTTATCTGTATCAGCTGGATCATGTCCAGCCACTGCAGTTATGCCCAAACACATAGTAAGCACAGAAGATTGTGGCAGGCTTAAATGTTTTTTGGCAGCTTGTGCTTCACGAAACAAAATATTCGCTTTATGGACTGAGAGTAGCTGCCAACTAAAAAACCAAAACTCACAGAAAGTAGCAGGGTGATTCCACAAGAGATCAAACATGCTTGTCCGCTTGATATTTTTGTTTTGTCTGGCTTTCTTTACATGTCATGTAGGAATATTCATACTGCATGGAGCTAAAAATCTTATTCCCAAAAAGTGTTTTCACCAAGCCAAAAGAATATTTGACGGTGGCGGCGCAAGCGTCCTCCTATCGCTTACACAATATTTTCCGATTTCACGGCTGAATTATATGCAAACTAAAAATGTTGTGTCGAAAAACATTTATGCTCATTTTAATACGCTTCAAAGTAAATTAGTTCCATGTGTTTTTTTATGCTGTCCACAAACGAAAAAATAAAAAAATTCCAAACGTGGCCCAAATCAGAAACATTTTGTAACTTCAGTGCGTCTTGGCACATTTTCTGGTTCACAAGAAGAACTTGAAAAAAGTGTCAAACGTAGAGCGTTCTCTTTACAACATTTATGCAAAATATAATTTTGCGTACATGAAACATGAGAGAAGAAAAATATAGTTAAAACAAGCTCTAAAAAAATACTCATTAAAGAAAAAAAAATTTTAACTGGTTCCAATTTTTGAAGAAAAAAATTTATATGGAAGTCCGCCTATGTCGGGCAAACGTGAGTGCAGTAATATGTTTCCTTGTTTGTTTTATTCACAATATATAACGAGAGTGGCCTATGTTGAGCATGTTAGCTTTAGTGCTGAGATGACTCATGGGAGTTTTAACATTTATTCTCTTTTAGAAGAAGAAAAGGCGACGGTTGCTGCAAATTAAGGAAGGTTAACCTGGATTATTATTGTGGCAAGAACAGAGAATGTGTTTTCTGCTTTGTTTTCTGGGGCGCAAGAAGGAACAAACTCGATACTACTTGTGGTGCTCGAACGAATTTATTGCGTGTCCTTTGCAGTTAGTATTTAAAAGGGCGTAATCACTGTCAGCAAGCTAGTAGCAGTTCTCGCAACGGACAGTACATGTCCACTCGACTGATCGCGGGCACAAATCTACACGTCCCATGACTGAATTCCCGGCACACACGGCGCTGACTTCTGCCGGCGATGCTCCTTGTTGGCTGTAGCATGCGCATGAAGCGGGGCCACATTCTTGAGGTTGCCGCTAAGTTGGGAGGCCATCTCATGGGCCAACTGAATAGAGGCGGCGCTTCCAGACCCTAGGTTGTGCGGACAAGCTTCGTACTTAAGGAGTCCACCCGCACCATCACAGCATTCTTCTATTTTTTTCCATACCCGGTAGTAAAAAAATATCCACCTCATGGAGTATATCTGGAGTGGCACAACTCGTACAGTTGGTACCTATTTTTAAAATGGCTCGCTGCACTATCGCTGACGTATGTTATGTGACAGCAGATGGGCGCTTTTTCATCTCACACTTGTGCACTCTACCTAGGGGGTAGCAGGCATGTCCTGCGTCGTGATGCACGTCATCGCTTATGACAGCCAAGCTGTGTGTTGCTTTCTTTGTTGGGGCAACACAGGTGAAAGTACATATTTGTTTGTTGTGCCAATGGTACGATTGTGTTTCACTTCAGAGGACAGTCCCATTTTCCGGAAAATCAGAATGCAGGACAATGCTTCCTGGCTGCTTGCACTTCGTCTCATGAATAGCCGTGGCTTGAGTGCGGCGCATGTATTAGTGAGGAATTCATTTGGTCGCCCATTTGCCGAGCTCTTTCACAAAAAGGGTTGGAGACATTTTCAGTGATTGGGGAGCCGCAAAGGCACAATGCTTTCATGCCTTCCAATGAGATTTACATGCTGGCTACGTTATGCTGAAGATACAAAGCTGCTTTGAACATCTGAAACGTCTCGCGGATAGAACGTGTCATAAATCGCTTTGGGACGTACTCTCTCCGGCCGTTCATGATGACTGACACAACATCTTTCTTGTTCGGGCTCTGCCGAGAGCACCCAAGTTCGTCCTTGGCAACATCCACAATGCTTACGCAATGAAAAATTTTTTTCTTGGCAGTCGTCTTCTTGTGAACATGTAAATAAACGGCACACTATACTCGGACCAAGCTACGAACCACACGCATCGTGTGTAGTGAACAGCTAAACACAAGTCAAAACGTATCTACTGAACAGCACAGCACCCTTTCTGTTGCTTTTTCTGTGCTTCTGTCATGACTGAGCCTCCAGAATTTCTCATGGTTTCATGTTGTATGAACTAGGCCATCTAAAGCTTTTCACTGTGAAAATGTGTGGGCCACACTCGTTATTGAAGGACAATAACCTCTGCTGTTCTCGGCGTGGGAAAGCATGTCAGTAAGTTGTTGACGAAACATCATAAATTAGGCAACTTCGGCAGCCTTTGACTCTGTCGTGCCGCACTCAACTTTTTTTGAACAGCTGAAACGCAGAGGTGAAGGTCGAGGTAACACAGGAAGACGCTATCCGTGAGCAACACGGAAAGGGTGATAATGGGAAACGAAATAAATGGCTTGAAAAAGTGACTCAATAAGTTTTTAGAAGGACTTAGTGCGAGTCACAAATGGTGGTGCTGAAGAAGGTTCAATTTTCCATTGTACGTGGGGGTGGAGAGCAGGCAGTGAAGTAGCACTTCCGTAATGGTGCGCCTGCTCATTAAGGAAGTGCTTCGTCACTTATGAATTAGCCTGCCTTGTTGCCTCTTACAGGTGATTTACTGTGTGCACCAGGCGGGTTTTGGCAATGTCAGCCACAACATGCACTCGCAGTGTCTTGCATGCTGTTGACAAGCAAATAATGGAGGCAATGCCCATGGAGGTAGTAGGCTGCGAACTCGGCACGCGCTAGCACTTTAGAAGGCGGCAGTCTCCCAGCCCCTTTCACGCTAGACGCACATAAAATCTGACAATACATTTTTCTTCAAAAACAAGCTGCCAGGGTGAAATTCTGAAGCATCAAAAAAATTAGAACTAGATTTGCCTACAATGCAAACTGATAAAACCAGCAAAGGTACTGAAGCCGGCACACTCAACATGTGCCACTTTGGCCCGTCATATTTTGTGAATGAAGTAGATAAGGATACATATCGCACTCACGTTTTGCACGGCATAAGCGGACTTTCATCCAAAATTTTTTCCAAAAATTGGAACCGTTTTTTTTTAAAGAACTTGTTTATTTAACTTTTTTTTCTTATCTCGTGTTTCATGTACGAAAATGATATTTTGCATAAATGTTGCAAAGAGAACGTTCTATGGTTGACACTTCTTTTTTTCAAGTTTCTGTGGGAAATAGAATATGCACCAAGACGCATCGAAGTTACAAAATGTTCTTGATTTGGGCCACGTTTGGAATTTTTTTACATTTGTTTCGTTTGTGGACAGCATAACGAAAGATGCATGGAACTAATTCACTGTGAAGCGTATCAAAATGTGCAGGAAAGGTTTTCAACACATTTTTAGTTTGCATTTATTTCTGCCATGAAATCGGAAAATATTGTGGTAGGCAACAGGAGGATGCTTGCACCGCCACCTTCAGATATTTTTTTGGCTTGCTGAGAATGCTTTTTTGGGAATAAAGCTCTCGGTTCCATGCAGTTTGACTATTCCTACATGACATATCAAGAAAGCCAGATAAAACAAAGATATCAAGCGGCCATGCATGTTTGATATCTCGTGAAATCACCCAGCAAACATGCTTTTGTTTCACACATGCACACAAAAGAAACACCATGCGCACATGGTTGAACTTGTGTGACAGGCAGGTTGTCTGCGAACAGAGCAACTCAAATAGCGATGCTGCATGTGAAGTAACTTGCTCTCATCGATTTCGCGGAGGACTTCACTGGTATGTTCTTCTTACAAAATAATTGTGTACCTTTAGCAATTTGTAGAGCTTCATTTCCTGCAGAGTTACTTCTATTACAGGCACCACCAGGTAATTATACTATCCATGTGCGTCATATCTGGCAGCGCCTCGGGGTCTGAAGTCACAACTGCACTGATGCACATTTTGTACGGGGTCGCTCATTTTCGACTATTTGCTTATAGCAAGCTCACGATCCCACAAGCCCGTCCATGTATGAAGCGCAAAATTCGAGGCTTCTGATTTCAGCCATAGCACAGCTCCTAGGGCCAAAAATGTCCGACGTGCCGGCATCGAAATGGATGATGAACACACAGTGCGATACAAGCGAGATAACTAGCAGTGTTGCACAGACAAAGCAGTTGACACCACATGCAAACTATGTATAGCACATCACCACCATAACTCTGCCAGGCAATGACTGTGAAAGTGTTGTATATTGTAGCAGCAGATGCGAGTGATAGGTTGTAACGATGTATGCATGCGCTTGGACTGGAAGCTAGAGGAAACTGTGTCTGCAGAATGAAAAGTCCTGAACCCTTGAGATATGAATATTGTGAAATGTGCAACTTGAAAAGCAATATAAAGGCAACATGCGCCGCTTCTTGTGTGTTCTCCTGTCTCTCTACACATGACTGATGCTGGCTGTGGGTGACATAGCGGGGCTAATGTTTTCCTGTCAGCAGTGCCGCGAAGTTGGTAGTTGCCATCTCCTACAGCTTTGGAGGACTGTTGGGAGTCTCCCATTACCCTAGCAGCAGCTTTGATTACATGTACAGTGGACTAAGCTTTTGCAAAGAATGTTACAGTGTAGGACGTTATTCATTTGTTTTGATTATGTTGCACATATTCTGGGAATTATTATTGACAGTTTTCTGCTTTTTCTCAGGTGGCTTTGGAGGCCGTGGAGGCCGCGGTGGTTTTGGAGGCCGTGGTGGCTTTGGGGGTCGTGGTGGCTTTGGGGGCCGTGGCGGAAGAGGGGGTGACAGGGGTGGTGGCAGAGGTGGTGGACGAGGCCGTGGTGGAGGACGTGGTGAGTACAAGATATTAATGTGTTTAAGCAGTCTAGTCATTGGAAAAAGAAAATACACATTGGAACTTTAAATGGCAAACCAGACGAGTGGCTTCATGGGCTGCAGATGGTAAGCTTGACACTTGTTGCCTGTCATTCAGGGTTGGCTGAAGGCATTTAACCAGAAACTTTGTACTCAGTATTGAAACTCTGCAAGAATTTTTTTTTTTCCCCGGTATATAGGCAGCACTTGTCAATCAAGGGTTAAAGAGAGGGACTGCAGTGTCACGTGACCTGGAACTTAGTGGTATGGATGGGGGTGTGGGGGGTCATTTTGGCACATTTAGGACTCAAATCTACTTTTTGTGAAGCAAATGCAGCATGCCTAGTTTTCACTGACAGCAGTGTGAACCAACAGTGCCTCATGTGAAGGTTGTGCAGGTGTTGTGACTCTAGTCCCAGTAAGTGTACAGTGTGTCAATGACCTAATACAGTGGTGGTATTCTCAAGCGATCACCTTAAAGGATACATTTATTTTTGCAAAATTTCACGAGACTAAGCACTGAATGTGCTGGCTGCTTTGAGGTCGTGTCAGACGACACTAGGCAATCACAGTGCTGCTGCTCATGACCTGAAATAATCCATGTTGTGCAACTTAAGCCGTTCTACCAGCGCTAACAAACTTTGTGACCTTGCATAGCTGAACTTTGGACTTTGTTTCTTTTTGTTACTTTTTCTTTATTAATTAAGTGTACTTTTGTTTATTGCTCTCCTTTTATGTTTGTAGCAACGGGACGATGCTTTTTGAGAGGGTGGTATTGACACGTATACATTTGTTTATCGGGTGACTGCGTTTCATCGTCCAACAGATGTTATCGCTCAGCGCAGGACACGCCTGCATGTATCGGAAGTTTCCGGAACGTTATCGATGGTTCTGTCCGCTGTCTGTTGTCACCGAACCTTGCGTAATCTGATTGCATGTATGCATGACGCGAATGGTGTAGAACTTTCTGGAAGACGTAGGCACTAGCGATTGCTCTGGAACCTTCGATGACTGATGTATAAAAGCTGACACACTTGACTCGGAGATCAGATTTTCATCAATCGCCGACTGTTTTCGCTGCTGTTGTTGTCCTTTGAGTGTAACTTGCTTTTGTGGGCACAGGTTTGCCCAGTAAAAAGTTAATCAAGGTATTGACAGTTTTGCTGCTGTGTTTCTTGACCATCACTACCACGTTACAACATTTAAGTGCCACAAAAATTCCATTGCTATAAAGCCCAGACCACACGTACGCTTGCGGACGCGCGCAAGCTCGCGTTCACGCGCCCACGCATGCGCACACGGTGTGGCATGGCTCGTACGCGTCGAAACGCGGTGTGATCTCGGGGAACAGCTCCTCTCTGTTATCGCGCGCTTGGGTTGCCTCGCGTCGGCGCGCCTGGCTACGCAGCTACGGCGCGGAGCGTTCAACTCTCAGTGAAGCAGATTTATATCGTGCAAGAATGTGGTTCTTCCTTCCTTCGTGCACTGATGTAACAGCTATAAAAATATAACAATTACGTTTATAAATATCGAAGCATCTTGAAGCGCTGTCAGTAACAAAGTACGAAGCGGAGCCTGCCGAGGCGTCTGTGAGTGAGCCCAGTGAGCGCGCGCTGTCGCGCGTCTTTGTGGATGCAAACCACCATTACTCGCGAGGCGCGGCAGGCGCTAGGCGCGCGGACGCGAGCTAGCGCGCGTCCGCAAGCGTACGTGTGGTCTCGGCTTAACTGATAATCGTTATATAACCGGGTTGCATGAAAAAATCAGAATAGGGGATGGCAGAGCAGCTGTGAGAAAACTATAATGGTGGGGAGGCCAGTGCCCCTCCCCACCACCTTCCTCCATCCGGCTGCTGATTGTGTTCACTTGTTTAACTGCTTCCTGGGCACTCCGATCAATCTGCGGCTGTCAGTGTTATAGAATGGCACTGCTGTAACAATGGCAAAGAGGGGTTATGGGTGAGAAGCAGTATATGAGCTCCACTGAGGCATCGCTTTTGTGGTTCTAAAAGGGGCCTTTTAAAAAATGCGAGAAAGTTGCCACGGCAGCCTGTCAGCTTGAGAAATCCAGAAAATGCTTCTGGCGAGATTGCCAGAAGCATCTCGCCACGTACTTCTCACTGGCTTGCACGAGAAAACTCTGTCTGTCATCCTTGCATGCTTTACACGAAGCTTGCCGACATCCTTCTTCAAAATGTCCAGGTGCTCCACGTAGTGCAACGGAAGGTTCCTCGTGAAATCAAAGCACCGGAGGGGACTGAATCATCTGCCGGGCTTCCTGTGAGGACAACATTGAGGCAGCCTGCCCTAGCATCATCTCTGCCGTTGTCGCTGTTGTTATCCATTGCAATCACGTTCATGGCGATCGACTCATCGATTAGAAGCACTTAGTTTCCAAACCTATAGCCGTGCACTTTCTTTTCACCGAGTACATCGTGCTTTGCCAATGATCAGCGGGTGGATCAGCCATCTTACATTTCGGCAGTAAGTCAAATAAGGCTGAGAAACCACATGGCCAAGAATGATTTTGACAGAACCAACAATGATGACTGCGAGCGATTGCACTGAATGAGGAGCCAGCAAGCAATCTGGGAGCAGCACAGTTGGCGCGGTCCACTTGTGTTTCAGAGGGTGGCGCGGCGCAGAGCTATGGGCGCAGCCCATTCCTGTTTGGAGAGGTGGAAGGCTGACAGGAGAGAGGCGCACGAAGAAGGCTGGGAAATGAGCGCACAGCGGCTGTTAGGCCAGCGGGCCATTGTTCTGCGGCTCGAATCTCATTTTCTTTTTTTCTTTTCAAGGATTTCGCATTTCACTACCTTTCAGCACTCACGCCCAGCAGCCAGACTTCATTGTTATAACCGATAATGCAGCATTGGGGCATTGTAATAAGCGGGTTATTTCACCACATAAAACATGCAAAAATTGATGGTGCAGCAGCTTCTCATGGTTAAAACTGGTGTCATTATAAGTGGGTTCAACTGTAGATTGCACCAGTTAGGTAGTGTAACGCAGAATCTACTTGCCACGCCACAAAGGAAAATGCCAATAAGCACAGGGTGGCTAGAGTCGCTGTCAGCATTGCTATGTTTAGCGAGTGTACATTTTTCACTACGCTTATGCACTTATGTGTGCTATGTTTAATGAGTGCACCTCGTTGTGAGTGCTTAGCAAGCGCATGAGGTGCGTTTTTTGCATCAAATGTACTGAACATTTTGTATGGAAGGAGCGGTAACATAGCTATGTACATAATTAAAAGTTAAATTCTTGTACTTCTACAAAAACCAAACACCGCTGAATGTGCCTCTGGTGGCTTATACAACCATGTTACAGTTGCTGACGGATTTTCAAACTCCGAAAATTCAGACTTGATGGATATTCTGGACTTCATAAATGTCCCATCGGGGTTCCCATAGAGCTAGTTCATTTTTACGACCAATTTTTCAGACAAGTTTAGGCCCTGAAGTTCTATTTTTCCGGACTAAATCGCTTGTTCCGAGCCACGCTACCCTGGGCCCCGATTTTGTAGAGATGCCTTTTCCAATGATAATGCCTTTTGCCGCTTTTTGCGTTTGTGAGTGGCTGCATACGGCCCGGGGCGGAGCGTCTCTTGATCACTCACAAACACAAAAAGCACCGAACGGCATTAGCATCGGAAAAGGCATCACTACAAAATCGTAACCCTGATTTTGAAAGCCGCCATGTTGGATTTTCTGTTGGTTGGTTTACTTCCAGTGGCCTGCTCTATAGCCTCCAAAATTGGGAGGCGTACGTCATCCTCCAGTCTCGAAGGCCATGTCTTCTCTTCCTTGGCTGACAAAAAAGAACACTGCAGGGGACTCTTCTTTTTCTTTGCTTACTTTTTCTCTCTCTCTTTTCCTCCTTTCTTTCTTTTTTTTTTTTTTTTTTGTCAGCATTATCGTCATAATTACTTGGCGCAGGAATTTAGTTAACATTTCTGAATGCGGTGTGGCTTCTTATTTGTGTGCTCGGCGCCACCTCCTGTGCCTTCGCGAGAGCCAAGTGGTGCGAAGAAACACAGCTCGTTTCTTCGATCTCCGTTGGCGGCGATTGCCAATGCGGTGACGCTTTTGTCGAGTGTATATGGAGGCAATGTCAGTCTTGCGCAAGTCCAGGCAAAACTCATGCCTCCCCGCGTAGTATGGGGCAAGGCATCATTCGAGATTTTTTCATGCCTAATATTTTTTTTTTTTTTTTTTTGCTGAATCAATTTTTCAAAAATATTTTTTCGGTCCCTGTGAGGTGTAGAAAAATCGGTCGGCAACTGTATTGGCGGTGTGATACAACGCCGGCTACCTTGAGTTCGGACTCCCTTGTAATTCTCGCACTCTTTTATCCTAAAGGAGTTCATAGGTGCCCGTGTGAGATGGCTGCTAGCCCCAGTAACATTGAAGTGCTACGTTCAATAGACAACCTATTGATTAAACAAGTTTTTTTGCACGGGGTGTTTGTCGCTACTACACAGCCCTTCTCTCGAGTGTACACGTTGAGCAAGCTAGTTTTCAGTGTTTCTGCAGATGTCCTCACAGGGAAACGAAGGAAGATTACCAAATAAAATTTTAAAGATTACAATTTCTAATGAAGGTAAAGAATGTTTGAAGGGCTGGATGCATTTAAAGGGTCAGGCCAGCTCATTCTTTTTACTTCATTTGTTCAATGCTGATGAAAGTGGGAACGAAGGTAACATTAAAATAAACAATTATTTTTTACAACATTAGCTTTTATGGGCTCATTCTAATAGCCGTTTCGGTTGGCAGTGTTGTCCGTCGCAGCTATCGCCATGCTTTTACCTGCTATGGGGCAGAGGCCAAGAAATAGGCCATGGACACTTTGCATTGCAGTTCCTTAGGTAGCAGCTCAAGTTTGCGTTTCCTATCAAGTATGTGGCTCCTACTCACTGTGAGCCATAGGCCAAGGAATGGATGGATTGTCTTGAGGAAAAAGAAGATTAAGGAGATTGTGTGAAAATGCTAGAATGAAAAACATGTACAGTATACCTATTAAATCAAACAGGCTAGGAGACTTTGTCACCGCCCCATTTCAAGAGAGATCCAATAAATCAGCATAGAATCGTGCCTCTTGTCATGTGATGCGACATACGTGCTGTGTAGCATAGCATCGATGTGTGCAAACTTTGCATTGCAGTTGTGTTGTATTACATCAGTTGTCCTGATATGTAGCAGTTGCGTGTAGCTGGATCTGTTTAACTCAAGTAGGCTAGGTGGCTATTTGTCACTGCCCCTTTTTAACCCTTTTAGGCTCGAATTATTTTGAAAAAAAAAACTTTCCCAGGTGGTCAAATTACCTTATTGCGGATCTTGAATGTACAAAATGTATAAAGTCGGGATTAAATAGTAAAAAATAATTAGGAACAGTATTATTAGAACAATTAGGAACTCCATATGTTCAATAGTATTTCCGAGCGTGGTACTCCTTGAAACACAGGTCTACCCACAGCGCCTTATCGCAGTCTGCACACCTAAAATTCTTGTCTGTTCTCTTGGAGCGAGGAGTTGTGTTGGCGCACACATGACATCTCTGCGTGCGGCTGCCTTGGGCAGAGGTCTGAGGCACCCTCTCGCGTAAGCGCGTTGCTGCGAAGAGTGAGAATACCTCGTGAGCGGTGGTGATAAACAAGCTAAGAGCAGTGCTAATCAAGATAGAAATCAACTTCCGCTGCCCCTGCGAGAGCGTGCCAACAAAGAGAAAAACCACGTTTCGTGCGCCTCCTTTGCGACCACACGGTGGAACCGAAACCGCGAAAGTGCATTGCCACTGAGAGCGAGAATACCTCGCGAACGGCGCTGATAAGCAAGCTAAGAGCAGCGCCAATCAAGATAGAAATCAACTTCCACTGCTCTGCAAGAGAGTGCCGACAAAGAAAAAAAAATGACTTTTCGCGGACCTCCGTTGCGATCACGCGGCGAAACCGAAACCGCCAAAGGGGCGTTGCCGCAGTCTGAGCGACGCGCTGAAGCTAGCAGTCAGCTCTGTTTATCTCCCCAAGAAGGTAGCACCAATTTCAAACGCATCTTGTAAGTGCTAAGAGGTGGCAGCACCTCCCGGTGAGCACGCATCGTCATTATGGCGTGAAATTTCAAACGGAGGGTCGGAACCGTTTCCATACGGCAAAGACCTTGTGGGACAGAAAACTGCCGCCATACATGTACGGCAAAAACCTTCAAAGGGTTAAAGGGGATGCCAGTAAATCGTCATCAGCATTGTATCACGAGACGTGTCAAGGGATGCGACATGTGAACTGCATATTCTCGATACTTGTGTTTACTCTTCGGTACACGTTATGGCACCTCCTTGCAAGGCACGAACCGCTGCTGAAGTGGATTGTAGAGCTACGTGCACTGCTGCAGCCAGGCAACGTCGGGCTCAGCAGAGAGCAGCACAAACCATAGCTCGCCGTCAATGCCGGGCAGACATCAGATTGTTCTCATGAAACTTCGCCGCGAAGACCCTCTAGTGCGTGCTGCCAAAAATGGAGCTCATATGGAGCTGCTCCTCCATCTTACGCTGTGACTGTGCTGTGTGTGCTTTGCAGATCTGTGACATTTGAGTAATTGTTCTGTTTCTCTCTCGGGACAGTTATTCGTAACCGTAATCCATCACATTTGTTGAAAGAAGCGACAGTAATTGCAATCGGGTACATTTTTTCTGTAACATGTACACGTCTGGCTGGTAGAAGCTTTAGAAAGTGGCTAGATTTGTTTTATGAAATCGTAAGCTGATGGTTGATTACAATGCTACCTTGCGCTAAACTAAAGTGCTTTCTGCCACTGAGCAAAATAAAAGGCCATGGTTTTAATGCCCAGCCACAGTGGCCATTTAACACATAATATGCAGGAAGAAGTCCAGATGGTGCATCCTTGGTGCATGCACTGGTGTGCTGTATATTTCTGCTCACACATCATTTCTGCAATGTTCACTGTCATCTCCATAATTCAGGAAAATATTTGAGCTTGGATATATATGAGTCATGCTACAGCTATGCAGTTGCAAAGCATGTTTATTGGTAGCACTGATATCACGATACTTGGATGATATGGAGCCTAGTCGTCCAGTGACTGCAGCTTTTTGTGATTGTTGCTTGTGTTGTGAAAGTTGCTTACTTCTGAGGATATTACGCTTGCTGGGAATGGTAGATGGCAAGAAAACATATCTTCCTGACTGCAGTGGAATGTCTCATGGTGGTGCCCTCGAAAAGCAAACATTAAAGTTGAAGAAAAGTTGATGTCTTGCTTCTTGAGCATGCCGAAATGAATGTCTTTGTAGTGCTCTGCTCCAGTCAAGTGGACGGCAATTTTTCCATGTGTAAAACAGTGTCCACATTACATATTCGGTAGACGTTGCTTGAAGATACGGTCCTCCTAAAGTAGTTTAAAGGCATAGATGACTGCAGGAGGGAACGTTTATTAATTTCTCAGTTTTAGAAGCACAAGGTCTTCTCTTTTTATGTTTTTATCTGAAGGACAAATGTGTCCTTAGGATTGCAACAAAACATTTAAGAAAGCCTCTCGGCAGGTTTGGGCATAGCAAACAAACAAGTTCGGTGCGTAGATCACACAATGGCAATCGTGTCTGCAAAGTATGAAACGGCTGCGCGGAGTGAAAATGGTCAAAATTTTCAAACAGTAGACCGCGCCTTTTCCTCAAAGGAGCCGTGCTATGAGCGCTAGTCAAGGTCACATGCACTGATGGCTTGCCATGCACTGATTGCAAGTCACTGACCATGGCATGTGACTTCAGTAAATCATCCCATATGGAATGTGTAAGGCCATCATTGGAGATGTGCCGTGCAGCAAAAAAAGCAGGCAGGGCTCATCACGTGAATGTGACACGGCCCTTAGCCTTTGGTATGGGAGAAGGCAGGGAAAAGTATGTTGCTTAAAGGGTGAGAGTGTCTCTGTTGACAGTGGTATTGACCGCCTCCCATAACGAACTTATTTGAAAAATTACTTTCATAAGACACTTCTTAGACAACGGTGCCTTACAGCTTTCTGTGTATAACCAAAATTTGCAGTGCAGCCTGGCAAGGGAGGGGCCCTCTATGTGGCACTTCTGAAAAGTTTATTTGTCCAGCACTCCAATGATCTGTACCTGTCACTTTCTTTTCCCTCAAGTTGGCACAATTGCTAAGCTGGCATTACATAAGCTTGTGTGCAATGGCAGGTGTGCCATCATTATATATAGCATGTCTCATAAGTCTTGTCCTTGTCAATCACAGGTGGCTTTAGGGGAGGCAGGAAAGTGTTCATTGAGCCACACAGGCATGAAGGTGCGTAGTGTCTTTCTTCTTTTTCTTTTAATACATAGATAGAAATGCATACATACACACACAAGTGCACACACAACCTCCCACACATACACGGAATAACTGTGGCAGAAATAAGTCACTGGGAAACTTTCTTCCAAAAAAATGGGGTGGCTTGAGGCTAATACTGATGTGCATGTTCAAATTGTATAGAAGCCCCACCACCCACACCCTATCATTTCGCAAGTGAATTTCAGTATGTTTTATGTTGCTACATGGGAAACTCGTTTTAAAACTACTTAGTATTTTGCCCCAGAGAAATGTAGTGTTTGCCGCACTTTTCGATCGTGCCAGGTGCATGGTGGATCCATGGTTTTACACCATGGCAGATGAAGTTTGATTGAGAGTGTAATTTCAGAATTGGCTCCTTCTGTTTGTTGCCTGTGAGTTTAGAGTAATCTTGTCACGTGGTTTCTTTTCATTCAGGTGTCTTCATTGCACGAGGAAAAGAAGACGCACTGGTCACCAAGAACCTTGTTGTTGGGGAGTCCGTCTATGGAGAGAAACGTGTTTCAGTTGAGGTAAGCTAACTGCGGAAGCTTGTAAAGAAACATGGCTTTACCACCGCCTCTGTGCAATGCAGTGAGAACGCTTCTAATTTCGTCAGGCAATTGAGATGAACACCAACTTCATGTCTAGGAGAACTTTCCCGCTGTGAACCACTGATCATTCCAATGTACTGGCATTGTGCATGTAATAGGGTTAGTGGTGGACAGAGGGTGCGCCCTCCCTTTGCTTCTCTTTCCTGGTTGCCTGGCGCAAACGGTAGCTTTAACTGCTGTGGACGAAGTGGGTGATATAAGCACGGCAAGTTGTAAAAGCTGGGAAAGTTGTCTACTTGCTGCAGTTTATCTTGTTCAAGTTCCTTTCCTGTATTCAAATTGTTCTTTGGTTTTCACATTCCAGGAGAATGAGGTGAAGCTGGAGTACAGGGTATGGAACCCCTTCCGATCCAAGTTGGCCGCAGCCATCCTTGGAGGTGTGGACCAGATTCACATGCCACCAGGCTCTAAGGTGCTCTACCTTGGAGCAGCCTCTGGCACCACTGTATCCCATGTGGCCGACATTGTCGGACCGGTGAGTGTAGTTTGCTCTTAGGCTGTTTACCTAGGCTTGGGACTCCTGGAAGAGCTACAGTAATGAGATACTAATTGCAGTGAAGGGTTATTGGAAGCATCAGAAACGGGATGTACATTTATCATGTAGATGTTAAGTAGACGACAAAAATTTTGATGGATGGCAAATCAGCCATTTTTGCTTCTTTAGCTTCATTTATTTGGTTGCAATGTTCATGTTCCGAAACTCTTCTGTGCACCTTAGCTAGTACTTTCAAGCACTGTAATGCTGCACGTTGCTCTTGGGGCATTACAGTCGCCTCACAGGGACCTCACGGGGACTGCGGAAATGTCCGAATAAACAGGTGTCCGACAAAGCAGATTAAGAAAAAAAAAATCTTTGATTTCCACGCACTTATTCTGGCTCGGCAGTAAGGTTGAAGAAATCGTGAATGCGCCGTTGCACGCTGTTCCGTTTACACGCAATCAGATAAGCCTGAATATCGGAGAGGGTCGTACGGTCACTATAGGAGGCTGAAAGCAAAGTCGCTGCTTGTACATGCTCTGCATGCGACGGCAGCGTAGCACATAGTACGTCATCTTCCGACTCGTCGTCCGGCGGTGCAGCAGAAACCTGATGAATGATTTCGCCGTCATTGAGTTCTGCGCATGTCAGTACAGCAGTGTCAGCACCTGTGAAACTCAAATGAGACGGTGTCCGGAATCGCAATGCAACCCACTGTGCAGGTCTCGGCAGAACATATTCGGCGTCAGTAGGGAGCACATCGGTAGGCGACAAATCCTAGGCCTCCCGGCACCCGCTTGCTGGCATTCTCTAGCGCTGTCTGCACCATTAGACACTTGACGCAATGTTTCCGTATGCCACGTTGGAACGCCGCAACCTTGACACAGCACACAAAGCAAACATCACCATGCCGTCACGCCGACACCAGTTGCACAAACGAAAAACGTGGCCTACTCAGAGCATTGTGCGCAAAGAAACAAATCAGCTGCTGGATTGTGTTGACATGGCTTACTAAGCTGAAACCGGAACTGCTATAGAGCCACTCTATCGAACCGGGTAGAAACGATGATGATGAGCGGGGATTTGCAGTAGCGCCACTTTGTGGGGCAGCAAGGAGGCTCCGTTCAAAACAAAAATGGCGTTCAGCAAGTTGAATCATGCAGCGGTCAGAGTCGGTGCATGGTGCTCTCAATCGAATTGGCTGAAGGAGTGTCCGAAAAATCAGACGAGAGGTTGCAAGGTGTCCAAACTTTCAGCAGTTGTTATACATTATGATCTATGGGGAGAGTGGCGGTGCCACGAAGCAAACCGAATTATCGAGCATATCCGAATTTTTGGACTCCGGAAAATTAGTCGGCGACTGTATTTAGATTGAACCAACCTTGCAAGTGGCTGCTCATTCTGCATTGTTATTGTAACTTGGCCACCAGATTACATGTAGGGGTTACCCGTTAATGCACATTGCGGTGCGAGCACATGTCGTGAATCTTAAAATTGCAGTTCTATAACCCACTTCTGCTTTGTTTGGGTTCAAACCAATTGTCAAATTGAAGGAGAACTCTTTGGAAAAGGACACAAACCATTTCATTAACACAAGAAATTGCTAGTTTATAGGTCTGAGAGCAAAATTTTGTTCTGCTGCAAATAATTTTTCAGCACAGTGCAGCAAGCAATTTGTACATAATGAAATGCTCATTCCAAAAACATAGGTTTCAATGCAAGAAGTTATTAGGTTACACATGAAAATTCTAAACAGTACCATTTTTGTGCCCATTTTATAAAAACAACAAAAACATGGTATCTGCAAAAGCATTAATATTGTTACGCCGCACTTGACCAAGAGGCAACAGACCCTGCTAGCCTCTAATCGTCGTCGTCGTCTTCACAATGCTCGCCTCTTTGTGATCGCAAATACTGTTCCGTAGCACTACCCCCGGTGGCAAAAGCGCCGTGCCGGAGCGACTAAAGGCTGGACTCTGAAGCAGTGTAGTAGGCCTTGAGCCTACTGACGTGCACGACATCACTAGATGCTGAAGTAGAGGACGAGGACAGGCGTCACCTGGTGCAGCTTGCGGTAGGGCACTGTGTATCGGGAAAGGAGCTTTTCTGAAAGTCCGACGTGATGAAAGGGCGACCACAGGAGCACGAGCGCACCAGGCGAGAACTGTACGTCACGGTGGCGGGTGTTGTACTAACACTGCTGAGTGGTTTGCGAGGCCATCAGTCGAGTACGGGCAAGCTGGCGTGCACGGTCGGCGAGGGCGATGGCGTCGCGCGCATACTCGCTTGTTGAGATCGCAGCAGGAGGAAGTGCCGTGTCTAGGGGCAAGGTCGGTTCGCGACCGTACAGTGGATAAAATGGAGAAACTCCGGCGGTGTCGTGCCGGGAAGAACTTACGCAAATGTGACGTAAGGAAGGGCAATGTCCCAGTCATGGTGGTCCTTGGAAACGTACTTGGACAGCATATCGGTAAGATTACGGTTTAACCGCTCTTTCAGGCCATTGGTTTGAGGATGGTATGAGGTAGTCAGCTTGCGTTGAATGTAGCAGGAACGCACAATGTCGGTGATAGCTTTCGAGAGAAGGTTACAACCACGGTCAGCAAGCAGCTGTCACGGGGCGCCATGAAGCAAGATAATGTCACACAAAAGAAAGTCCGCGACAGGGAGAGCTCGTGTGATAGCGTATCGGGTGGCGTAATCAGTTGCAACGGCTACCCATTTGTTCCCAGAGGATGACGTTGGAAAGGGACCAAGGACGTCTAATCCAACACGAAAGAACAGTTCCACAGGGATGGTGATCGGCTGGAGATGACTGGCAGGCAGCACCTTAGGTGTTTTCCAACGCTGGCAAAGATCACGGAGCAAGAAACATTTAGGAGTGGAAACTCCGCTGTTTGCGGCGACCAGAAAAAGTCACATGCCCACGGAGCCGTTATCGTGCTGACGGCACCTGGTGGCCTGGAAAGAAATCACCGCTGTCGAGAGCGCACTGGAGCCGCCTGCCCGGGCGCTGCATTTTTTTTTTTTCGCTGCGGCTTCTACGACGCACCGCATGGCGCCGCCACTGTATATGGCCCCGTTGGCGCATAGAACAATTGTGACCTTATCTGGTCGCCCGCGCTCGCTCGCGCTGACGGGAGTTTCACCTCCTAAATGTCTTACTCCGTGGCAAAGATCACAGGCAGCAACATCGCGTCGGACGGAGCGAGCGAGGCCAGGCCAATAGAAGCGGCGGCGGGCGCGGTCGTACGTGCGGGCTACCCCAAGATGTCCTGCAGTGGGTGCGTCATGCATCTCAAAGAGCACAGTCTGTCGTAGATGTTTTGGCACGAAAAAAAGATGATCAGAGCCGTCAGGGAGGAAGTTCCTTCGGTACAGAATGCCGCCCTGGAAGACACATCGGTGAATGGATGCGTCGGTAGGTGTAAAGCGCAGACGCTCAATGAGTGCTCGCAGCGATAGGTTTTGGTACTGCTCATCGGCGATGTTAGCGAAGGCAGACACTGTGGGCTTCTCCTCCCGGACTCTTGGGACAAAGGAACGACAACACAGTAGTGCAAACAATCACAAGGGCATTTATTGCACCTTTCATAGATCAATGCCTGCTAGCCGAGTGGCTATCCACAAAACATGCCATGGGCGTGTGACAAATCTAGAAGTCCGACTCACCGCGACCGGATAGCGAGCGAATATGTTCGCCCCATGCTGGATCCCAACGCCTGGTCGTTCGCGCGTACAGTCACGCGAACGGTCACGCGAACGGTGGTGCGTTCGAAGGCAGGCCATGCGAGGCGGTCTCGCAGAAGCATCGGTCAGCACGGCACGTCCGCACTGCTTGCTGTCCCGACCCCAAAGAGAGAGCACCTTGTCCTTTGGCGCCTAAGTAACCCCGCCTGTCGGCGGCGTTAGCAGCACAACACTCGCGCCATCTCTCGTACTGCGCCTCAACCACTCCGACCGCCGCAGGCACCAGGCCATGCGAGCCGTGCGGGAAAACGCCATATCAAGGGACGCGTGAGAGTCGCGCATCCCCACAACACAGAGAAAATGCCGTTGGCGGTACTACTGTCGGCGTCGGCAGGCTTGTCGACCGGGTAGCGAGACAGCCAGTCAGCGTCCTTGTGTAATCGGCCAGATTTGTAGATGACAGAATACAAATATTCCTGGAGGCGTAAGGTCCAGCAACCAAGTCTTCCTGTAGGATCTGTAGCAAAGCGCGTGATGGTCTGTGACAACGGAAAAGGGTCTGCCATGTAAGTATGGGCGGAATTTCACAACCGCCCAAACTAGTTCCAGACACTCACGCTCAGTGATGGAATAGTTACACTCCGCGGGTGAGAGGAGCCTACTGGCGTAAGTGATAACACGGTCGTGGTCACGTTGGCGTTGTGCCAGTACTCCGCCAATTCCGTGATCGCTGGCATCAGTACGGACTTCGGTTGGTGCAGAAGGATCGAAATGAACCAGAACAGGAGGTGTTGCGAGAAGGTCGATTAGATGTGAGAATGCAGAGGCCTCGTTATCGCCCCACTGGAAAGGGGCGTCTTTCTTCAAAAGCTCGGTTAGTGGTCGTGGTATGGCGGCGAAATTGTTCACGAAACAGCAGAAGTACAAACAAAGGCCAATGAAGCTGTGCACATCCTTGACACACTTCGGAACAGGGAAGTGCGTAACAGCATGGATCTTGCCTGCGTTCCGTTCGCGTCAATGAGATGTCCAAGGACGGTAATCTGACGACGGCCGAATTGGCACTTCGATGCGTTGAGTTGCAGACCGGCTCGACGAAAAACGTCTAGGACTGCTGAAAGGCGCTTGAGGTGCGTAGCGAACATTGGGGAGAATACTACTATAACGTCGTCCAAGTAGCACAGGCACGTGGACCATTTGAAACCGTGAAGATGGGAGTCCATCATGTGTTCAAAAGTGGCAGGAGCGTTACATAGACCGACTGGCATCACTTTGAATTGATAAATATCGTCGGGTGCTACAAAGGCAGTCTTCTCGCGGTCGAGATCGTCCATGGCAATCTGCCAGTAGCCAGAGCGAAGGTCAATAGAGGAGAAATAGCGAGCACCGTGGAGGCAGTCAAGAGCGTCATCAATCCGAGGTAGGGGATACACGTCCTTTTTGGTAACCCTGTTAAGGTGCTGATAATCCACGCAAAAACACCATGAGCCATCCTTCCACAACAGGTGACGCCCATGGACTACATGACGGTTCAATAATGTTCTTGGCAAGCATTCTGCGAACTTCGGCGTGAATAACTTGACGCTCAGCCAGTGACGCTCTATACGGGTGGCGATGAATAGGAGGGGCATCGCCGGTATTAATGCGATGTTAACAGCTGTAGTTTGGGCCAAAGGATGATCGTTCGTTAAAAATATCATGGTAGGAAAACTGAACGCAGTAGAGCTCACGAGCATGCTCGGATGTCATCTCGGGCGCAATCATTTTCTGTAAGTCGGCGATGGTACAAGTTGCCGACTGCGATGGTAGAGGAGGATTGGCTGAATTGTCGTCTACTGCAATAGATGCTACTGAATGATCCTCAAATGAGCAAAGCTGGGCCAGAGACATCCTGCGTGGCAGCACTTGTGTCGTCAAGCCAAAATTGACCACTGGCAGGAAGACGCAGTTTGCCGTAATAGATAAAACTGTATGAGGTACTGTGATCCCATGTGTAAGGAGGATGTCTTGCATAGGAGCCGCGATGTAGTGACCGTCGAGGACTGGTGGGGATGACACGAAGTCAACATTAGTTAGTGCCGAAGGTGGCAAGCGAACGAAGTCGACGGAACTGAGGCAACTCGGGTGTGGTTCAGCGGGATCCAGAACAGGCAGGTCAAGGCGGAGAGTACTGGTGGAACAATCGATGAGAGCAGAATGTGCAGAGAGGAAGTCTAAGCCGAGGATGATGTCGTGGGGACAATGGGCGATGACTGAGTAGCACGTTAGTGGAGCGATTGGCGAAGGAGACGCGGGCGGCACACATACCAATTACAGGGCCTGTTCCGCCATTGGTGACACGGACAGCAGGCATCATGGCGGCCGTGATTATTTTCCTCAGTCGGTTACGAAGGTCAGTGCTCATTACCGACAAATGCGCCCCAGTGTCTATGAGAGCAGATACGGAAACACCGTCAACTTGCACGTCAAGAAGGTTCAGATGAGTGGGCAACGTCAGTAGAGGATTTGGCGGCGTAGGGAGCAATGCAGCGTCACCTTGAGACGCTGCATCATCTCGTTTTCCGGCTGGGAGCGGTGTCCGAAGGGAGTCGGCGAATAGGAGCGACGGGGCTGGGGAGAGCGAAATTGTTGTCGTTGGGGTGAAGGTGAACGAGAATAGGGGCAGTTCGGCGCAGGAGAATCAGTGGCGGCATTATTGGAGCGTGCAGCATAGGGATGAGAAGGGTCACCTTGGGAGTGAGAGTAGGCAGTACAAGTAGACCGGGTCAGGGAACTCCAGCGACTGCGACAGTGCCGAGAAATGTGCCCGATTCGATGGCAGTGAAAACAAATGGGCTTGTCGTCAGCAGTGCGCCATTCAGATGGGTTGCGGAAACGTGGTGGGTAAGAAGATGTGGGACGGGGCGGAATCGAAGAAGCCGGGTGGGTATCAGGGCGATGGGCCGAGCAGATGGTGTGAAGACCCATGTTTTCGAACTCCTGGTGGACAACTGCCTGGATCAGGGAAACCGTGACTGCAGGTGCAATGATGGGGCTGGAGTTGAAGACAGCCGGATAGGCAGCCTCGATCTCACCCTGGACGATCCTGGTAACATCACCATTGTTGTTGGGATGAGGAGCGCCGGCACAGGAAGATGTCGCTGGGGTGTTGGGCAGACGGGCAAACTGCTGGTCGATACGTCGGCTTTTAGCGAGTTCCAGGCGGCGGCACTCTTCTATAACTGCATCCACCGTCGCCACATTGTTGAAAAAGAGCAAGTTGAAGGCGTCATCGGCAAACAAGCTTGCCAAGAGCCACATGCCAGCAACAGACTCTGCCTACAGTCCTGGGCTTTTATAGGTATAGGTGTGACCTGTGCTGAATGCACAATTGTGAGAGTGTGCAAGAGATATAATCTTCTTTTTTTTTAATTTCAATTCTGGGATTTTACGTTCCAAAACCATGATACGATTCTGGATCAATTTTGACCACTTGGGAAGCGCTACAACACAAGCACATGAACTTTTTTGCATTTCGGCTTCATTGAAATGTGGAGACCACCACTGGGATTTGATCCACATTTTTTGTTATAACCATAAACTTTGTGGAAAGGACATATTTTGTTGTGGCCATGAACTCTGTGCAACTTTATTTGCATAGGGATGCCATTTGTGTGCCTTCTGTTCAACAAGGAACTAAAATAGGAATGTGAAGCTCGTGGTGCTAGCTTTCTGGCACTGGTTTCAATGACTATGCCTGATGTTGCAACCAATATCTCAGTGTTATTTTTGCACAATGGCCATATATATGTCATGAACTTGTTGCTGAAAGACAGGGCTACATGGTGATGCAATTTATATTGCCATATTGTTAGACCATTCAAAGTTACAGTGAACTGAAAATTCAAACTCGTTTTTCTCAGCTTCATTTTTTTGGGCACTGCACACTGCCTTACGGGGGATCTTCATATGTTCTTTCGAAGTACCAGCAAAATGTTTGGTATCAATATATTTGTGTCGAATGGATCTAGCCAGTGATGCTATTTATTTATTTCTAAAGTTGCCGGCTAAATTTTAATTGCTACTAAATACAAATGAAAATTAGCAAAAAAATATTGAAATTATGTTTACATCTTTTTTTTTTTTTTTTGCATTATAAGTGCACTGAGAACAATAAAAATAGCATCACCGGCCAGAGCTACTCTCTGGCGTTCTGGCTTCATACTTTGTTTTTGCTTTTGACAAAGTTAAGTTTTTGAAAAGTCCCGTAAGAAATTGATTGAATTTCTCTATTAAAAAATTTGCCTCATTTGTTCTAATGAAGATATACAAAATCTAATTAGATATTTGCAATCAGCAGAAAAAACTGAACAATACTGTTAAATATCATCCAGTCCACACTAAAATTAACAAAATTGGTTTTGGAAGCCACAGCTCCCCTTAACTTTGTTGAGATTTTCTCTAATCCAGTTTGCTCGTCATTCTTGCGAATAACTTTTCTGTGACTCTTCGTGCAGGAGGGCCTGGTCTATGCTGTCGAATTCTCTCACAGATCAGGTCGTGACCTCATTGGGGTGGCACAAAAGAGGACCAACGTGATACCCATTATTGAAGACGCCCGCCATCCACACAAGTATCGAATGCTTGTTGGTATGGTTGCTGTTTCCTTTGTTGGCTAGAAGTTGCCAAGCATGGCCCAGTGTGTTCTTAATTTAATGTTCTGTGCTCAATTCCTCTACAACAGTGCAGCATGATTTAATTGTTATAACCAGTGATGTGGCATGGGAGGATTCTAGTAAGCGTTTTATTTTCCCAGAGAATATATACAGAAGTTGATGGCATATCAGCTGCTCATTGTTATATCCAATATATTGTTAAAACTGATATTGTTGTAAGCGGGTTTGACTGTATGTGGATTTATTATGATGGGCAAGGACTGTATTTGCTCTGAACAGCTGGTAAATGGGCCTAACATGCTCATTCGTTCATTTGCTGCAATCACTACCTGTGCTGCTTTACCAAGGCTTGGGGCACTCAGGCTTGTGATGCACATGGTGCTCTAGTGATTCTAAAGGAAGGTGTTACTCATACACAAGAAAATAGCCATAGACTAGAACTTGTCCAGCAGTTGCTTTAAATAAATACCTTGGGTATTCATTACTCTGGGACTTAGGGTAGCTTTTGAACCAAACCTCCTTATTCAGAAATGTATCTTAACTTGAAGCCCACGCTTAACCTGATTTAAAGGACGCCTGTTGTGAACGCACCGAAGAAAACGCAATGAGCGTCTTGGGCATGTTCACGCAAGGCGTCATTTATATCAAGTCAAGCATGGGCTTCAAGTTAAGATTCATTCCTGAATACGGGGGTAAGTACCAGAAAAGCGACAGATGTTAAAGTTTTTGTCCAGCGTGCAATCTGCTAATGTCTTGCATGCATCATTCACCATCTCTGTGCGTCTTTACACTTGTACAGTCGAAACCACTTATAACAACATCAAATGCCACGAAAATTCCATTGTTATAACTGATATTTGTTATAACTGGGTTGCATGAAAAAATCAAAATAGGGGGATGGCAGAGCTGTTGTGAGAAAACTCTAATGGCAGAGAGGCCAGTGCCCCTCACCACCAGGTTCCTCCATCTGGCTGCTGATCGTGTTCACTCTTTTAACTGATTCTTGGGTGCTCCGATCTCGTGTACCAAGCCGCGGCTGTCGGCGTTATAGAATGGCACGGCTGTAACAACTGCTAAGAGGGGCTACGGGTGGCAAGTAATATGCGAGCTCTGCCGAGGCATTGCTTTGGTGGACTCAGAAGGGGCTTTATAAAAAATGCGAGAAGGTTGCCACGGCAGCCTGTCAGCTTGAAAAATCCAAAAGAAACGCTGAGGCAAGATCACCACAAGCATCTTGCCACGTACTTGTCACTGGCTTGTATGAGTAAACCCTATATCCGTCAGCCTTGCATGCTTTATACAAAGCTTGCCGACATCCTTCTCCAAGGTATCCAGGTGCTCCACGTAGTGCAGCGGAAGGTTCCTCACAAAAGCAAAGCTCCTGAAGGTCTGAATCATCTGCTGGGCCTCCTGTGAAGGGCAGCCTGCCCTACCACGTCATCGCTGCCATCGTCTCCCTCGCTATCCAATGCAAACACGTTCGTGACGATTGCCTCATCAGTTAAAAGCACTTACCATATTTGCTTGAATCTAACGCGCACCCTTTTTTCCAATAAAACGGGTCCAAAAATTCCATGGTCATTAGAATCGAGTACGACCCTAAATCCACGTTACCATATCGCCATCGGCATTCGAAAAATGGCCACCTCATGCATGCTTCTAGCCTAGCTGTCGTAGCTTCCTCCATGTGCATACTACTCAAAGTATGGCTCAAAGTATCAGCTCAAAGTATGGGCGATGCAGTTAGCCCTACAGAAAGGGCTGAGGTGGAGTGACTTCAAAGCGAGCAGGTGCTAGCTATCAAATCTTATAAGAAGAAAGGCTTTTCTCTTCGAAAGCGGACAGGGATATGCCAAAAATTGCCCGAAGAATATGAAGAGAAATTGCACAGTTTTCAGCAGTACGTGTTGAAGTTGTGCCATAGAAACGGCTACCACTTCGGACAAATTGGAAATGCCAATCAGACGCCGCTCTACTTTGACTTGTCTGCCACCACAACCGTTGAAAAGAAGGGCACGAAGCAAGTGCGCGTTTTGTCTTCCGGCCACGAAAGAAATAGTCACCGCAATGCTTTGTTGCACTGCGGATGGGCAGAAGCTGCCCCTGTATCTTATCTTCAGACGGAAGACACTCCCGAAAGGAATCGTGTTTCTGAGTGGCGTGATTGTGCGCGCAAATGAAAAAGGTTGGACGACCGCGGACTTGGTTGCTGACTGGATTGATAATGTTTGGCGGAAGAGACCTAGCGGCAGTTTGGGTTTGCGTGGGAAGCATGCCTCGCTGCAGGACTTTGCTGGATGGGTGAAAGATGCATGGTGCACGATCCCGTCTGCTATGGTCAACAAGGCCTTTAAAAAGTGTGGAATTGCGAATGGCATGTATGGCACTGAAGATGAGGTGCTTTGGTCTGTTGATAGCAATAAGGAGTTGTCTGATAGCGACGACGAGTGATACCTATTGCCCCACGCGACTCGTACCGGCGCAGTGAAGAAAATATTGGCAGCAAGGTACGCCGCTTCCATTTGTGTTATTATTCATCGCAACTTTAGTGTTATCATCATCATCAGCCTGACTGCAGGGCAAAGGCCTCTCCCATACTTCTCCAACTACCCTGGTCATGTGCTAATTGTGGCCATATTGTCCCTGCAAACTTCTTAATCTCATCCACCCACCTAACTTTCTGCCACCCCTTGCTTCCCATTCTTCCTTCCGCTTCCATTCTCTTGGAATCCAGTCCGTAACCCTTAATGACCATCGATTATCTTCCCTCCTCATTACATGCCCTGCCCATGCCCATTTCTTTTTCTTGATTTCAACTAAGATGGCATTAACTCGTTTTTGTTCCCTCACCCAATCTGCTCTTTTCTTATCCCTTAAAGGGACACTAAAGGTTACTATTAAGTCAACGTGGACTGTTGAAATACCATCACAGAAACCTCGAAACGCTTGTTTCGTGCCAAGGAGAGACTTATTTTAAGAGAAAATGCGTTCTGAAGCGTCCGCGTACCTCTAGCGCAGTTCAAATCGCCCGCCCTCCGATCGAGGAGTACTGACATCATGGTCTCATAGTGACGTTGCGCCATCGGTGAGTAGAACGGCGTCCGCAGACGGCGCTACGGCTTTTCTGCGCAAAACGCGAACGCGCGGCCAGAAACAGAGCCAAGACAGAGCCGACAGCAGAGCGAAAGCGGGAGTATGGTGGCTAGCGGAAGGAGAAACGAATTACGTCCCACATTACGTCCCACGGCACACGGAGAGTCCGTTTTCGTTAAAATATAGGCTGCGGCGAGCTCGCAGCGTGGTCGGCGTGGTCTATGGGAAGCGACGAGCCTTTTCGCACTCGCAACAGGGCATAAAAATGTGCGAATCGACGCAAAACTCGGCCTAGAAACGTGCTTCGCCACAGCCAGGGCTCAATACGACCAAAGCTGGCACGACCCAGATGTCGTTTCCCGCACCGCCACCAGGCGCCGCTACTATACCTCAAACTCCAGCGCAAGACGCCCATAAGCTGGTACTTCATTCTATGACGCTAACTTCGGCGCTCGTCGCAATGGACCCTGACACCGACAGATTGGCTCGCGATGGTGGGCTCAACTTCAGCGATTTGAGCACCGACGAGCGCGACCTGTTGCTGAGTGCTCGCACTGCCGGCGTCGTTGCGTATTACGACGGCGGCCTCGACACCGGCTCTCCGGAGCGGGAAAGCAACGAGGGCTTCCCACGACATCACATGGACGTGGCATTCTCGCTGCTTGTTCCAAATGAAAGTTTCGCGAGCCAGCAGAACCCTCACAGCACGACGCGATAACGAAACTACTGAAACTCCAAAGCGTGCGCGGCGCAGAGTCGAGCGCGCAGAGTCGAGCGAAAACGAAACCTTTCGAACACCCATATTACTGAAGGGCAACATCAAAATGTTATTTTTTCTTAGAATCGAATAGACGTAGACAAGTAGCATTTTTTTCCGTCTTATAATCGAATGAAATTATATTTTTAATACGAGTAGTTGAGTATTAGTAACACAAATTATGAGGAGTCCTTTCGTCATCGGGCTAGTACCGGAATGTCGCTGGGGGGTCTCAAATCGTGTCATGCATTTACCTCAATTTCTCGGTTACTAAAGCTCTGTTCGCGATTATATTGACGCCTTAGACGTTCTATAACATTGCTCTACCACTTTAACTTGAGTTTCTGGTAACCTTTAGTGTCCCTTTAATGTTACACCCATCATTCTTCTTTCCATAGCTCGTTGCGTCGTCCTCAATTTAAGTAGAACCCTTTTCGTAAGACACAGCTGTTATATAGTTTTCTCTTGAGGGATAATGGCAACCTATCGTTCATGATCTGACAATGCCTGCCAAATGCACTCCAGCCCATTCTTATTCTTCTGATTATTTGCCTCATGATCCGGATCCGCGGTCACTACCTGCTTTAAGTAGGTGCATTTCCTTACCACTTCCAGTGCCTCACTGCCTACCGTAAACTGCTGTTCTCTTCCGAGACTGTTAAACATTACTTTAGTTTTCTGCAGATTAATTTTTAGACCCACCCTTCTGCTTTGCCTCTCCAGGTCAGTAAGCATGCATTGCCATTGGTCCCCTGAGTTACTAAGCAAGGCAATATCATCAGCGAATCACAAGTTACTAAGGTATTCTCCATTAACTCTTATCCACAATTCTTCCCAATCCAGGTATCTGAATACCTCCTCTAAACACGCTGTGAATAAGATTGGAGAGATCGTATCTCCCTGTCTGACGCCTTTCTTTCTTGGGATTTTGTTGCTTTCTTCATGGAGGACTACGGTGGCTGTGCAGCCGCTATAGATATCTTTCAGTGTTTTTAAACACGGCTCATCTACACCCTGATTCCTTAATGCCTGCATGACTGCTGAGGTTTTGACTGAATCAAACGCTTTCTCATGATGAATGAAAGCTAACTATAGTGTATTGGGAATAACTCTGTTTTTTTTTCCAAATGAGAGAAAATAGTATTTCTATATGAAAGCACGAGGTGCATGGTATTGTACTCTCTCTCTCTCTTTTTTTATTTGTCACGGAAAACGGTTGTGCGCTACAATCGAGTTTGGTTAGAATAGAGTAAATACGGTAGTTTCCAAATCTATAGCCGTGCACTTTCTTTTCACCGGCAACATTGGGCATTGTCGATGATCAGTGGGCGGATCAGTCATCTTCCGTTTCGGCGGCAAGTCAGAGGAGGCTGCGAAACGACGTGGCCAGGAATAATTTCGGCAGAACAAGGAAAGACGAACGCGAGCGATTAAATTCTTGGCATAACCGCGCTAAATGAGGAGCCAGTGAGCAATCTGGGAGCAACGCAGTTGACGCGGCGTAGAGCTATGGGAGCTGCCCATTCGTGTTAGGTATGCAAGGGCGACAGGAGGTAGGCGCGCGAAGAAAGCTGAAAAATGAGCGGGCGGTGGGTGCTAGGGCACCGGGCCATCGTTCAACAGCTCAAATTTCTTGTTTTCATTTTTTTCTTTTCCGTGATTTTGCATTTCACTACCTTCTGGCACCGACACCTAGCAGTCAGACTTCATTATAACCGATAACGCAGCATCAAGGCATTGTAGTAAGTGGGTTATTTCATCATAGAAAACATACAAAAGTTGACGGTGCAGCAGCTTCTCATTGTTATAACCGATATATTGTTAAAACTGGTGTCATTATAAGTGGGTTCGACTGTATTTTAAAACTCCCACTCCCAAATGACTTGCAGTATTTGATACATTGATTGTTTCATTACACAATCTACGATCTGGACTTCGTATACAGTGGAAGCTCGTTCGTACGCTTTTTAAAAAAAAAGACGAAGAAAAATGTACCATCCGGGAAAACATACTATCTGATGTTGCCAAAAAATTTGACAGGTTCAACTGTAGTTCAGATCTACGTAATGCGAAGTGTGCAAAATGTTGCAGCACGAGATGCCGACGTGCACTGAGCTTGCAGAGCCCAAGTGGCCTAAGACCGCACATTGTCATTCTTGCAGCTTCAGCAAGCTTACAGTATTTGCACGATTCTGACACGCACCTTTCTTTGAATAAAAAAGTGCATTCAAATTTTCATGTGCATTATAGTTGTAGCTAATTCTACTCAAAATCAAAAATGAAACCGAGTCTTACTAAACTAGAGAGCTCAGTGCAAGGTAGCTAGCCTCAGTGCCATTGAACGGACATTGTTTTTTATGCCTTGTTTTGGGGTTGCCATATTAAAGTTTGCTGTACATGTGGCATTTCTGATGCATTAGATGGAACTAAAGATGGCATCTATGGTTGGCAGACAGTGAGAAGGAGGTGGTGTCAGACTCTGATAGCAACTAACTGCTATGATTCAGCTGTGTGCGAGTCTGTGCCTTTTTGTGTTCCATAAAGTTGTTTCAACACATTATGCGTCGACTCAAGTTTCATTACTTGAGTCACCAAGTTATTATTTTTTTGTGTTTGGGCAGTGATATAACTGTGCATTACAATCAGGGGCGAGGTAGAATCTTGCAAATGTCGTACATTGGCGCTCCTTGAATTCCGCCTGGGTAAGCAGCTTCTTTATGCGGGGCATTTTCCAGGAAGTATTGATATGGCCAATCAACGCGAATCATTGCAGCCCGAGACACATGTTGTTTCCTATTGTGTTTCAAGACAGCAACGCGAAACCGAAACACAATCGAACTAGTGGGCAATGCCCAGAATACAATGCTGCCAGAGTGAAACATGACGCTCATTTCGTGCCACCTGCAGCACGTAGTATGCTTCCAACGGCACTACGCCCCACTAGCTGTGAAGCAGACAAGTGAAAATGCTTATTGAAACGCTGCAGCGACCTCGTAGGAGATTTACTGGTGTATAGAATAGGAAACCAAGTGTGCGCTTGTGTTTTCACGTGAGATGGGTGCGAAAGTATTGCGAGGAACCTGCTGCGGTGGGCAGCTGCTATTCTCAATTGCACATGCCTTGCGCCTTTTCTTGTTTGCATGTGATCTCAAAGCCGAAAACATATTGTATGATCGCAGTCTTGTGTTCTATGGATACGTAAGTACAGGTGAAAAATAAGTGCAACTGCATTAGGTCATTTTTTGTGTTGTCAACACGAACATTGGCACTGGGAAATCGTATTTAACAATATTGTATCAATGAGGTTTAACTGTACTAATAATGACACTTTGCTGCTTGTTTCCGTCATGCTGCCACTTACACCTGTTCCCATTGTTGTAAGAGGCTGCCAAGTGACAGGTGTAGCTTTAGCCCAGTGGGGCTTTGAGCTTGAAGTCAATCACAGGGTGTCTACCAACCGGGAAAACTCAGGGATTTTTCGCTTCTATCAGTGAAAATTAGCTGTAACTTTATCGAAAGGGAACGAAAGTTGCGGTAATGCTGGCTCGAGCAACAGAGAGGGATCGTAACGAATCATCTTTGACGCCATGTCGTTGGCTGGGGGAGTTTCCAGTGTACAGTCAACGACTGACTTACCGGGCACCCAATAATTCAGATGGCTTCGTGGCACCGCCATGTACCCCATAGAGTCAATGTCTAAGAACGTCTGAAATTTCAGATGCAAGAACGCTTCATCGTCCGATTTTTCTCGCTTTTTGCTATCTGCAGGTACGAAATGGCATTGATCAATGCCACCATCGCTGCCGTTTTGATAACCTCGCCGCTTCGGACCGGCGCTCTCGCATGCAGATCTGCTGGCAGCTGTGGCCACCACTGTGGCGAACGCTAGGCCTAGCTGCTTCAACATTTGCTAATAAGCTTCTTGCCTTTCGGTGCCGTATTTTTCATTGAAAGAATTCGCTGCTGTCAGCAATGGCACCGACTCCGACTTTGCGGTCCTCGCATTTGGCTTCAAAGCTTGGAAAGCACGCTGCGTTGCATAGCGTAATGCTAGTTCCCAAAAAGTCAGCTTCGCCTCAATATAGCAATGTTACGTGGCGAAGCATGCGCGGAATTATTGCCGTGAAATGTAAGTAACGTGGGAAGGGGCAATTGTCATGGGACACAGTATTTATTCCTTAATTATTCGCGCATCCACCCGCAATCCCCTGTGACAGTATGAGCACCGATATGCGTAATAAGTGTACTGCCAGGCCTTTTCGGATGTGCCTGCAGCAATTTGAGCTATTAAGGGCAGTAAAAGACATGCATTCATTTTTTCTTTTTTTTTTTTTTTTTCAAACTGCCCGATTTTTTTCACGTTTTTGCTGCCCCTAGGGACTATACAACTGACCAAGAGGATGCTTCAAATAGTCCGTGGTGCGAGTGCATGGTGGAAGGAGGACTAAAACATAAAGGATTTACGCATTGAGGAATTAACGGGAAAGGAACCGTGCCGCGGCTTCTTCCAAGGAGCTTGAGCTCAAAAAACAAAGTGTTGGCTGACGCCGAGATGCAGGTGTCCCTCATCCAAACCAAAATAAACTCTTTAAAGTAGCGAAATGCAACACTGAGGCATTGTGCGCAGGCTGAGAGTATATCAGGACAGTTAAGTTTGACACACCAACTGTTGAGACAGAATCTCACTTGTGACAATGTTCGGGCCTCAAACCAATGAGCTTGCTATCAGTTAATAGAAATAGCTTGTGTCCACTTCAGTCACAGGATCCACATTTGTGGACACGAGCTAGTTTTGCCATTTCTGGGTAGTGGTAGCAAGGAATAGAGCACAGACATTAAGCTTAGGGTAAATTGAACATTCTGATAACCTAATTTACTTCCATTTTACTTCTGAGTGATATGTATTGTTACAGAGTACCGACGTGGGGCATGCCAAGAGCAACCTTGAAATATACTTTTTTCTTTCTTGAATTCGAGTGGGGGATTTAATCCTTTTTATGAAGAAACATAGCATGACTGACTTTACAATATTCAATTATTTGATTACTTTGTAATTTTGATGACTTATCATAAAATGCTCAAAGAGTCATTCTGCCACCTTGATTTGCTTTCAGTGGAGTCTCAAGTGCCATCTATCCTTCACATATGTATTGACAATCAGTCAAAATTCGTGACTGAATGGGATATTTGAACATAAACAATCTCATTTTATTCATATTTGAGAATCTTCGACTCGGTTTGCAATAAGTTTTATAATTTTTTTTTTTTTCGAAGATATTTTATTCGCTGTGCGTTTTACTAAACCCTCCCTTCCGATTTCTTTTTGAATAAAATAAATGCTGCTCCTTGCTATTCAAACCGGATTAAGTAGGTTCTTTTATTTTTTAGTATGCTTACTAGAGAATAACAGCATTGGGCGACATGTCAACCCATCTTGACATAAAATGAGGTTCTGTGTCGTTCAGAAAATTTTGCAAAGGCACTCAGGGAAAACATGGAAATCTCAGGGAACTTGGAAATGTCTACTTTGTAGACACCCTGCAATCAGCAGAGGGCCCAGGCAAGGATTAGGGGATGTGTAATGAAGGCAAAATGTATAATTAAATTGTTACATAAAGAGCACTCTGATCTACAAAGGTTATTAGAAGGCTGAGGCTTCTTCCTCTCCCCCCGCCTCCTATTACCAGGAATGCTTGACTTGAGTGTTCACAGAATCATGCATATTTGGTGCTCTGTTGTTATGTTTGGGCGTGTCGTTGGTGCCTTCCTGCATCAAGTGCCACTCACTCATTCGAATGCAGTGCATGGCAGAGAGAAATAGGAAACATTCTGCACAAACACGAATGCACAGACTTGCTCATTCATGTTGACCACTGGAGTGAGCATGTCTGAACGTTGTCACTGCCCAAGCTAGAGTTTGAAGCACTTGCCTGTTACATTGTTGTCACCCTAGGTGAATCGCACTGTTTGTTTTGGAGTAGTGTTCCTTAATTCTTGTGCGAGTGCTCAGATCATGGTTAAATTTTGCAAGTACTGATCTGTAAGCTGTCAGCATAAAGCATTCTTCCAACTCACAGATGAGAGATTTGTCACGTAAGGCGAGCAGAAGTGTTATGCACTCTAGTACTTTGAGTTGAATAATCCAGCCACTGAGTGTGTTGATCTGACATGACTGAGACATTCATCGTTTGAAAGAAACATATTCTGATCAACAGGTGGAGTTCACCTTTGAAGACTATTGTTGTGTGGCACCGTGTACAATGATGCATGTACAGTGATGTACAATGAGGGATGGGCGCTTCCTCGCATTTATTCTGAGAATTGAATGTGTTCCAGGAGGTTATTTTGTCAATGTGAAGTGGCCGAAGCAACCTAATCAATGCCAGTTATTAAGGGTCTCCAATGTTGACTTCTGTGAACTTTCTAATGGGAAAGAAAACTGACCTGGGTGGCCAGAGTTCTTTAATGTTGGGCGATAACCTTATACAGTGAAACTTGGTTAAACCGTATTTGGATGGAGCTCGGAAACAGTATGTAGTAAATGGTAGTACTGCTTAACCGAAATAGCATGAGATTGCCCACTTACCTGTCAAAAACGGAACTCGGAGAGAGTGCAATAAAATGGGAAAAAACATGCAGTATTTATTTACTTTGCGTGACAAACGTGTTATTTTCGTTTGATGTCACGGTGGCCTAGCAACGACGACAGCGGCCTCAAACTTGCTGAAGCTGTGAGCCAGATTTTCAGCCAGCCCCCTTTCTCAGCAAACACTTGCATGGCAGATTCCTCGTTGGCGTTGCATATTCTCCGTGCACAGGCGCGATAGCGTTGCAGAAGTCGTGGGGCACCTTTTCATTGCGGGCTGCTGTTCTCGTCGCGACGATTGCATTCATGAGGCTGACGTAACGCGCAGCTTCTGCCACCGTCGGGGCTGAATCGCCCGTGCTGTCACTTTCTGTGTCGTCCTTATCACTGTTACTAGGCGACACTTTGGCAACAACAGAGGCAACGATGGCGAAAAATCGAACCCTGTAGCTGACATCTCTCCGCGGTTGCAGCAGCGCTGCCAAGCAACTTCTTCACATTCCAAATGCCAGAGACCGTAGTCAACAGTGGACCCATGTTGCGTGCCAGCGACGACTTTAGCACGAACGATGTCTAATTTTTCTTATATGCTAAGCACCCGGCGTCTTTTTTATCCGAGTTTTGGCATGACGCGAGTGCTCGCTTGCACGATGCCACAACGCTCTCTGGCACGGCGCCGAAATGATGTTGATGTTGATGTGGCGTCACGCGCAAGCGCACAGGGCGCTTGGAGGCCGTTGTGCTGATCTCTAAGGCTTGTTGTTTTGCCAGGTCACCTGATGGAGACGACGCACCGCCGTGTTTGCCTGATGAAAAGTTTAAACACTAAGTCTTAATCGATACATACGCACTAAGCTGGTACGGTTTATGCGGATACAAAACACATTATGTTCAATGGCCGGAGTCGGGGATTTGACTTTACTACTTTTAAAATGAAACTACTGTTTAAGCGGGTACGGTTTAACGAGGTTTTACTTAGATACTTATAGTTTTTCATGACACAAGTGGCAGGCTGCCTACTCCCTGCCTGTTGGCTTAGCCCTTCAGCAGCCATTGAAAATGATATCCCCGAAATTGCTCAGGCTGATATACAACTCTTGACTACTCCCCACCTGCCACACCTTTGTTACATCCAAGGATGAGCTGTGAAGCCCATTCTTGGATGGGCACATCAGTGTTACACAGCAGAGTTGGTTCACTCAAAATCAGTTGATTCACTCACTGTTACACGCATGTTCACAGCCTTGCTCACAGCTACATGCAAATATTTTCTGTATAAGCTTGCCTTTTCTTTTATTTTTTTAATTCTGAGCCTTTGTCTTCCTGCCTGGTCACTTTGGCAAGAAAATTCTACCACGACTCGTCGTTGTGCTCCTAGGTCAAGCACCCTTCTTAAGCACCCTTCTTAAGCACTCAGTGTGGCTTCATAAGATTGTGCATGAGACCCGTCGCAAATTTTTCTGTCCTTAAAACCCACTCTACTTTATTTTAAATGCTTATGTTGTTGTAGCAGCTTCTAACATCTAAATGTCATTGTCTTACAGGTATGGTGGACACCATCTTTGCAGACGTTGCTCAGCCTGACCAGGCGAGAATAGTTGCCATAAATGCTCACCATTTTCTAAAGAATGGTGGACACTTTGTCATATCAATAAAGGTGCGTGGTGGTTTCTTTTTCTTCTTTTTCACCCTGCTTGCTGAATGCATTAGAGATCAGATACCACATTTTTTGCATGTATAAGCTGCCACTGCGTATTGTCCGCACCCCCAATTAGTCGTCAAATGTTCCAAAGTGATCACTGGGACCCGCGTGTCTTCCACAAAGTTCTACACCATTCGCGTCGCGCATACATGCAATCGGATTACACAAGGTTCGGTGACAGACATCGAATAGAACCATCGATAATACTCCAGAAACTTCTGATACATGCAGGCGCATCCTGCGCTGTGCGATAACATTTGTCAGGCATTGAAACATGGTCGCCCGATAAAGATAGGCAAGTACACATGTCACTATGAACAGATTTACTGCTGCAAAACTTATTTTTTCGCTTGTGGACAATGGCACGGGTACGTTCTGCGTTTGCCCATCGAGCAGCCCGATGGGTAGCCCGGATATCGTGCACATGGTCTGTACTCTGCGACACTGTCAGTTTACGCCATGCTGCACGAAATCAGTCAGGAACATTGTTGACTTTATGGCCACACGCAAGCTTACACCATTCTGTCCAGTAAGTGCACAAACTAGAGAGAGAAAGATGCTTATTAATTTAAATATATATATATATATATATATATATATATTTATATATATACTTACATTAAGGCAACCCCAGTGCTTTTTTCCGATGAGGTGCCTAGATTAGGTGAATTCTTTCGCTCCTTAATAGGTAGAGCAGTAGGCTGTAGTATATAGCTTTGCGGTATTCAGGGGTCCCTCTTCAAAGGATCCAGTCATTTAGTGTAATGACTGAGCTCTATAGCTCAGCAAACGAATTTGGTAAGTGCTCGTGATAGTTGCTGGCTTATTGCCTGCAGACTCTAACTCTACTTCAAGTATGTGGCTGTCTGTACAGGACATGCAAATGACTTCTCGCCTGATCACCTATGTGGTCTATTCATGAAGACATTTTAAGGGGGTCTTCGAAAAATTTTTAAATCTTTATTCTTCAAGGTGTGGTGCTGGAAGCATACATACGGTACGTAATACAATGTGCTTATTTCAAATATGAGATGTATTTTTTGTTTATCTCCGTTGGTTCTAATTTTATGCAAGTGTCCATGAATTGTTTTCTCTAAAGATGTGGAAAATGTCTGATGCTTGGATTTTGCTTAATAGCGTATTATTAATGGCATCCGTATGATTCAAAGAATGCCATAAGACCAACCGTATTGCTCTGCCTTACCCGGAACATGAGTTGCAAGGTATTGAATTTGAAACTTGAAAAAAGTGTTTTTTTCTGGTGACTAACTTTGAAGTGTCGCAACTCTTGTTCTAGGTAAGGCGGAACAATAAGGATGGTTTGTTACATTCCTTGAATCATACATAAGGCATTGATGCCCTGTTTAGCAGAATTTCAGAAACTGATTATTTGCAAATCTTTGCAAAAAGATTGTTTAAAGGAAGCTCGCATAGTATTAGTACCAGAGGAGATAAACAAAAATGGACTGCATGTTAAAAAAAAAGCACATATCATTACATGTACAAGTTGTCAGCACCATATCTCAAGGATTAAATTATTTTTTTCTAAGACCACCCCCCAGTGTTGGGCAGCAGCTTGCTGCTCGGCCCAGCACTGCTTCATCAGTCTGCTTCCAAAGTTGCAGTTTTGTCCAACCTTGAAGCCCCAGCTCCTCCATGCGGGATACGTTGATGGTTATAATGCCATCGTCATCGTGCCATGTAGTAGTGGTTTGTGAAAATTGAACAGCATTCGAGTATGCACATGATGCTCAGTGAAGCCTTTTTTCCAAGTTTGCTCACTCCATATTTACTTCTTTGACGATGTTACTCTTTGTAGCCTCATTTAAAGCACATTCCTAGTCCTGTTGGAAACTTATGATAAAGGCTTTTGCTTACATTCCATCATGAGCTGCGGTCAGATTCTCCTCCTTGTTCATGAAGTTCTTTAAGTATAACGCATCTCTGTACAGCCACACATTTCATCTGGGGCGGTGGTTTACCTTTGTGCAGGCTAATTGCATTGACTCTACGGCTGAGCCTGAGGCAGTGTTTGCTGGTGAAGTGGAGAAACTGAAGCAGGAGCGGCTCAAGCCACAGGAGCAGATCACATTGGAGCCCTATGAAAGGGACCATGCTGTGGTTGTAGGCACCTACAGGTACATTTCTGAGCTGATCCTGGAGTGGTGTTCTTATTGTTTCACAATGTATCATTTAGGGGTTAATAGTTTGTAGGATCTTAGTGCTTTATGTTATATTTATAGCACCATGTACTTAAATTCTAGAGTGGCACTATGTTCATGTCAGCCTGGCTTACTTATGTTATTTCTGTCCTTGGCAGGGTAGCCGTAATTAAGTTTCTTTCCTACGCACTTTTTTTTTTCCTTTCATTACATGTTGAGATGGTGGGCATTCTCTAAACATTAAAAGAAACCTTCGTTTGTGGTTAGTGGCAGGTCGTGTTGACAAATATATGCTACCTGCCCTGTCCAAGAGTGTGTTTGGCCTAGGTCTAGGCAAAGTGCTACTCTTCATCACTTTCATAGTACATATTCCAAAGCGAACCAGACACTATTGGCGCTGGGTCAATGACTGTCTTGGTTGTGTTTCTCCATTCCCTTCAGCTTGTTTCACTGTATATATCACTCAAGGTAAGTGCTTTAGCACAAGCATATACCAGAGCATCTCTCCAAGACTGAGCTCGACCCTCCTCTCCTTTTAATTTGGCTTAATTGGTATTTCTGCAGCCCACGATGCAGCGTCAGGGGAAGGGTAAGTGGGAAATAAACATGAGAGGAAGGGAAGACAGGCATAAGCAGCAGGGGCCTCATCCATTCATGGAGGAGGCCGATGAAGCTGTGGCCGGCGGGGTGCAGGTGCTTATCGGTAGGCTGTGATCCCGTTCGCCTCCACAAACTCCAAGAGGCTGAGGAGAGCTTGGAGGTTGGGGGGGCGAAGGGAACAGCAGGTTGCTGGCTGTTGCAGCAAGTAGGCCCTGCTTCCTGTAGACAGTGATGAATTGCTTAATCTGTACCCTATATGCTTGCACCCTTTCTACAGACCATGGCCAAGGAGCATGCAATAGTCAGTGCCTCGTGGAATGTGCTGAAAAATGTTCACGCTTCGCAACACTCACACCCACTTCTTCGCTTGAATACACCAAACAATGCACTCCAGTATATGCCAGCCTGATTATCTGTAAAAATAATGAGTCTCTTGATCACCTCGTGATAAAAGCATTTAATAACCAGAAAAGTGTTAACTGGGCACATTTGGAAAAAGTCAGCTGAGCTGGTTAAAAACTTGCTGTACAGCCTTGTTAACTACATGATGCACTTTCCATACTGGTAAGTCGCACTTTGCATCTCCCCTAAATATCTTGATTGATTTATTTTGTTTGTTTGTTTTGAATACCCTAAAGACACCGAGAGGCATTACATCGGGGGGGGGGGGGGGGAATACAATTTGCACATATTTCAACGCAGTAAAAATGACTGAAGGCAACAATCAAGCAAATATGGCAGTATATTCATTGTGCCCTGCAAACCTCTGCCGGTAGCGTCCAGTTGTGATATTGCGAGCAATTTCGCACATTTCGCGGGGGGAAGAAAATTGAACTGCTTTTGCATGAGCCCTGCAGGTGGCAGCACAATACCGCAGCCTTGTCGCTTTGGGACATTTCTGCATAAATGCCAAAGATGTTTAAAAAGGCTGATTTTGGCCATGGTCTTTTACATTTACCAGTGTATGAATATCCTGCCCTCTAACAGCACTTTTGTTTCCTAAATTACAGGCCGCCGAAGAAATCTGAAGGGTGATACGAGGACCCGGCGCAGTGCTGTTTTTATTATATTGTTTGTTTTAACTTCTCGTACCAGATTCACAACGTGCACTACGTGTCGTAAGCTGTAATAAACGATCTTTTTTCAACACTTTGTGTCGTTTCTTCCAGTGGTGTCGTTTGTAAGGTTCGATACGCGCACAAACTGAAATCCTACCTTGTAGTTGTGTGGTTGCACGTCCACATCCAGCAGCACTTCGTTTCGCAGTTGCGTATTTGGATTTTGTTTTTGTTTTTTTCGAAAAACTGAAAATTCGTGTTCGGCTGTTATATTGAAGATTTATCGATGACACATAATTCGTACGAGCTATTGTAAACGCACTCAATTTTCGCGCTGACTGTACGCAACTGCAGCGTCTGGCGCTCGGCTTAACTGCTTTTGGCGGGAGGAAACGCAACGGCCATGGATAAACGAGATTCAAATTGAATCGTTTTCCGCGCCATTTTAATGTGTTCGAGATTTTATTTTGGGTGTTTGTGCCTTCTGGATTATTTTTGATTGGATTACCTCACCTCTGCTGTGGATTGAAACAACCCTGGATAGCCGCTGTTGAGGTAGGTGGCTCATTTTTTGTGCGGCTGCGTGGCAATCTCGCGCAAGCCGATGCGCCATGTGGTTATGGCGTTGTCCTTTCAAAGGGGAACATGCAATGTTTACAATTGTATTTTCGTTCAACCACATTTCTAAACGCCCATCGTAGATCACTACGAGACTACGAAATGTATTTTTTCAGTTTCAGCTATTGCTTATAATACGAATTTAATATGAATATCATCTAGTTCCGTTTCTATCCTGAGAGCACATTTCGCACAGCAACACGTGAATTTCGGTGGTGTTTACTTCGCTGCACCACAGTTGGCTGAAACATTGCGCTTAAATCAAAGAAGGGCGCCCATTAGCCGAGTTTTTCAGTTCTGTTCATTCACCATCTCCATCGTTGACGACCCTCGCTGCCGAACAGACACCTCCAACTGCGGCAATCCGCTAAGCCTTGCAGACGCCGTTCACGTTGGGGACTGGGCGCCGTGTTCTTATCGCCGCGTCCGTCGGTCAATCTGTGCTATCCGACGGTCACCCAATGTTGGTTCGCAGCTCCCCTGCGTGACTCGGTATTGCGATCGCGCGCCTTGAAAGGCACGTGTGAACGATACCCATTATTCTCCCGTTCGTGCATCTGAGATCGGCAACTGGATTGCTTACTCGTTTGTTTATTCGCGCAGTTAAGACGGGCGCCGCGCGTACGGCGCGTATCGTAGGCCTCCCTCTGCCTGAAATGGCCTTCGGTGCCGTTCCATTTCCTCGGTGATTTCGCGGTGCTGGGAAATTTGCGGCGCGTAGTAACAAGGGGTCGTGTGCGATCAGCTGACGACGCTTCTAAGATGTCTACATCCGGGTGACTCACAGACGAAGCGATATGCGGCGCAGACGGCGCTGCCGAAGAAGAAAACGCAGCGTTTCCTCGTTCATTAACGTTTTAACCTCCTGAGTTTCTTTAAATTTTTTTCGGCTTCTAATGAATTGCGCACTGCCAATATGGAAGCGGTGCTTTTTGTCCCAACGACGCTGCCTATTTTTGGCGTATTTTTTGTGCTCGCCACCGTAGCGTCGCGTTCGGCTCTTTCCCAGCCTTCTCCCACCAGCCGCTCTTCCCCTTTCCAGGCTGGCCGCTGTTGTCGTCTGCCGCTTCGGATCGGGGACGCCATATTTGCATGAAAAATGCAGTGTATGTTGTGTCCTCCTTAGCTGTGACTGCACTGTTACCGTCTGAAAACAGTTGCCGTGGATTTATCCTCATCACTGGCACCTTTCGTTGGCTTCGCGAAACGAGATAACCCCCGTACTTTTCCCCACGGCCGTACTATGTTTACATTTGTTTTTGTTTTTCGCCATGGTGCACGCTTGCGCCGCCCAGGTTTCGATGTTCGGAATGGTATGATTTGTTTTGTTTCATGTCCGTCTAGCCACGCTCTCCGCTTCGTTTCCTGTGTGTTTTCATTCGACCGTCAGCCGTCGCATGTCAACAAAACCGCGTGGGCGCTGTATTTTTATTGCCCGTTTTCATTCTGCGGGCCCTTATATAGCCTTTTTGAGAGTGAGAGCAGGTTCCTGATAAATTGATTAGTAATGAGTCTGAAGAGAGTGTTCTATTTAAAAACTAGCAGGGAGGGACGGGCAGCGATTTATCGAACGACCAAACCGAACTTGTGTTCTCCCACATGGCGTTGCCGGGATGTTATAGTGGGTCCAAAACATATGTGACGGTCAAACACAGATGTGGCTTTTGGCAACGAAAGTGGTAGCTGCGGTGATTGTGATTCTATAATAATGTGCTGCAAAATTAGCGGAAGTGGGTGAACTGGAGGCGTCGCAAATTCTGAAAGATATACGAGGAATATATGGTATTAAATAAATAAATACACATCCAGTTATTGAAGTGGTAAGTAAGTTTGAATTGTCGGTGTCTCCACGAGTCAAGCGTGAAACGTGCTCATTTGTTCGTATTCCGTCTCTAAGGCCAAATACGAGCAAACGCACCGACACTGCTTTGTTTTCGGCTGTTGGACTCATGTGTATCTTTGTCTATCCGTAGTTTCATTCTTTTATGACACCCTGATATTTGCATTGGTTATACTGACGCGTCGTAATTGGGTAGTCCATATCCGACACGTTCTGCTATGCTTGGTGCGTCATATTGAACTGTGTTTTAGCTTCACTTATTTGAAATGTATTTTTGGAATCACGCATGATCCTTTCGTTTCAGTATTCGACAGGTTAAGTTCTGTTTAAAATGTTTTTTGTCTGTAGTGTAAATAACTAGATACGCCTAACTAATTCTAAATGAACCTCTCGGCATACATTCATGTACCCTGGGGTCATAAACAGTCTCGGTGTTCACTTCACTTCACTTTATTACCTTAAAGGCCCCCGTGGTTGGGGGTGTTACATAAGGGGTGGGTTACAAGTATAAATCATATAATAAACAAAGAAAACATCTAATGAACATAAATTATTCGCTGTTAAATACAGTAGCTATACAATTCAGAAATTTAGATGTACAGGTGATTGCGGCGATGTCGTGTGGAAGGCCGTTCCAGTCCGGGGCTGAGCGCGGAAAGAATGAAGATGCGAATGTAGCAGTGCGCGTACGAGGCCGTGCAACTTGAAGGGGATGACCAATGCGGGAGGAAATACGTGCCGGCGGATTGATGTAGGGCGCATGACGAAGTGAGCTGTAATAAAGTTTATGAAACAAGCACATACTAGTAATACGACGTCTACAAGCTAGAGATGTTAAACCTGCCTCTGCTTTTAATGATGATATACTAACATTATATGAATAGCACGAATATATGAATCTTGTGGCTCGACTTTGTACTGATTCTAGGGAAATTGTTAGATACGCCCTTTCGAGTTAGATAATAGCAGAGGCGTATTCTAATTTAGGACGGACAAGTGATTTGAAGGCAAGTAATTTTAGGTTTTGTGGGGCATGTCGTAGATGACGTTTTAAGAATCCAAGGGTTCTGTTAGCGGATGATATGATTTTTGTGACATGTGCGTTCCAGGTTAAATCATTGGACAATGTTACGTCGAGGTATTTATAAGTGTGAGTTAATTCTACCGTCGCGTGCGAGTTGTTTATCAAAGAGAATATTGGTGGCTAAATGCATTGCAGATGGGAACAGGCTATTTCCCACGCAATTCGTCTGAGTTCAGGTCTGTCTAGTTTTCTTTGAAGTCAAGAAGGAAATACATATGCATGCTGAAAACGTCCATCATTCTGTCGAGTGTTTGTTTAGTGCTGTGCGACCAGCAACCACCATGTCTATACTGTACTGCTGAAAATCGAAAACACAGCATTTTAGATGCGGGAGTAAAGAATGCTTTGAACATAGAAATGAAAATGCACAGAGATATATGTAGGATTGATAAATCACTCTGCAGGTGACATTCTCAGCAGTCATTGCCTAGTTGCTGACAGCAAAGGTAGACCTTTCACGCGTTTGAAGAACGTGATGTGGCAAAATAAGAGCCGCAAGCATAAGACCAGAAACGGGGAGAAACAACGATTGGTTCGTAAGCAACGTTTAGCGACTGCTAACGAAAACGAGTCCAAGGAGTCAGTAGTAAGCGCTTTCTTTTTGTTGCACATTATTAAATTTTGCAATAAGTGGGAGAACAAGGGAAAGTGATTGAGAGAAAAAAGTAAGAACATTCTGCACGTGCCCTTATGAAGAGTATTTATTTGTTTATACTCGGGTTTTGCACATTGCAGAGGGAAGAACACGTTACAAAAGCGAGAACTTGGAACAAACAGTCGATAAGAAAATAAACATGAAACAATCGACACATTTGTAAAAAAAAAAAAGAAAATAACGTAGAGCTCGAACAAAAAAACAACACCCGACGACAACCTTCTCTGGCAGCACAGCGAAAGCTACGCGCACGTAACAGTTTTGCCTAAGTTTTTCTTACTAGACGTGGATACCGGAAAACTAGGAACAGCAAGAAACGGAAATCCTTTCCCTAAAAAATCTTTTTTATTTTATTTTATATTTAGTTATTTAGTTATTTATTTATTTGTTTACTTATAGTACCTCAAATACCCCTGCTAGAGGGGTTTTTACATGAGGGGTGGGCGAGCGTACAAATTATCAAAAACACAATACCACTGCAGTAAGCACTGAAATGCGTTAGAAGAGAAACAGCAACGAAGAAAAACGTAAAACCTAAAACGTGTTGCACATCCACAGGTTAAGAAACAAGAAAACGCAAAAGAAAAGCACAACTTATCAGATATGACAATCGACAAGTGTTGAACGTAATGTGTACAAAAAGTGCCAGTAACATTTCTTTTTCTAGGTACGGAACCTGGCAAGTAAAAACAAGCAGAAATCTCGATAACATATTAAGATGTCGACAGAAACACGTTTAAAAGAATACCACAGACGACGCAATCAGGCAAATGATACAATGGCAGACCTAAAACGTGCAGGATCATCATTAATAATGACGCTGACCGGAAGATTATTCAAAAAGAAATTAAATTGTGGGGTTTTACGTGCCGAAGCCACTTTCTGATTATGAGGCACGCCGTAGTGGGGTACTCCGGAAATTTTGACCACCTGGGGTTGTTTAACGTGCACACAAATCTAAGTACACGGGTGTTTTCGCCTCCACCGAAATGCGGCCACCGTGGCCGGTATTCGATGCCGCGACCTCGTGCTTATCAGCCGAACACCATAGCCACTAAGCAACCACGGCGGTTAATTATTCCAATCGATGGCTGTTTGAGAAAAGAAGGAATGAAAATGAGCAGTTGGTCCGAGCATGTGGCGGATAAACTGCTTTATGGTGGCTGATACAGCTTGAAAGACGGACTGCTGGTTTGACAAGGGTGTTGTCGGGAGGGAGGGTATGGCAGGGCTTATGATAAAGGCAAAATCTGAATGTTTTGTGGCGCCTAGCTGGTTTAGGAAGATTAGCCTTTGATTTTAACTGGGTGACACTTGTATGAGTAATGAGAAAAAGAGTAATCTGGCTGCACGATATTGTACCGACTCGAGTGTTTTGCTAGGGTTTTTTTTTTTTTTTTCAGTTACGGGGTTTTACGAGCCAAAACCATTTTCTGATTATGAAGCGCGCCGTAGTGGAGGACTCCGGAAATTTCGACCATCTGGGGTTCTTTAACGTGCACCTAAACCTAAAGTACACGGGTGTATTCGCATTTCGCCGCCATCGAAATGCGGCCGCCGTGGCCGGGATTCGATCCCGCGACCTCGTGCTCAGCAGCGTAACATCATAGCCACTGAGCAACCACGGCGGGTTAGGGTTGTGTTTATGAGGGTCCCAGATAGCGGGCGCATATTCTAACTTAGGTCCTACAAGATATTAATAGGCTAATAACTTAACGGAGGGCGGGGAGAGTGCGATGTTGCGTCGTGGATATCCAAGGGTACGGTTAACTTTGTTGTGATGTGTATGTGACGTGTGATGGCCACGTGAGGTCACGGGTGATCTTCAACAAGAAAATAAACGTAAGTGGTGTGGTTTATTTTACGGTACTTAGCTTAAAGTTGCATTCGCCGACTATACGCATATGCGCCGAAAGAAAAAAGAAATGTGTGCTTCGGTTCTGTAGCCTTCTCTGCGCTGCCACAAAAAGTTGCCGGGTGTAAAAGACGGCACCCACCCAAGCCCGCAGCTTTTTAACCAAGTCCAAAAAAGCACTGCAGTTTGAAGATCAATTCACTCACCTGGCAGTCTTGAAACACTGTACGCAGTAGGTACGTACCGTCATCATTATGAAGGGGAACACCTACTTTTGTTTCCAACACCCGTAGGGGCTGCACAAATATCGCTCCCTAAAAGTTTAATAGAAAAGCTTATTATGTAATAAGTTACTAGATTTGAACCCATCTATCGCGAGATATTGTAGAGTAAAAAGAAAAGAAAGAAATTGTTCTTCCCTTTTATGCTGATGACCACTGTACACTCCTACGTTCTTTTTTTGTTTGTTTGTTTCTATAGTACCTGTCTTAATTTTTTTCTGTATTCTCAGACTGCAGTTTCAAATATATAACAATAAAAAGCTAAGCAATAAGAAGTAGCCGCATAATATGAAATGCCACGTGATATCGACATAACTGTTATGTGTCTGTGGCCTGATAAAATTAATTTATGAAATTGGGCTGAACCTGCCGAAAGCTCACATGGCACATTGTCTAATTCATTATTCCGCGTAAATGCTGCTCATTAGCTGTTCAGTTGTAATCGCAGCCATGCCAGAGCTCTGGGATGAAGTGCTCGCTTACTACTGGGTATTTATAATATGTGTTCTAGCATCGCTAAGGCAACGTGCTTTTCCAGATGACGCGCATTTCTGTTTCATAAATGATTACACAAACAATAAGTGGTGTCCAAATCTACGCCTCGGCGACGGCTCTCTCTCTCTCTCTCTCTCTCTCTCTGGGTAACAGAAACTGATTTCAAGGCTATATTTTTGCAAACTGCATGGTCCGTAAGCGATTGCCGAGACGGAAACTCGTCATACACGCTATAATTAATGATCAATTCTTTATTTTTAATGTTTGCCTTTTCTAACACGCGCTTTTTTTTTTGTCGGATAGACTCATTAAAGGGACACTAAAGCGAAACAATAGATCAGTTTAGACTAATGCAGCAAGGTTTGAGAACCCTGCAGGCAGTCATTTCAAAAAGATAGTTTGATTATTAGGTGAGAAAATTAAGGTCCAAGTATCACTATTTGAATTTCGCGCCGAAATCCCAGCGCCGGTACGTCAGCGTGACGTCAGGAATTCCAAAGTATGTTTTCGCATTAGGGCCGCGTTGGCTGAATAAAGGTTCCCGAAACTTGCCATGTTTAATATTTGGTTCCTTCAGAACACAATGTAGTCAATCTGTACCGCTATGTATAATTAGTAGGTGCTAGAAGACGCCATCAAAATTCAAGACGTCACAGCCCCCAGGTGCGGGAACTTAAGTAGGCGTCGCCACCCGTATTTCGTTCTTGCGCTTTTTCTGGCTTACCAAACGTCTCAGAGTTGCAAGAGTGGTGTTTTTGGTGTTGTAGAACGGTAATTTACTGATGTAGAAGAAATCATTTTTCACTTTAGTGTCCCTTTAAAGACCATCATGTGGCCAAATTAATCCGGGTGCCCCCGCTATACTGTGTGCCTCACAATAGGAACGTGGTTTTGGCAGGTAATTAGTACCCCGAAATTTAATTACTAAGCCTCTTCTCAGGGTAGAAGGTATTTTATTTTTTTCTTCTTTTTTGCCATTGTAGAAGTGTAATTTATATTTACAGTCCAAATTATTTTCTTCATTAGGGCTGCTTTAATCTCCGGAGCCATCTACGAACGCGTTCCCTGTATCAGTCAGTCAAATCAATGCGCGATATCTGTCGACTATATTCTCTCGCGTGCTCCGCCAAGCGACTTCTCGCCCTCCTTATGAGCCGCCATGGTGAAAGTGTCAAGGGGAGAACCTGGCTTGCGCTCTCCAGGCTCCTTAACCCCCTATTCAAGCCCCCTCCCTCCCCCCATCACTGCCTTCTCGTAAATTTTTTTCTTCGCGCAATCTACAATATTCTAAACACCCACGCTGGCACACCCCGGAATTTCACCTCGTCGCTGCGTGTATAGGAACATTCCCGATTGTTATACGGCCGTGCTTGAACTTGCAGTCTCCATATATTGTCTCACTGCACTCTGCAGTTCTCATTTTTGAAAACACCTTTCTCGTGCTCCGAAGGTGCTGTTGAGCTGTCAAGGGGGAAAAAAAGAAAAAAAAAGAAGGAAAGAGCAACTCTGCATGGATGCTTGTTTGAGCAACATATCGCGGGCGCACGAGCGATGTCGACAGTGCGATGTCGACAGAGCGTGCTCCTCTTTCTGGTCGATCGCTCTCGCTTCTTTTCTTTTTTTTCTTTTTCTTTCTCGGTAAATCTATCACTGCATCGGCACACGGCGCCGACGTTTCCGCGTTCTGCAACCCCCGGACGTCGGCAACGTTCGCACCTCGTCGGTCCGGTTCGGTGGTGCGGTTCCTGGAAACCGGGGCTTGTCCGAAAGCTGCCGCCGTCGCCGGTCGGCTTTCGGTGCGCGCGTGAATACTGCGCGCGCCGCACGCCTGCGTGCCATCTCCAGCCGTTGTTTCTTGTAACTCTTACGTTACCACGCCTGTTCAAATCGATCACTGGTGATCGATGCTTTAGATCGCCGATTTCGCCTTGGTTAGAGCCCTTTCTTATCCACTTAAGGCAATCCAGTAGTTAGTGCAGGCCCTGAACTTTCAGAATCAGCTTAAATTTTCGCGCTCCGGCAATGTAGTGTTTTTTGACGGGCCTTTTTGCGAACTAGTGTGCTTATGTTGTAGCGAAAAAATTCGTGGCTGTCATCTCCTGGCGCGCTCGAGAATAAAAACATGCCCGTTACGATTACGCTGCACTATAGCATCAAAATTTTGTTATCAAATGACTCAGTAAGTAAAGAATTAAATTATATTGTCGGCTTTGTCGCCCGACAGTGCTGAGCGGTGATAAGTAACCGAGAATGACGCCCGCTGTTCGCTGGCGAGCTTTGGTTTGGAGTCCGAGTCGTTCTATTCCGCCAAAGTGTATTCCTGAATGTCCGCCGCATGTACAACGTGTGGGACTGGCATTTTCAACCAGTTTCCAGGAGTTTCGGTTTCGCTTCTTTCGTAAAATCCAGGCAAGGGGTGCTGCCGGTGTCACTGCGCAGTTATCAAAAGTCGCTCCCACGCCGTCGTTCTGCGCGGCTGCGTCGCGAGAAAAGCGTCGTGCTCGAAACTATGCTGCACCCGCACTGCTATTTAGTGATGAGGACTCCGATTCCGAGGATGGCAGCAAAGCAGATTGATGCTCTGACGGCGACTAAGTTTTGAGTCAGCATGGGACATCCGCGACTTCTCACTGGCGATTTCCCTTTACGGCCGTAAGCGGTCTCCTTCCTTGTGCGCGCTTATCTGCCGATCTTTTTGCACGACTTGAGAGCTCTACTGATTATCTTCAGGGTGCAGGCTTCCCTTGGTTATGATGTGCTGCCATCGGCAGCAAATAAACTTCCGTTCACGCCAAGAAGGCCGCCCGTAGCACATCCCGGCCCAGCACTACCGGTCAGCGTAAGACAGTTTACAACGGCGTGGGATTTCTTTCTGTTCTTCTTCTATGCAGAGGTGATAAAAGACTATCAGCAAAAATGCAAACAGATATGTTTGGATGCATTATCTTGTAGTTCCCCAGCTACGCTGAGAGTGATAAGTCCTGGAAGAGGTGCATGACTCTAGAGAACTGGTGAAGTACGTTCGTTGGACTTTTCAACGGACCATCCTCAAAAGATGCCGGAAAGGCGGAACTGCAAAATGTGTTACGAGGACCGCAATGTTGAACAAAAACCAGAGTGCGGAGTGCACCTATATGCTTCACAAAATCCAGGAACTGCTTCACTGCATGGAATGAGCGATGAACCTCTCTTTGTTTCTTTTTTGTATCCCAAGTAGGGCCGTGTACTGAACATTACACAGCAGCAGCCGAGCACGGAACTGGCTGGAGGCAACTTTTCATGCGCAATAGATTAGGAGGCGCGGGCCTGTGAATTGGCCGGCTAAGTCACCTGACCTCTCTCCATTTTATTTCTTTCTTTAGGGTTATGGGAAATAACGTGTTTACATGATCGAGACGGCGACGTCACATGAGCTCAAGGCAAGGATAACGGATGTCTTCCGTAGAATTCCACCGTCGGTCGTCAATTTCTTGATGACCGACGGTGGGTACCACTACAGATGTGGAAAAGCGCACTCAGCTGCAGAAGGACACCTATTCGAGCACGTCCTCTAGGCATCAACGGCGCTTACGAATTCACAGATAATAAAGGCACACTGAAATCTGATGGTTTTCTTTTTCTGTTGCTTTTTGTGCAGACGTCCTGATTGCCAATTTGGCTCATTTAAAAGTGGTACATTTACTTTCTTGAAAGCATCGGCTTTGCCTTTTCTCTACACGTGGGTCGCTTCCCTGTCTATTTATTCGCTGTCATTTTTTGCCACGAGCTCATGAAAAATAAAACCGTCATTTTTAATTTGGCTTTGGTCCAAAGCAAGCTTCTGGCGAGATATATAGCCATATAGCTACGCGCGCACTCTTTCGATGCGGTGCGAGCAGAGCCAGGAGCAGAGCTAGGATTTTGAAACATTCTATGCCTATTCCATTGATTTTCGCGTTTCGTGCGTGGTAAGAGCGTTATCAATGTAGTTATCGATGTGATCAGTCGACGTTGAGAGTTCGATAATAAGTGTGACGCAGAAATGAGAGGAAGCTGCTGTTAATGCTCCTTCCGTACCATTATCAATGTGATCCACTGTCGCTTCGGCTTTGCGACAGGCAAATCAGTTGCTTTCAATTAGCTTATTTGAGGGCGCTGCTTTATTTATGATGTCGATGGGAGCGCAGTCACGTGAAATTTTTCATATTTCGTGGGGTTCCTTTACCAGTCGGAAAAAATTAGTACGGTATTAGTGCGTCGCTGAAAACACCGCAGTTAGATGTCATTTGGGGGTGCCTACAAATGCCTCATTGACACTTTAATAACTAGGACAGTAATTATCGAGTTAGATCATTAATTACAATTGCCTAAATAAATTTCAATAACGAGAAAATTACTGGCGGCTACTCCGCTGTACTGGAAACAATATAGGTTTTCTTCGAGTAACGCAATTGCTCTTTTTTAAAGACTTAGTGCATGAAAGTTGGGACACCCTGTATAATTCACTCAATCACCTAAATGAGGCCAAACCGGATTCACTCGAAATCAAAATCAACAGCATTCATGCGCAGCAACGTTTATACTCGGACTCACAGTACAAAGAGAGAGAGAGAGAGACTACAGTTTCTCCGGAAAGGCGAATTACTGTTAGTGATAGCGAAGTATGGGACAAATACACGAAGGGAGGTTACATCACGTAGAGACGCCAGATTCTTGGTGCTCCGTGCGAGAAGACTCAGGCTGTGAAATTGAACCGTTTCCTACTGCGGGATCTTGCAAATACTCATGTAAGACCGTCACATCAGAGAACAATTCTTCAAGGTCACACGAAGTCTCTTAAGTGCAACTGTTGTTAAAGTTACATATGTATAGATTCGGAAAACTGTCCCCCCCTCCCCCCCCCCCCCCCGCTGGAAATATGAAAACTTTCCGCCTATGCACTCAGCAGTAGTACGAAGCTACAAAGGAAACCCGTTATTTTTTGTAACACCCTGCTAAAGCCGTGTGGGTTTTCTCTGTGCCTTCGTGCTGCCTTCGGGTGTCGGACAGTTTTACCTTTCAAAAAGCTACAATGCCGCGCCCCACTGCCTATGCGCGCGCCTTTTCGCCTACAGTAGCTCTCACTGGAGCATAATAGGTCCGGGGTCGGGGAACTACGTAGAAACGTGTTGCTACGTAGCGCGTCGTCGGTCTGACGCCATCGCCGTGACGAACTCTGTCGCGGCGGTTCAGCGATAACGAGAGTAGCACCGCCACGTGCGAGCGAGCCGTTCAGCTGTGATAGCTCGAGTCGCCTTGGCTTCAGAGAGGGAGGTGAAGGGTGCGTGGGCGGCACCGCTGGGTGGGGGAGAACGAGAGGGAGGGAGGAAGAGCGTCGGAGCGCGGACCCCGGGGCGCTATCAGCTTGCAGCAATACCCCCCTCCCCCCCGCCGTGTCGTACGTGCCTGCCTGCCACTCTGGCGTGGGATGCCTCCCCGTATCTGGGATTTCGTTCGTTCGGCGCCGCGACGGTGCTTCTCTTCCATTGAAGAGCAGCGCGCCTTCCTCCTCCTCCTCGGCTGGCTTTCACAAGCGACAGCGGCGGCACGTGGAGTTGAAAAGGCGGCTGCTGCGGCGACGCGTTGTTGCCATGCGTCGGCCAAAGTCCTCTCCCTGTTGCCCGGCGTCGTAGCGGCAGAAGCAGCAGCAGCAGCAGCGGCCTGTTGCGTTGCTCTCGCCGGCCTTTCGCGGTGCTCCATTTTACGCGCGGCGTCGCTACTACACGTCGACGTGAGCGCGTGGAGCGCTGCCGAGGCGGAGAAAGCCGGCCAAAAGGCAGCCGCGTGCTTTGACGTCATTGCTTTAGGAGGGGTGGATGAGTCCAGGAGGAGCTCCCCGTGATAGACGGTGGACGTTGTTTACACCGGTTTTCCGAAATTCTGGCGCGTGGATTTAATCTAGCCTGTAGCTGCAGTGAAAAGTGCCATCTCGCAGAAGCCCGCCCTGCTCCCGCCTCGCAGGCTTTTGTTTTAGAACTGCTTTAAAGAGGAACCTCACACCTCTTGAACGGGAAGCGAAGCAGATCGCGTTGTTGTACGGCTAATCGTATTATATGAATAACGTTGCGCGGTAAGCGACGATTCCTTCATCAGCTTGTATAACTCTTCGTGGCGACAAGGGAACTATAAAATGAAATTCTGGAGTGAACACGTCCCCAATGTGAAAGCGGGAGCGACGCTATCTTATTCGGCGCACTGTAGCTTCAAACGGAAAGCGTTCTCTTCCTGCTTCCTGCGGATTTGAGCTGGTGGGTTCATCACAAAAGGCGTGGGAACAGCGGTGTGTGTGTGTGTGGGGGGGGGGGGGATAAAGAAAGAGCTAGAACCGAGAACGGAGACGAGAAAGATGCCACACGAGCGATCGTGTGGTATCTTTCTTGCCTCCGTCCTCGATCTCGTTTTTTATTCCGTGCTTTCCACCAAAGTTATTGTCGCGCATTAGTTGTCGAACAATTAACACTGCGTCGATTAGTAAATATAAGGCTTACCGTGATGAAATTGGCAGAAGTAGATGAACACATTCTTGAGCAGAGTTGGGCTTGCTGGGATGTTCATCGCTACAAGGGAACAGCGCAGTAACCTCTTTACAAAAGCGAATAGAGGCACAAGGACAGCATGTGCCCTTGTGCCAATTTCTCTTTGCATGTAGGTACTGACGACTTTCAAATAAGCATGTGACTTTCATTCTTACGCCTGCTTCCGCGTACAGTATATATATATATATATATATATATATATATATATATATATATTAGAGTGGTGGGGATCGTCGGCCTCGGTGCCTAACGTGGCCTCCGAGATCGCATAATCTCGAAGGCCGTTATGTCACGCAATGGGTTTCTTACATAAATTGCTAGAGGGAACTCTGGCGCCAGTGTCTGCGGGAGCTGCAAGCATGGCGATTCAGCTAACGTGGGAATTACGGATAAAAGAAAGAACTTGGAGGAAGTGTCACGGGATATTAAAGCCAATAAACGGCGGCCCGGCACGTGATCATTTCACAGTAAGTTTTCATGCTCTTCTACCGCCGCGCTAGCGGTTCTCAGCGCACCGTCTGTGCCGAAAGCATGCGGGACGGGTGCGACAGCTTCAGTCACGGATTATGATCGACTGTCGATAAATGTAGGAAATTTACATATTTTTATTTGTGAAGGTTGAAAGCAGGTCAAGGTGATAGAATGACTTTGAAGGTAAGGTTGGCTAGTTGCTTACGAGTGTTATGATACATGGTCTTACGGCGCAAATTTAGATGGAACGCGGCGAGATAAACAGGACTAAAGCCGATCCTTCGGTGTTCGTCCTGTGCAACTTGCTCTGTCCCGCCTAAATTTGCGCCGTAACGCCATGCATCTTGATATAATTACTATTTGTGCATTTTATAGTGGTTCGTCATATATATGCTTGCTTGAAAGTTTAGAAAAATAATCCGCTTACTAAGTAACGCCACAAGGACTTCTGAAGCTAAAAGCACGGATATACAGTCCAATAGATGTACTATATACGTACTACACCACATTTCAGTGGTACTTCAACTATCGCATGCATTACCTATCTGGGTTCTGTAGGAAATTCAGTGGTGTCCAGGACTAAGCCTTTTAGTTGCTTCGGGAGTGCCATACCGAAGGGAACAGTTGGAAATTCGCTAACGGAATAATTAAGCCTCACCCCTGGAGAATAAAGTCAAGGAAACCTTCGCTTTAATAAATGAATCGCGATATTGGCGGCATGCACTGAGGCTATAGGTACCTATCGTTGTTTCACTGCATAATATCGGATAACATAGCCGGCTGCAGGTGCATCTGTAGGTATATATATATATATATATATATATATATATATATATATATATATATATATATATATATATATATATATATATATATATATATATAGTGTGCAGACAATGTACGTATATAAGCCTCTACGTATAAATGGGTACTGCCTTGTGCGTGAGCTATTCAGCCAGACAGAATGCAGCTGCAACCACGTGCGGTCAGCTGAGGCTGGCAGCGTTCGCATTGAAATTTTTGCTTGAATCTTCGCGTCTTTTACACTGCCCGGCCATATTAGTTGTCGGACTGTGCACCTGCCGAAGCGGGTCGCCCAGTCTTGCTTCCTTAGCAGGTGCCGTTTCTCTGCTCCGCAATGTACGCCGCCCTGTACATGCTGTCCGGCGAAAATGTTCCCTGCCGCGAGAGCAGTACATTTCGCAGAGTGCATCTGAGTCCTCGTCGGTTGCGCCTCAACCTGCAGGTTGCCTTATTTGTGTAGCGCCAGTGCGCGGGAGTCAGGTGTGTGTGTGTGTTCTGTGCTACGTCGTTTCGCCGTTGTGTAAGCCGCAGCGACGGCAGCAAAAGGGAGTCTTTCGGACGAGCTCAAAGGATTTGGGCACGGCTTGCGGAACAAACCCTTCTCGTGTGATGCGCCCGTGCCACTGTTGCGGTGGCGCCTCATGAAGAAACTATACTGCCAGCTGCTCGCGATCTCACGCTGGGATCACGTGGTCGGGATTATCCCCCGGACCCGATCCCTCGGGCAGCGCGGGCGCCGTTGCATATTATTGCCCCCGCGCGCGCGACAAACCCAGCAAGCTTCGAGAGTTCGCGGGAGATCTCTCTTCGCGTTCAATCATTCACACGCGGAGGGCTCTTGCATAGCAATCCCGGAACGCAATTAAGATTGGCTTAGCGAGTTCGCGATCTCGCCTTTTGTATTTCCGGGCTAGCGGCCCGGAGGACAGCGGAGGCGCCTAATTCGCGCTTCCGGGTCGCGAAGAGAAGTTCCGCGCCTCATGCCGCCGCCACCGATGTTCTTTGAAGAAGGAAATGTCGGTTGCACGTCTCGCTTGTACGTCACCATGCGACGAGCAGCCGCTGGTCACTATAGTCGCATACGTACACGCCGACTCTCTTGTATTGTTCGTAAAGTTGATGAATTTGGGCTCGTCTCATCATTGCACAGACGTGGCGTAAATATTTACGAAAAAAAAAAAAAACTCTCTGTTCGCTAGAAACTTTCGCTCGTCGGTCTCCGAACCTTCCGTTGCAAGTCTTATTTTCCGGGTTTTCTGCAGCTCTTGTGCGTATAAAGGTAAATAATCGTGACAACAAAGTGCGTACGGATCTGACTAAAGGCAAGAATAATAATTAAAAAAAAAACTGCTTGCTAATCTCTTTCTCCACCTCGGTATTGTTTCCGTGGGATATATCACGAATTTTAAACGCAAAGTGTGTTACGTAGGTAGGCGGTAATGTCGTAGTAAGAATGCAATATGAAAAAGAAAAAAAAAAGGGGGGGGGAGGATGGAATATACACGACGCAGAGGCATTGCTGTAATTTTCAGATTGACGGGGGGGGGGGGGGGGAAGGGGGTTGTGTGGGTGGAGCCTATGTTCTGAATTTCTAGCTTGTCACTACAGCTAAAAGTGTTGCTTAACCTGTGCTAGTGCATGATCGACACATACTCCCTTGCTGCCTGTGTTGCGGTGCATGCAGAACATATGCCGTGATTTCTTTTTATGAAAAATAAATGCGCAAATTAAGCACAAGAAAAAGAAAACCACCACGTGACGGTCTGCGTGTAACCGTTTATTTTTCGCATGTGTGTCCTGGTTCTCCAACATCGATAATTTATTCACTGACGCAGTTGTAGTAGTGATTGGTTGTTTATTTAAACAGTTAAAGAAAGGAAAATGAAGGCAAGGACAGTTGTTACTGGCCGCAGTAACTTCGTAGCACAGTCTACTGACACCTAAACCGCAGTCAGCAGTGGTGGAGGGAGGGATTAGAGTAAAGGCGAACTACTTACATATGTAATAAAAAAACTTTTTTGTAACTGCTGTTGTAACTGCAGTTGTAACTGCAGTTGTAACTGCTGTAATGGCTGTTCGCCATTAGCTATCGTTGCACTGATCGCCTCATCATCCCGATTCTCAGTTGCTAAAGCATTTCCTTAGTAGCCAGCATTCAGGAGGGCGCCTGAATGCTGGCTACTAAGGAAATGCTTTACCTAGCGGATTTTATTATTATTATTATTATTATTATTATTATTATTATTATTATTATTATTATTATTATTCGGGCTCTGATTCTTGCTCCCGTTGAACACGCAGAATGTGTTCTCAGCCCGGTCTTCATGAATAAAATTAATCCGGACTGCGGGGTTTCAGTATATTGTAGTAAGTGTGGGGGTTTGCTCAATTTAGAACACATGCTTTGGCGCTGCCTGGCGTTGGCCGGTGATGGTTCTCAAGGTGAACAGTTGTGGCAGCGGATGCTGCACAGCGGAGTGCTGGCGGACCAACTCTGGGCTGTCCAGAGGGCCCGTGTGACGGCAGAGGGGCTCGGCCTGTCTTTCACGACGTGGGAGCGGCCCGCATCAGTCCCTGACTGGTCCTTCAGGACCTAAATAAAGTTATTCATACCATACCATACCATACCATACCATACCCAACGGAGCGAGAATTGAGACTCCTTTCTTTCGCCTCGGCTTGAAAGGGATCGCTTGTCCATCCATTGCTTGGCTGCAACCGTTCGCGCGTAGCTTGATAAAGAGTGGCGGGGAAGGAAAAGTAAACGCAAACGATCTTCAGCCAACCCTCTTGCGAAGGAAAAAAAGAAAGAAGGCCTACACAACCCTCGGTATAACGATTTACGGTGGCTATAACCAGTCGGTTCGCGCTCGAGCCGTCAGCGTACATCGCGACCTTCACTGCTGGAGACGCAAGGTCATTTCATCTCTTTCTCGAATTCTTTGTCGCTTGCATAGCAGCGACACAGCAGCTGCGTGCCTTATGGCGTGCGACTCCGGTGAGGCAACCGACGCGCCGTCTCTTTCTAGACTGCGCTAATGGCGCTCCCTCCTCGACCTGATGAAACGTGACTCGCATCCGGAGCGCGTACACAGGAGCCATTCTCGGCGCTATGGTGCCTTCTTCGACGACGAAGCGTTGCATTCGCAAACCCGCTCACGTCCGTCGGCGCTGCTGCGCGCAGCTACCACTGCTGGGCGCACCAGCGCTGCTGGTCAAGCGGCCAGCGCGGGGCGCATTGCGCCACGCGTGGCGGCACGGCGGGCTTGTACGCAGGGCCGGACTCGGTGAAAGGGCTCGCCGCCAACGCCGCGTTCTCCCCGTCGTCGGTGTCGCAGACAGCCGCCGATCGAGGCTGGCGCTCCGCAGCTCCCGACCGCGGGGCCGTCGGAGGCGGTGGTGGAGGGATGCGGGGAGGGAGGGAGCCGAGTAGGGAAAGCGAGGAGGCCGTCGTGTTGTGCCGCGGCGAGCGACGTGCGCTGTGCCGCCGCCGCTCTTGTTGCCGTGGCAACAGCGGTTTGCGCCGCTCTCGCCCTCCTCCGACCGCCGGTTTCCGTGGCAACGGCGAGGCTGGCCCGAGCGTCGTCGGCGGTGGTGGTGAACCCTCGGAGCTGCTGCCTCTGCTGCCCTGCCGCTGCCATGCACCGGCCGGGGGCCTCACGGCAGCGCCGACGCCCGAAAATGTCAAGGGACGCTCGAGGGCTGACGACCCGGCGGCGGCGGCGGAAGGGGGCCGCCGTCGCGCGTGGTGCGGGGGAAGGGGGGAGCGCCTAATGATTGGCGCTATTTTGCGCGTCCGCTTCTTCCCTCTCAGGTGGTCCTTCGCGTTGCGCCGTGGCTGGTGCTTCGCCGTCGTTAGGGCTCGTTTTGTTGCGCGTCGGTGTTGTGTCGCGGCGGCTCTCTTGCCGGCTGTCTGCTGCTCTCTGCGGGGCGAGCTCGGGGCAGCGAAAAATGAGGCCGGCGACGTATCGCGCGCGCCCGTGATCGCCCGGTGCTGGCTGGGTGGCCGCGGGCGAGCGACCTTGACTGCTGTTGCGCGGCGCTCTCCCTTGCAAGGGCTTCTCTCCGGCTGCGTGCCGCTGCGTGCGTGCCTGCGCGTCGTCCGCCTCTGCTGCTCCTCTTCTGCGACGTCGCCAGGTGCCTGCTGCTCGGTGCCGAGACGACCGAGGGGAGAGCGCTCTTGTTTCGCGCTCTAAAAATAGGCGCGCAGCCGCCTGCGCGTTCTCCTTCCCTCCTCTGTCGCGTTTACGCTGCCGCACCTGGTCTGTCCTCCGCCGCCGCCGCCGCCTGGACCTCAAGACGCTGGCTGTCGTTCTCTGCTAAGCGCTCTCGTGTTTTGGTCTCTGAACGTGGGCTAATATGTCGTTACAGCGACCACAGGACGAGTGCAAAGCTTCAAACCATGCTCGGTCTTGAAGCTTAAGTAGCGGCGGAATAGATGTTCTGATTTCCCGCTCGACAATTGTTTTGCCATGCTTTGTTTTTTTTCTGCCTTTTTTGCTTTCTAAATGAAAAGGGGTGGATTGGGAGTCACCTGCATTCCGAGTTTGATCTCGTAGAGCAGCGGCTTAGTGACGCTGCGTTTTCTAATGTTATTGGACCCTTTCATTAAGCCCCCACTAGGCGATTTCAAGATTGCTGAGTTATCGGTCGGTGATACTGTTTGATGCATGATATCAGTGATTCCAAAGTTGAATTGGTGTAAACTTAGGTTTCGTCCTGAAGGAATGTGAGATTGTCAAGAACAGGTTCACGTTTTGGTATCATCCTTCACCGGGCTAGGTATTTGTGTTATATCCTGACTCCCTTTCTTATTATCGTTCATTTCTATGTTCTGTCTCCTCCTTTGTGAAGAATATCGGCAGGCGTTTTGCCCTCTCCCGGTGGAAGTTGCCAGCCTGCTCCGCGCTTTCCCTTCCCTGCCACGTGTACATATGTTTTCAAATCAAATAATCATGATAATAGTAATTTCTGTCCTGAATAGGATCGGTTGTCTATGTGCTTAAAGCGTTCCAGCGCAACGATTTTCTTTTTTTCACAGTCACTGACGCTGGTATTATACTACTTATATTAACTAAGTGGGTTGTTACGGCATTGCCATCGTGACGGTGAATATAGCAGTGCCCCCTAGCCGTTGAATCTGCGAAATGAAAAGTAGCTGCACGTTTAAAGGACCACTTTTGAATCGGGAATCGTGGTCCACAGTGCGCTGGTATGTGTGTCGTCCGGGTCCGTAGGACTACTCGTCGTCTTGGCTGTATTTCTTGGACTACTCTTCGGTAATAGACCGTCCTTTGTGCGACGCCCACGTGAACTCAGAAAGGTGTATGCTATGGAAGTGAGCAGCTGCGCAAATCCAATTGAGCAGCGGCGTACGCTGCTTCGGTTTTCGATGTTGTGTGCCACATACTTTTACTGGAAATGTTTGGCCATAGGAGTGGCGCGAATATTTCAAATCACGATTACGAATCGAACAGTCATTGCTACGTAATTCGGGGATTCGCTGTCCGAAATTGTCAAATATGCGTTTCTCTTCGATAACGACACTCATTGGAGTCTCCGTAGAGAGAGAAGGACCAATGCAAGTGGAATCCTTTCCGAGCGATCTTGCTGCAGGAGAGCCGTGGGTGTTCCTATCGTTCATTAGGAATCTTTCGCTTCTAGGCAGCCTGCTAATTTAATATAGGCAAATAAATTTCTTATATTATTTGGGCGCTCCCACCATGTCTGCACCCTGTTAAAACAACGTGCTCTGCTGTAAGTTATCTCCTTTCACGAACACGGCAGTCTACGTGCACCTGTTCACGTGTCGTTTCCTAATTGTTTCATTACTGTTTTTGTCAAAGAGCGTCACATAACTGAAGGCAGCTGCTTTTCAGTTACAGGCTCCTCATTTGACTAACAAGACGTCCGGTTTTGAACGGCGTTACATGCATGTATAAAATGTAAATAATCGTCGTCGTCCCTGGTTCTTTTATTCTTTCTTTTTTTTTCTTTTTTTTTTGTTAGGCAAGCGTGCCTCGCACAAAGTGTATTTCATTTTGTTTAGAAGTGAGAAAATGCTCGGTAATCGACTCGACATGCGTACCTAGCTTATTATTTTTTTTTCCGAATGAATTCGACTCCATTCGGAACTTATTTACTTTTCGAACACCGCTAGTTTCGACTTTCGGTTCACGCGATGTGCTCAGTATATATAATTTTTTCTGCAATGCTCGTTGACATTGGTTCCGATTTGCAGTTTTCAACGTAACCGGCTGGAATGCAGTTGAGGCATCGTGCCAGTTCTCCGAATATATTTCTGTCCCACATACCGCTAAGCTTTTGGTGCGCGCACTTCACTCTATAAAACAAGTTCGTCAATGCTGGCTTCACCGCAACAAGAGGGCGTGTGTAGGTAAAGCCGCCTTAAAGCTCCATTCGTTTACCGGGTTTAACAGGCGATGACTAATTTTCGAAGTATCCATATTTGTCATAGCCATGGTCCTTACGTCGAGGACCGTAAGCAACGTTATTTATTATTAATACGCAAGCACGCGACCATCTGACGATCGAATTTGGGCGCGTTCAAGTCTTAGACTGTTATTCAAGGTATCGCGTCATCAGTTCAACTCAATAAAATCGATTTGCCATTGAAAAGTACATCTGCTACCCGCAAGCGTGTTCAAAGAAAATGTGTAATGGCCCCGCCCATTGTTCAGGCCTATTCTCGGGCGTGAGGGAATTATTTTTTTTGAAAAATGTCGCCCGATGACAGCGATTTATTTCTCATGATGACGTCATGGATTAACAACGCTTATAGGGACCAAAGTTAGGTCCAGTACAACAATGTGTGATTCAGCGAGCGAAAGGCCTGAGAACCATTCGGACCGATGGCAGGAGCTGAATAATTATTCTTATTATTTTTTTTATTCTTGTTTTTTAGACCTCGCAGCTCGCAGCACGAGGCACACGCGCCGGAGCGCGCAACGTACAGGGTGTCCCGACTAACCTCAGCCTAAGTTTTAAGATATGCGAATGTCACGTGGCTGGACACAGAACCAAGGTAATGTTGTTTGCCGTCACTTGGAGATACTCATTTTTTTTTCATTCTTCATGGTTAGATAATTATACAAAATAAGTAATCAACTTCTCTAATATTATAATTAGATGAAACGTGTTAATGGGAAAATTGTCGAGCGACGTGAAAAACTCCCGATACAGCTTTATGTTGCTCAATACGTGCTACATGAAAGTGTTTTTTCCGAGCGTGAAAGAAGCCCGCGAATGCATGCAAAATAGTCGCGCGACTGGCCGCTCGAGGCACTTTGCGTGTATATATATATATATATATATATATATATATATATATATATATATATATATGTGTGTGTGTGTGTGTGTGTGTGTGTGTGTGTGTGTGTGTGTGTGTGTGTGTGTGTGTGTGTGTGTGTGTGTGTGTCAGAAAACATTACTAGAGAATCTAAATCTACTAGGGCAAGGACGCAAGCGCGTGAAAACAGAAAGCGGAATTGCATGCTGAATACAGCTGTATGCATGGATCGGGCGTGGCAACAGTGGCTGGGGCGAAAAATTCACCGGGCCACCGCAACGTTGTGGCGTATAGACCAGCTCCGCAGCTGTGCAGCCGTGGTCTTCCTCGAAATAGGAGCAGCGCACGCTTAGCAGAACGAGAGGAATGTTTTCATGCCCAAGAAGAGCGAGCGCCTGGCGGGCCATCAAGGCGGCTTTGAGTTTATGGTGAAGGAGTGCAACCAATATTCCATTTGCCGATGGGCGGTATACGCGGTAGTATACGGATGTGCCCGACGCCAAGCAGGCACGTGAGCTCGCGGAAGAGATCTCAATCGAACTGTCGGCCGCGATTGGCCGTAACAACGCTGGGGCGTCCGAAGCGCGAGATCCAGCCACTGACAAACGCGGACGCCACTATATGCCGTTATGTCAGTGAGAGCAAGTGCATCAGGCCAGCGCGAGTATAACGGTCTACACAAGCGAGTATGAAGCGAGCACCTCCGGATGGTGTCAGCGCGGGCCAACGACATGTCGATGTGAATATGTGATCGAAACGGGCGTCAGGTGGACGAAGGGAGTCAATCGGTGACTTCGCTTGTCGTGTCGGGTTGGAGAGTTGACGGTGTGCGAAGGCATTCGCGAGCCCGGCGGCGCACGTCATAGAGTTCACACTTGGCCGCACAAAGTGGGAACTGCTTTGGACTCGACCTCTCGCGGGATGAATTGCGCCGCGTAGCTTGTCTTATATACTTGATGGCGGAGTCGGAGTGAAACGAATGCGCGTGTTCGACCCCTTGACACGTCGCAAGTGATAGTGCCTGAAGAAAATAAAAGGGACACGTCTGACAGTGCTGACGACGTAGTAGGGCACCGGAGGTCCCGGAGCTCGACGTCTGAACGCTGCGCCGTGGCAATTTCTTCGAAGTCCCGCGTGGCCGTGTATATTACGTCGACACGGGAGAAGGCTTCTGCGGGTGCGTTGACTGGGCACTCAATGTATCGTATGTCCACGGTGAACTCGGAGATGAAATTGAGGTGCCGTGCGCATCTCTCGTGCTGCATAAGTGTTGTGATTACTGCGAAAAGCGAACGTCGAAGTCTTGCGATCCGTGAGGACGTGAAAGCTTGTTCCTTCCAGCAATTGTGGGAAATGCCGAACGGCCAGGTATATCGCAAGCAGCGCGCGACCCAACGTAGCGCGTTTCTGCAGACTTCAGCGTCTGGGAGAAAAACTCCAGTGGGCACCAGGTGTAGCGCTGGAAGACTTGTAAAACTGCGTAGACAGCTGCACTTGATGCATCGGTGACAGCACGCGCATAGGTGCAACATGTATAGAGGCTGCACCAGCAGGGTTGCTGCTGCCAATGCGTTTTTGGCAGCTTGCGAAGGGCTCTTCGGCGTCGGACGTCCAGGGCAGTGGAGCGGACGGTGGTTTAGTGGTCTTGAGAAGCTTCGTCAGTGGTATAATGATTCAGACGATGTTGGGAAGAAAACGGCGGTGCGTGGAAGTTGAGCAGCCCGACGAACTCACAGAGCTTTCGCAGTGACGTTGCAAGCGAGGGAACTCGCGCAAGGCTTGAACTTTCTTTTTCAACGGTCGGATTCGTTTGGGAGTTACGTGGTGTTCGAGGACCTCAATGTCGTGGACAGCTTTGCGACACACTTTGCGGGTTTAGGAGAAGGCTGTATTCCGGGAGCCGAGACAGTAACAGGTGGAAATGGTCGCTGTGCTGCTCAGGGGAAATACATATTGCCACCACGAGGTCATCGAGATCTTAGAGGCATTTTATGGGACGCATTAAATCACCGTCTACGAATGCGAGGATTCCCGGAAGTGTATATACGGTTACAAAAAATTCAGTGACAGCGCACGTAGAAAGCAATCCAGAGTTTATGGAGATAGGAAAGCCGAAGGTGAGTGCATAGGAGCTTATTGAAAACGCACGCGAGGCCTACGGCATATAGGCGCGAAGTGCCGAAAGGGCGCTTGTCTTTGCAGAGGTTGTGCAAACTCCCTGACCAAGGCATCGGCGTTCGCTGACACCGGATGACTCGGTTCAGACTTTGTCGTCGCCGCGAAATGTACTATTTCTTGAGAGGCGCGTTTCACGAAAGGTGGGCGCGACGATTTGCGTTATAAGTCGCGGCTTCAATCACCGTGCTGCGATTTCGAGCGACTCGGAACTGGCCCACCAAACCACACCTAAAGCCGAAAGTACGCAACAAAGCGTTCCTCGTGTGTATATCTATATATATGGCTGTGCATTCACCGTCGTAAAACGAAAAATCCCGGCATTCGTCGCACCTTGCCTTCGCGCGTCGTCGTCGATCGCATGACTCCGACGTGAGCCTCCGGCCCACTGCGATTGCGTCCGCGTAATACGTGACCCTGTCGTGTTATAACGCGAAGACCGCTCCCGAAGCCCCCTGTTATCAAACGAACGGCGAGCACGCACGCAGCCGTCCTTCGCTCATCGTGTAACGACGTGCCCCGCGCCACAGAGCTATCTATAAATCGGGGACACACACGTGTATGCCGTGCGCGTCCTATACACAAACCAAAGCTCGCCTAGCCACTGTGTATATAGCGCGAGGTGCGCGTGCTGCGTGTGCGCGCCTGAGGCGTGGCCCCTTTACTATAACAACTACTATAACGGTGCATGCCATCCGTACGGCCGGACGAGAAGCCGCACGCGCGTCTCGTGCATGCGTGAGCATGTGTATACGCGTACAGGTGGCGTGACCGCTGCCGCTAGCACGCGAGCCGCGCTTGTTCGTCCCCGCCTGACGAACATCGCGAGCTGCAGTATATGTAAGCGCAAACGCACAGATCGTTGTTGCCCCACATTTATAGAAAACTCGTTACCGCGCGATCGTAAAGACCCCCTCCCCCCTCTCCTCTTTACTGTACCTCCCCCCCTCCCTCCCCCCCCCTCTCTCTCTCTCTCTCTCTCTCTCTTTCAATGTATTATTATTATTATTATTATTATTATTATTATTATTATTATTATTATTATTATTATTATTATTATTATCCTTTTTTTTTCATTCACACCTGCTCGTACGGTGGATTGCTTACAGCACACATCTGTCGATGTGGAGAATGCGTCTCGGCCCGCTATTTGCCACCGCGGGCGCCTCTGGCACGCGATTCGATGGCACTTCGGGCGCGGGAGGTCACGGTATTTGCGTGCGGCCGCCGGTTCATCTTCGTCCGCCGGTTTCTGGCTAGATCGTACTTCTGAATATACATATATATATACACCCGTTCCCTTTGCGGTTCTTAGCGCCCGGTTGCACGAGCAAGCTATCTTAGGCAAATACTCTTTGGGTGGCGCTGTTGTCAGGCTAACTGTTCGACGCCTGGCACGGTAGCCAACTGACAATTGAACGAATGAATGAATGTGTTTGGCGACAACGCCCATTGCTTGTTCACTTTTCTGCCGGCGTAATACCGACCAAACGCGTTTGTATACCTTCCGGGCCCTGTCTCAAATTATACAGTATTTCACCACAAAGATGCAGCAGTGCGACAACGATCGTACTGGCCAATGGCGACGGCGAGGCCTGTCTTCAGGTATACCAAGTGATGTCAGACGAGACCAATGGAGAAAAGAAGAAATACTGTCATTCGATATCGCAGGCAGTCATAGATTGAGCTTTCGTACGTATTTAGACGGCCATCGCGCTACATAAGCGAGGTGCTATTTCCAAGTTCTCTAGACGAGGTAATAATAATAATAATAATAATAATAATAATAATAATAATAATAATAATAATAATAATAATAATAATAATAATAATAATAATAATAATAATTTATTGTCAGTGCATTTATTCAGGCATGCCAAGGCATTGATGGCTTGAGCGGCAGAGCCTGGCATGCAGCAAAACCATGCACGGTACATTAACAGAGAAATATTAAGCAACGAACTCGAGTATAGCATAAAATTAAAAAAAAATGTTAGAAGTCACACAGTGTCCATGAAAAGAATTTTTATTGAGCGTAATGAAATACAGAAACAGCAATGCGTCCTAATCTCGGGGGTGGGGTGGGGGGGGTGGGGGGCTTTGGGTACGTGCTTGAGACACCCTAAGGGTGTAAGCTATAGACACATTTACACCCTTTTTCACTTTTAAGGGTGTAAATTATGTTACAGTGTTGTCAACGGTTATTAGGGCGCGTTATTGTTGCGCAGGGGATAGCCGTTGTGTATGAGGCTTGCAGCTTATACTAATTAGACTAATTACAACCTAAACTAAAGGAATTAAATTCAAGAAAATAGAAGTAACCATCTTCCGTAATACATCAATTGCTGACAAAGAAAGCCGAGTAGGGTTCCTCACAAAGAAGCTTCTTGGAAAGGAAGGTGAGTTCTTGGCATGTATAGGTGCACGGTGTAAGGTTAATTAGGTTTACGTAACTGAGGCTTAACCGTACGGCTGCCCTGCAGCGCATTTTCTTGAAGGGGTCTGAGCCATCCCTCGGGCTTGGTGAAAAAACATACGCGGCGTATGTATCGTACGCTGCTATGAACATCTCAGCCAGGTTTTGCAGTCGTGCGTGTCGCGTAGAGTCCGCAAGCGCAGCGGGAAGTCACCTTTCTCTCGAGCGCTCTCTCTCTTCAACAGAAACCTGCTCCTCACTCTTTTCTGGGCGCTTTGTTTCGTATTATAGCAGATTCCATACGCGGCTACTTTTGGCAAATAGCTAACATCAATCAAGAAGGGCGTTTGCATCAGTGCGCGTCTTCCTGTACTGGTATTGTGTATATTTATTGACGAAGTTTAATAAACAGGCTGAAGTATAAGCGGAAATCTGCCTTCGAACTGCGATAATAATTACGTACTTCCGGAACAAGCCGACTTTCGTCTGCTCACCCTCCGCCGCGGCCGCCCGCGTAGTTCTTGGCTAGTTCTGAACCCTCAACCAGCCTCGAACCACGCGAAACGTGCTTGTGGCCAGACCACACTCACGCTTAACGGCCAGCGCTCTCTCCTGGCCGCTCCTGTAGGGTTAGACGCGTTTGGCAGATTTCGCTTCGTATTGAGCTATGATGTCACTTCAAAATTCCCAAGTTGGATGTATAGCTACTATATCCGTCAGTCAAGTATATGGCGCAGGACAAAGCCAGTCTGCACTCGTAGCACGGCCAGACTGGAGCATATGAGCCCGAACACGTACTCGTGCACAAAGCAAACGCTGCGCATACACATTACGCATGCAGTTGCATCTAGCTGCGGTCTGTTGTACGTAGCGTAGATACCGTGGCTGCCGCGGAGTGCCGCGACAAGTCCGCTGGTTGAACTCACTGCGGCTCACTGAGGACAACCGCGTTTGGCTTAACGTTTGTCGCGTCGTATAGGCGCCAAAATCGGAAGTAGTGGCATCTACGGGAACATATAAGATCAAATTTGAAATGCGCGCTACGATGACGTTCTGTATAGGCGGAACGTTGTGGGCACAGCCTGCTCCGCCGTGAGCTTCGCAGTGCAAGGCATTGAAGAAGGAGCGGAAGCACTGTTCGATTGCTAACCCGCTTCTGCTGAACGCATTGAAGTACTTTGTGCTGCAAAGTATTTCTGAAATAGTCAGTTTTAACTTCAAATGCATTTCCCTGCTTCGATGAGAAGTGGTTCGCGGCCCCTTTAGTTGTTTTCTCCGCGTAAAGCCATATGCATGCAACTACTGACTCGCGTCCCTTGCGTACAGGAAATGCTTACGCAGCGACAATCAGTTATCGCCAGGGTCGCCAAAATCGCCACTAGCCCATATATGCCCCACCAGTGATATTACTTTCGATATTCATATTAGCCTTGCTTTACGAAACGCCTCCCCGCCGTCGTATTAGCGTTCAGGAGAGCGCGGGTGACAAGCGGGGGCATTACTGAAGTCATCAGCTCGCGCAGTGCCAGGAAGAGTGGTTGCTATGCGGGCACACGCACGGTCTATAAACTGCTCGCTGGTAAGGACAGGGTGATTTGATCGCGGTGCCATGGCGCGCGAACGAGCGAGCCAGTTGGTGGTCTGTTATGATAGGGGGGAGGGTGAAAAGTATGTGGACAGTCAGTATACTCTGGGAAAGAGAGAGAGATAGGGTGGTACCGTGAGGTGGCCCTAGAAATTGCCGGGTCGCAGCAACTCTTCTTTGCTCGGTCTGGTCGGGTCCCCGCGTCGGTATGACGAAAGGTGAGGGAGGGAACGCGCGTTGACGAGAGCTCTTTCGCTGTCGTCGGCCGGAGCCGGAGGATCCAGGAGAGAGGAGGAGGAGGTGGGAAACCCTCTCCCGCTATCCGCGCGAGACCCGTGGTCCCTCCGCACCTCGCTCCTCCGTCTATCGAGCGACGGGTCCGGACCCGGAGAAAGGGGGCGGGCGCCTGAGGGAGAAACGGTCGGCGGAAGCCGCCGAGGGCTTGAATCGCTTGGAATTGCCCCTTGCCGACCTCCTCCACCGATGGGCAATATCGTCGCGACGGTTGCTGGCCTATATGTGCGTGCTGCCGTGGTCGGCTGAAGAGAGTCACTTTTCTCCTGTATGCACGCCCGCGTGCGTGCAGAATGCAGTGGCGTGCTGTATGCGGCGGCGACGGGGGTAGCGCCTCCTCGCTCTTTGCTGCAGCACCAGCGCATGTGGGGTGGGCGCGGTGCGCGTCAGTCTTTCTTTCTTTCTTTCTTTCTTTCTTTCTTTCTTTCTTTCTTTCTTTCTTTCTTTCTTTCTTTCTTTCTTGTGTGCAGAGAGAGATCTCCGCTGTGTATAGCCCCTAGTGACGTTAACCAGCTAGAACTTCGCTGGGAGTGGGCCAGACCCCAGGCGACAGAAATCGCGTGAGCGAAACGATGTCGTTGTGAAGAAAATAAATATTTGAGTTCGTGGCCGACAAAAGTGTAATGTCAGCCAAACTACAGGTAAACTCTGCGCCGCACACTGCGACGTCGGTAGCAGTGTGAGCTCGTCCTTACGACGAAGCCCGCAGGCCTCGTTTACGCGAATCGGGCTGTGTGTTCGCCATCTCGCGCCGCCGTTTACGTATGCGGCGCATGATGGGAGCTGCGCCTTGCTAGGTCGAACTGGAATGTCTGTGCAAACGCTTGTTCTAGTTCGCTGTATACCCTCTTGTTAACGTGTCCGAAATACGAGCTCGTGTCACCTGTTGTGCATGCGCATCTGTTTGTCCAGGACGAGGAACGGAGCAGGTATACATGCGTGTCTCATGTAAGATGCTTACCCGAAACCAACAACAGCTGCTGAGATGTCAAAATAAAAATGACTGTTGTGAAAAACGTAGATAAAAAGAAAAGTCCGAAATGCCTGCCGTATATAGCATAGCTCGTGACTACTTCCCCGGCCGGTTCTCACTAACCCACGGAATTTTACTGGCTACATACGTGTTTGCCTGTACACGCAACGGAACCATGCACACATGAAACAATTTTTACTCGTTCTTACTCTACACGCGAAGAAACCTTGTTATGTGTCGCGTGCGAATATGCGTTGCCTTTCGAGCGTTTATTGGTTCCTAATGTGAAAATCGTAACGCAACGCAGCCTGCGTGGCACGAAGAAACCTTACTTAGAACACCAGTTTTTTTATTTATTATATTATTGAACTTCATCACATGCTTGCCCGTCAAAACGCTTTGGCGAAATGATATGATAGCATTTCTAAAGAGACGTTTGCGGGACCACGGCCTCGTGCTTCTGCGACACACAGAGCAACGAAAGTGCTACTGTGTCATGTGTCGCCTGCGACTGACGTCACGACGGACGTCATTTCGTCTTTCTTCTCTCTCTCTTTTTTAAATTTTCTGTTACCTAGTGTATAGGGTGGCTCCCAACTGGGCTCAGCCGGGTTGACCTCTCTATCTCTCCCTCATTTACTTCTAGTGTCGGTAATATCGATGAACGATTAATCTTCATCGATGTCCACCTCTAATCGACCTAATCAATGAGACGTGTTCGTTTAATCGTGTTCTAGAGTCTGACAGGAGTGGCACGAACATTTCGAAATCGTACTATAGAATTGCGGAGCACAAGCAGTGACTGTGCCGCTGTGGCAGAGCGACTGTTTTTGCCCAGTCACGGGTGAAGCCGAACCGACCGCTTCCCCTCTCTTCCCTCACGCCGCTCGAAGCTGGAGGCTTGAAACGTGCTCGCAGTTCAAGGCATACACTATAGCAACCCAGTCGTTGATCGTCGTCCACTAAAGATGTGGCACGAACATTCGTGCCGGTTTGGAGCAAGTATATTATATAGCGAATTCATGTCGATTCCAGCAAATGTGTAGCATCCGATCGAGCGTTTATTTTCTCACGCTGGTAATTTTGTGGCCATTCGAAGAAGGTGTCGGTTTCACCCGAACACCCCAGCCAGTTGACATTCCTTCGCTCTGTAGAAAAAGAGCATGTGGCTTACAATCCTAAACCAGTAATTTTCCTTTCCGCTGTGCATACTTCACTTTCTTGCACATTTTAGTTGGAATTCACCTTTCACTTTCGCCATTTTTCTTATTGCTTGTTCAACTGTACTGCACAGGGATTCACTAGTGCCATGTATCTTTTTTAAGTGTGTTCTAAGTGCCATTTTATAGAATATATTGTTTATCTCTTCAAAGGGCGCTAATGCCAACTGTATTTAGTATTTAACAAATTAATGATTATCCTTTATCACAGTTTATACACTTGTATTTCTAACTTGGTTCCACCTCCTAAACATTAAAATAGGATCCTATCACTCTTTAAAAAAATCTCTTCATATGCAGTAAGCAAATACTATCACGTTACTTGCCACAAAAAGCAGGTAGTAAAATTATAGTTCACAATCTCTCTCTCTCTCTCTCTCTCTCTCTCTCTCTCTCTATATATATATATATATATATATATATATATATATATATATATATATATATATATATATATATATATATATATATATATGAAATATCAACAACGACAAGGGTGCTACGTGAGAGGTACTATAGAAGAGGAACTTCAAGAGTATTTATTTTAGAGAGCACAAAATGCGCCGGTGACACCAATGTATTTGGATAAATAATCATAGCTTTGTATTTCTATAGCATTCTGTCTGCATATATGTGGGCTACGACGTCGCGCGTAACTGTTAGTACAACATAATGAGCGATGTTACAGGTTTTACAAATTTTGCATTACTGACACAATCACAGCATAATAGATCACGGCCGCATGCACGACGTAGTAGTGGCTTCGTAGTTCGTAAAAACTATTAAGAAACTTTTCTGGCTAGTAAACGCAGCACTTCATTGCTTTTCTAGCCGCTGGCTAGTACTGAGCTACTAAGAAGGTACCTATTAATCTAGTAAACGAAAGCACTTACTAGCTTATTTACTAGCTTTATTTTTAAGAATGATACAAAAGTAGGAAGCTGTGTTTCAACCTTTTTAACGTGCACGGCAAAATTTTCGATTAATCAATTAATCGATGACCTCCATCAAAAGCGATTAATTGATTAAAACCTAAATTAAGTATGGTTAATCGCTAACCGATAAAAAGAAATCAATCGACCAGCCCTAATTCTCCTTCTCCATTCCCTTTTCATTCTCCCGCTATAGCTTTGCATTTCAATTGCACTTGCTTGGCACTTGGCTCCATTTCGTGAGCGCGAAGCACTTCGCGTTAACACTTCGTCCCGAAGGCAAAGCGGCTGCAATTGCGAAAGCTTGCAGCGCCCGGAGACGGAAAAGGAGACGCACTATAGTGTGCCGTAAGATTTCGCAAGGGGGTTTCCAGCACGCCTTCTTATTTAAACTGTCTAAACCGAAGTGAAAAGGAACGAATGTGAAGAGATACAACTGACGATCCGGTGATGCTACACAACGGCTTTAAGAAACCAATAACAAAATTTGAAACTGGTTAGCCGAGGCAACATCTGTCGTGTGAAACTTGCCGCACATGCATATGTCTTTTCAGACTCGCATCCCGCGCCCTATTCGTGAAACCACTTGAATAAGTATCAGCAGGGCAACCGACTATATAGCCTGAAGCAAAGCTTCATTGCATCACATGAATATGCTGCCATTTTAGACCGCGGATGTATGGCGCTCGGTTCTCCGGCCATGGAATTTTCATCGGGCAGTGTTGCTTTGCATTTCTCATGGCATGCTGAGGCCTTTTGCGCACGCGCGCGCGTGAGAGAGAGGACGAAAGAAAGAGGGGATGGCTAAAGTAGGGAAACTACAGGCAGGGTGTGGAGGCTGGCTTATTTACATAGTCAACGAATGCGACCCGAAGCGTCTGTGTACGCAACTGGTGCAGTAAGCGTGACAGCGTGGCTGCGTGCTGATGCAGTGCGCGCGCTATACTCCCTCGGCCTGGCTGCTGTTGTGCGTAAAGTCAGTATACATATGCCGCGTAGTACTCGTGTGACAGATTGCGTCACAGACGCAAGCACGCACGTACGCTTCGTCGTCGATGGCGCCTCCTCTTCATTCACAAGCCGTGTACGCGAGTGGTGTATACGCGCATCGCACGGTGCTGCGGCCGTTTCCATATCGGGTGTGTCCCGTTTCTTCCTCACTGTGCGAATGCGCATGTGGGTGCGCGCAGAGGTGCATGCGTATTCTGCGCACCCCAGACTGGCCTCCCTCCAACACCGTGCACCAGACAGCAGAGCAATGCGCTGCTGCGCCGATCGGCGCCCTGGTTTCCGGTCGCTTCTTTGACAAGCGAGCGAACTTGCGCGCTGCGGTCGTCGTTACACGTGCGCCTAACCACCCTTCCCGGCCCCGCCCACCCCTCCGTACTCCCTTTTGTGAATCGCCGCACCTGCGTGCTATTACTCGCGCGCGCGGCATATATAATGCGCACGTGCGGGATGTGCGGATGGCAGTGTGGGCTTCACGCATGTGTCGCGTTGCTGATTTTGCCCGTTTTCTTTGTTTCTTTCATTCTTTCTTTCTTTTTCTCTTCGTGCGGCCGTACAGTTACTACGCGCATGCTACGATGCAGTCGTCGCGTATATCCCATATGTGTATACGCTTCGCCTTGCGTAAACAGACACTGCGCTGCTGCCGGCGGCTGCGTGTCCTGCGTTTCGCTTGCACTTGTTTGGACGCTCATTGATGCCGGGGCCTCAGTCAGGCAGAAAAAGAGGTGAGTCACCTCTCAGGCTCTCTAGGGGTGCGGCCTGCGGGATGCCTTGTGGGGGGGAGGGGGGGAGGAAGCGCCTTTGTAGGGAAGAGGGCGTCTTCAGAGTGGTAGCTTCAGGAACCTTCTTTTTCATTCCCCACCTCTCCCTCTCGTTCTCTCGTGCGAGAACCGCGGTCAAATAGGATTATTCAAAAAGAAAAAAAAAACAATTATTGGGTCTTACGTCCCAAAATCACTTTCTGATTATGAGGCACGCCGTAGTGGAGGACTCCGGAAATTTCGACCACCTGGGGTTTTTTAACGTGCACCTAAATCTAAGTGCACGGGTGTTTTCGCATTTCGCCCCCATTGAAATGCGGTCGCCGTGGCTGGGATTCGATCCTGCGACCTCGTGCTCGGCAGCCCAACACCATAGCCACTGAGCAACCACGGCGGGTAATTGGATTGTTCAATTAACGCTTGTTACGAAATTTGGAGGTTTACGTGTAGATGCTCCTTTGAGTTGAGTTGGGTACCTGTTATCATTTGACCTATTGCCCTTGTGTTCCTCGAATTGAGAATTAGCCATTGCGGGGAGTGAACGAACAGTTAATTTCACGTAAGCCAATCCGTATAACTGTTTGTTTCATCAGCTTATAGCTTGGTGGTTCTTTGAATACACTCCCCCCTTATATATATATATATATGAGCTCTCGTTCCTTGGTCAGAATGTCAACATCCGCCGTATATATAGCACGCAGCGTTATTCGCAGCAATTTGGTTCGCACCGAATTTGGGTGAAAGGGGAGTGACCCGAAACGGTATATATATAGTACGACGATCGATAAATGTGCACGACCTTGAAAGCTCCTTGCTGTGCTGCCGATAAAATGCTCATATATCGCTATATGCGAGACTGGTAGTGCCAGTCTGTCATTTATGTATGCATACGGGCTATATCAGGTGGTCTTATAGAAAATCCTCCGGTTTCTGCATGTGATCCCGATGAATCGGGTATCTGATCTCGTCGTCGATGATCGGCTTTCCTCATGGAGTCGCTCTTGTGTTTCTGCTTTCTGCTTCTGTGGTCCTTTCTTGTCTCCCGATGTTATTGCCAGCATACCTCTCAGCTCTCCCGCATTTTGCGTAAAGTCCGCAAACTTGGGAGCTCGTTCTACGGTTTTAGGAACGTATGCGCCAAGTTGTATGAATTTTGAGTCTATTTGGATCGGACTGCTGGTACGATCTGTTGGGAACTCGGCGCTGACGCCCGTGGTTGTACCTGGGTCTCAAGCCCCAAGGGTAGCGTTGGCCTGGCGGCCTGGGGTACAACTGCAAGCATCCGAAGGTCCCGGCAAAGCATGAGTCGACAGGTAACAACGAAACAACTTGTTTATTTTAACATCGCAAAGAGTTGGCGGTCAGGTTTGACCGAAGTAGAGAGACGGGAGAGCACTTCACTCAACGGAAGAAATCGGAGCCCTCTACTGGCGTCCGGGGGCAGCTGTTTTTATACTCTCGCAGTTGAGGGCAAGAAGGAACCCCTCAAAAGACGAGCACGTGAATGTACAATGGGCTAATGGTGACGCACACTGTCGTAGCGATGCCGTAGCACCATGTCGTGGCGCTGCGCACGATCTCGTAGCACCTGGTCGTGGCGCTGCGCAGCACACTGTCGTGGCGCTGCGCAGCATACTGTCGTGGCGCTGCGCAGCACACTGTCGTGGCGCTGCCGGTCGGACACAATGACTGTAACGAGAAGATGGTCCCTGCTTTGGCATCGCCTGTTTCGGGCACAATGACTGGAACGAGATCCCTGCTTTGGCATCGCCTGTTTCGGGCCCAATAACTGGAAGGAGATCCTGCTTTGGCCTCGCCTGTTTCGGGCACAATGACTGGAACGAAATCCCTAGGCGGTCGCATCGCCGCAGACGCCGCCTGGAAACACCTGGCGATGAGTGTTGCGGTGACGACGATCGGGCCAAAATGTCCGCCGCCCCGCCGCCGTCGCGCCGGCAAAACCACGTGTCGCAGGCGAAACGCAACAGACCGCCCCGCCGGGGAAAGGAGATCCCGATGGACAGGGGACTGCATCCGCTGTCCGGAGGGATGTCGCTCGATGATGCGCATAACCGAAGTCGGGCGTCCCTTGACGTTTCTTGAGCGCAGCGCACAGAGAAGGCCTCGTTCTCTCGTTCAGGTTCGCACGGGACACTGCAAAGTGACTTCGGGAGAGTTCACATTTTTGTTCTCGTTCCCGGCAAGCGTTAGAACTACGCTGAAAACTCAACCGCTCAGTCAGCAAGCACGGCACAACCCTCACTAAGCCCTGCCAGGCTCTTTCCCCTTTTTATACCACTGCCTAGTTCCTTACAGTAGTCTAGCATCACTCAGAACGCGTCCACAAATTGAAAAATTGCACTAGAAAGCATATCATCACTTTGAAACACTAAACAAAAGCAATATGTTAAAAAAAAAAATCCTGCCTCAGGAAGAAAAACATCAGTAACAAACAATTTTGAGGCTGATTCCTACGTTAGGGGCTTCGACTTAAGCCATCGGCGTTACCGTTGAGACTCCCCTTTTTGTAACGCACCTCAAAGGAATATTGTTGTAAAGCGAGGCTCCAGCGCAGGAGGCGGCCATTTTTGGGAGAGATGGTCTGCAGCCATTGGAGAGGGCAGTGATCCGTCTCAATGATAAACCTCGAGCCGGCTAGATAGCATGACAATTTCTGAACGGCCCACACGAGACACGCACACTCTTTCTCGGTGGCGCTATACGCCTGCTCACGACTGGTCAGCTTACGACTAGCATACAGGACGGGGTGTTCTACTTCTCCATTTTCCCGTTGGCACAGTACAACGCCCATGCCTCGCTCACTAGCATCGCACTGAACAATGAACCCTTTTGTATAGTCTGGCGATCGTAGCACAGGCTGGCTTGTTAGGGCACTCTTTAGGGCGCTAAAAGCTCTTTCCTTTGTCTCGTCCCAGACGACTGTTTGAGGCTCTGTCTTTCTTAGAGCATCCGTCAGGGGAGCCGCGATATCAGAGTACCTAGGGATGTACCTCTGATAGTAGCCGGCGACACCTAAGAACGACCGAATATCGGTCTTTGTGCGCGGTTGCGGAAAGTCTCGCACAGCGGCCACTTTTATTTCAGAGGGGCGGCGACGACCCTGACCAATCACGTGACCGAGGTAGACAACCTCGGCCTGTGCTAACTGGCACTTAGGAGCCTTTACTGTCAAGCCTGCTTCGCGCAGGCGGGTTAGCACTGCCCGCAAGTGTGTCATATGCTCAGACCAGGATGCGGAGAATATCGCTACGTCGTCTAGATACGGTAAAGCGAATTCTTGCTGTCCCCGCAACACTTTATCCATGAGACTTGAAAAACAGTATGGCGCGTTCTTCAAACCAAAACTCAACACTTTAGGACGGAATGTTCCCATTGGTGAAATGAACGCCGCATACCTACTAGCCTCTTCTGTAAGTGGAACCTGCCAATAACCCCTGACAAGATCTAGGGTGGAAATAAACTGAGCGCTACTAACTTTCTCAAGGCGCTCCTCGATGTTAGGGATCGGATAAATTTGATCCTTAGTGATGGAATTAAGCCTGCGGTAGTCGACGCAAGGACGAGGTTCCTTGCCCGGTACCTCAACTAAAATCAAAGGGGAGGTATAATCACTCTCACCTGCCTCAATAACACCGAGCTGTAGCATTTTCTTTACCTCAGCCTCCATAATATCGCTCTGGCGGGGTGACACCCGATACGCCTTGGATCGTACTGGCTCTGTGGAGGTAAGTTCTATATCATGAGTAAGTACAGAAGTCCTACCAGGCCTCTCAGAGAACAGACCTTGAAACTCTCGTAATAGCTGGTGTAGTTCGGTTTTCTGCTCAGGCGACAGCGGTGCTTTACTGATAAGGTCACTAATGACTTGACCGGTGTCTTCCCTGTTCGTCACTGAGCCTAGTCCCGGAAGCTCGACCGGAAGCTCTTCAGGAACGTTTACCATCATGCACACCACTGCTTCCCTTTGTCTATAAGGTTTGAGCAGATTACAGTGGTAAACTTGCTGTGCTTTCCGCTTTCCTGGCAGACTTACCACGTAGTTAACGTCCGACAGTTTCTGAACAATTCGCGCTGGGCCCTCCCACTGCACGTCTAGTTTGTTGTTTAGCGATGTGCGCAATATCATGACCTCATCGCCAACCTCAAAACGACGGGCCCTGGCTGTCCGATCATAATAAACCTTGGCCCTCTGCTGGGCCTTTGTCATTGCTTCACCTGACAACTCCTGTGCCCTTCTTAAGCGTTCGAGGAGCTTAAGCACGTACTCCACCACGACTGGGTCGTCGCCCCTACCTTCCCATGATTCTCGAAGCATGCGAAGCGGAGATCGAAGCGAGCGACCGTACACCAGTTCAGCTGGCGAAAACCCCGTAGCCGCATGCGGCGCGGTCCTTAAAGCAAACATCACCCCAGGCAGACACAGCTCCCAGTCAGTTTGATGTTCAAAACACAAGGCTCTCAACACGCGCTTCATGACGGAGTGGAGCTTCTCAACGGAATTCGACTGTGGGTGGTACACTGAGCTGTGTAGCAGCTTTACCCCACACCTTTCGAGAAAAGTTGTCGTCAAAGCGCTAGTAAACACTGTGCCCTGATCTGATTGAATTTCTGCAGGAAAACCAACTCGCGCAAATATGGACAGTAGTGCATTAACTATCTCAACTGAGCTGAGTTCTTTAAGCGGCACTGCTTCAGGGAACTTTGTCGCTGGGCAGATCACAGTCAAAATGTGTCTGTACCCCGTGGCTGTTACCGGCAGAGGTCCCACTGTATCAATAACGAGCCGTCTAAAAGGCTCCGTAATGATAGGTACCAATTTCAACGGCGCCCTCGATTTGTCCCCTGGTTTGCCCACCCGCTGACAAGTGTCACATGTCCTCACGAAATGGTCTGCGTCCCGAAAACACCCTGGCCAATAGTACTCTTGCAAGAGACGGTCCTTAGTTTTCTTAACTCCTAGGTGTCCGGACCACGAACCCCCATGTGACAAGCGCAACAGATCCTGACGATAGCATTGAGGCACGACCAGCTGATCGAACTCCACTCCTCGGCGGTCTAGATACTTCCGGTACAGGACTCCACCTCTTTCCACAAAACGCGCAGTTTTCCTGGCGATACCTTCTTTGACATTGCAGCGCACGTTTTCCAGGCTGCCATCCTTTTTTTGCTCGGCTATCAAAGCCGTCCGGCTGACTTTTAGCAACCTATCAAGTCCGTCTGACGTAGGCGCGATGAGCAAATCAGTAGATAGCTCTTCTAACTTTCCCGCGTCGGGATTTTCCTCTCCAGTATCTGGCGCCTTCAACGCTACAGACTCAATTTTATTCAGTTCGGGCGTGCTCTGAATATCAGCTTGCTGCGCCTCTGACCCTTTTTCGTTGTTTGATAACGTCGGCCCCGCAACTACCGCCTTTGCAGCGAGCTCCCGAACCTTCGATCTGGTTAAGGCCTGAACACTAGCTTCACCAAACAAAAGCCCCTTCTCGCGCAGGAGGTGATCGGACCTGTTTGAAAATAGGTACGGGTACTGGGGTGGCAGCATAGATGACACTGCCGCCTCTGTCTCAAGCGCTCCGAAAGGTCCTTCAATAAGCACCTTTGCTACTGGCAGACACACGCTATGAGCTTCCACGGCTTGCTTGATCCACGCGCACTCGCCCGTGAACATATGGGGTTCTACGTAAGACGGGTGAACTACATCCATCGTAGCTGCGGAATCGCGAAGCACTCGGCACTCTTTCCCGTTTACGAGGAGGTCTCGCATGTAAGGCTCAAGAAGCTTCATGTTCTCGTCAGTGCTGCCTATTGAAAAAAACACAACTTTTGGTGTTGTTTCCGGACACTGCGCCGAAAAGTGACCCGGCTTCTGGCACGTATAACAAACGCCCGCTCGCCTCATCTCGAACCGCTTTCTGCGTTCGGCTTCGGCTGCCGTCTCTTTACGTTTGGTCGGATTGCTTTCACTCGCATCCTCACTACGCGTGTCCCCCTTAAATCTCATGGGCGTGAACCTTGGCCTCTCAGACTTGGAGCCAAATTCACCCTTTTGACCGTCCTTAGCTCCGCGAGCCCGACGCGTCACAAACTCCTCGGCTAGCTCAGCGGCTTTAGCCACCGTACAAACGTCTGGCCTATCCAAGACCCAGTATCGCACGTTCTCCGGTAACCGACTATAAAACTGTTCTAGCCCGAAGCACTGCAGAACTTTATCGTGGTCACCAAACGCTTTCTCTTCTTTGAGCCACTCCTGCATGTTCGACATAAGCCTATACGCAAACTCTGTATATGACTCACTTCTGCCTTTCTCATTTTCCCGAAACTTCCGACGGAACGCCTCCGCAGACAGCCGGTACTTTTTTAGCAGACTCGATTTTACTTTGTCGAAATCCTCTGCTTCCTCTCTATCCAAGCGAGCGACTACGTCGGCCGCCTCGCCGGGTAACAAAGTGAGCAAGCGCTGTGGCCACGTTTCCCGAGAGAACCCCTGCTTCTCGCACGTTCGCTCAAAGTTAACCAGGAACAAACCAATGTCCTCTCCAAGCTTAAACGGCCGCATCAGGTCAGTCATTTTGAACAATACGCGTTCTCCTGCACCGTGTGCCTGACTTCCATTACGAGCGCGTTCCATCTCTATCTCGAGACGCTTCATTTCCAAAGCGTGTTGACGGTCACGCTCTTCTTTTTTCTCTTGTTGCTCTCGCTCTTTCTGTTCTTTACGTTCGCGCTCTTCTCTTTTTGCAGTCTCCCTCTCTTCAATAGTCTCAAGGCATTCCGACAGCTCGTCATCCTCAGCCTCTAACTCAAGAATAGCCTTTATCAGTTCTGGTTTTCTGAGTTTGTCTGAGACATCCAGACCCAACTCTCTTGCAAGCTCCAACAATTTCGGTTTGCGCAACGACTTCAAATCCATGGCTGCTCTGAATGCTGCTTTTTCTACTGCTTACTATTGTCTTGCCGCAAACTAACCCGGCAGCAACGACAACCACAATTACCAGCTCTGTTTCTAACACTAACAAAAAGCCTGGCAAAGCTCAGTAGAAGAAAGTCCCGCACTCACCAAACCTCGCAGGCAGGAATTCCGCGCCGTCGTTCCGCTGCAGGCAACCAGTCGTCACACAGGGCTCGTTGCACTGCTCCCGGATCGTCGTTGAGCTGCTCAGCATACAGTCAACTGCATCTCTTCGCTGCTGGCCTCCGTTGTCGCGATCTCGCCGCTGGCAGACAGTTGTTTGAAGTCGTAGGCGATCTCACCGCTGGCAACCAGATGTTTGGAGTCGTAGGCGATCTCACCGCTGCCAACCAGATGTTTGGATCGCGACACTGGAGCGATCGGATGGGAACTCGGCGCTGACGCCCGTGGTTGTACCTGGGTCTCAAGCCCCAAGGGTAGCGTTGGCCTGGCGGCCTGGGGTACAACTGCAAGCATCCGAAGGTCCCGGCAAAGCATGAGTCGACAGGTAACAACGAAACAACTTGTTTATTTTAACATCGCAAAGAGTTGGCGGTCAGGTTTGACCGAAGTAGAGAGACGGGAGAGCACTTCACTCAACGGAAGAAATCGGAGCCCTCTACTGGCGTCCGGGGGCAGCTGTTTTTATACTCTCGCAGTTGAGGGCAAGAAGGAACCCCTCAAAAGACGAGCACGTGAATGTACAATGGGCTAATGGTGACGCACACTGTCGTAGCGATGCCGTAGCACCATGTCGTGGCGCTGCGCACGATCTCGTAGCACCTGGTCGTGGCGCTGCGCAGCACACTGTCGTGGCGCTGCGCAGCATACTGTCGTGGCGCTGCGCAGCACACTGTCGTGGCGCTGCCGGTCGGACACAATGACTGTAACGAGAAGATGGTCCCTGCTTTGGCATCGCCTGTTTCGGGCACAATGACTGGAACGAGATCCCTGCTTTGGCATCGCCTGTTTCGGGCCCAATAACTGGAAGGAGATCCCTGCTTTGGCCTCGCCTGTTTCGGGCACAATGACTGGAACGAAATCCCTAGGCGGTCGCATCGCCGCAGACGCGCCTGGAAACACCTGGCGATGAGTGTTGCGGTGACGACGATCGGGCCAAAATGTCCGCCGCCCCGCCGCCGTCGCGCCGGCAAAACCACGTGTCGCAGGCGAAACGCAACAAGTCGAACTTAGCAGTTCATCAACTTGCAAGCTCGTAAACTTTCGTCGATCACATTGAGCGATCCAAGTTGTGACTTCCAGTGCATGGTGCGCGGGTATGCAGGAAACATTCGAGGTGTGAACGGATTTCACATGGATATCGCGGTGGCAACGCTGGAAAACTTCTCCTATCATCAAAGTGTGTAATGCTGAATGCGAACCCATTATAGCAAACAAGACCCGAATGGAGCTTCTCTCTATTCGTGTCTTGTTGTCGCTCCATTTAGTTTGCATACATAACTGTAAGTACATATTCGCCAATTTTGCTGAAACGTTCAGACAGTCGACATCATATGGGCTATAGGAAAAAAAGAAACGGTAACTTATTCAGAAACACTGCGATGGCATATCTGTGTCAGTTGCCAGCAATGCCGCTCTCTATTACGATGAGCAACAAAAGTGTCACGTTCTCAAGTTGTAAATTCTAAATGCTACAGGGTCAGAATGAGCTTGTTTATGAACAGTTAATTCAAGGTCAAGTATACTATAAGATCGATTAGTGTCTCTCACCCGCAGGGCGCCTTGTTGCGCTTATACCACGCGCAAGAAGGTCTGTCTTTGTGCCCGCTGATGAGACGTCGTTAATACCTGCAGACTGTACTACTACGCTTCCAGTGTACTGTCTCTGCGTAGCCTTTGTCGTCTCGTGATTACTTTCTTTTAATCTGACAAACGTGCTGGGCGATGTGTCACGGTGAAGTGGTAAGGTGAGCTCAGCCAGAGACAACATATAATATTAGCGAGTAGCGCTTTGTCCGGAAACGCGTGGTTTTTTATTGAGCAACATTGAATGTGTTAGAAACTTAGCGCGCTAACAGACATATTGAGATTTGTATGAATTTACCGTAATTACGAATTATCCTAGCTTGGGTTCTCCAGTGTAAACTATGCATGCTGCGAATTCGTTATTTGACGTGACGGTTGTGCCAGATATTGCGAACAAGACTGCACACTGCACGACTTCACACAAGACTTCACACTGCACGCAAGAAAGAAAATAATAAAAGAATGAAAAGGGGGGGGGGGGGAACGGAGAGTACGCGCGCACGTTTCTTTTTCGTAATCTGGCGAAGCGCACCCCTATCTCCGCTTCCATCTGTGTTGACGTCTGGAAAGTCGGCTGGAAAATGCCCACATGGGTTGGCAGGCAGGGTCATGACCAGCGCGTGGTCAGTGTTTGGTGACCCGTGTCAAGGCTGTTCGCCTCGCAGTGGCGGCCAGCGCGTCTTGCCGAGAAAACGCGTGTGCGAGCGCTAACGAGGTCCGCGCGTTTCGCAAGAACCGAAGTTCACGGTGGGGCGTCCTTGTGGAAAAATGTTCTTTTTCCCTCGGAATGAGTGGTATCGTTTCACCGGAGACGCGCGAGCAGAGCAAGAGCGGACGCAGGCTCAATATCGGGAATGTGGAGGGGCGAGGGGGGGAATGAGATGGGTGAGAGGGGAGTGACCCGCTGCCGCCTGTTGTGTCCGGGTGGCAACTGGCTCGAGAGCCGAGATTCACCTCCCCTCCCCCCCCCCCCCCTTTTTTTTTTTACTCCAAGTCGTGTTCACGCGCGTCTTACGCAATTGCGTCTTGTAGAAGGCCCCTGGAGGGGTGATGTGGCAGTAGCCGGCCATAATGCACGTACGAGTGCCTGTTGGTAAGGGCCGATTTGCAGTAGGTAGGTCGTGCGCGCCGGCGGCAGCAGACGACGACCACGTTTGTGGGAGCCGCTGTTGTTGGGCCGCCGAGGCTCCTCTCGACGTGAAGAAGTGGAGGGGTCTGTGAATCTTGGCGACTGGCGCTTATTGGCCCGCGCTGCCGCTTCGACGGCAGTGATAGGCCGCGCCCGGGCCGCCGCGTCCCGTAGCAACAGGAGCGCGGCCAATGGCGTCTTCCGTGACGCGCGCGTGACGTTGCTTTGACGTTGGCGCCGCTTGATGGCGCCACCGAATGGATGCTCTGATTTTTTTTTTTTTCACTGCTACCCGGCGCGCACCGCGAGCATTTGAACGGCGGCGCGAAGGAGCCCGCGGAGGGCCCGATGCAATGAGCGGTCACGTGTGCGCGGGGCCGAGCACTAAATTGTAAAACGAGAGGAAGGCAGCTGGAGTGATAAGCTCGAACATCCAGTCATTTGAAAAAAGAGCGCGCGATAATGTACATTACACCTGTTATAGCCGCGAGTCCTTGTGGCTTAGAGTGGTCGTTGAAGAGTGGTGAATGCGAGTCCACCCCATCACATGAGGTCAACAAAAGAGAGAGCAAATTGCAATAAATAGTGTCCTGATTTGGATATATTGCGCCAGTTAAGGGAGGTTAGCACTGTGGCACTAATGAAAATCTGACACATTTAGTACATTCTTCTGATCTCAGACAGCAAAGCCATTAGCGCACTAATTTTATCAGTTACTGCCGTTAAACGGCCCATGATATGGTTACATCCGAATGGCAGGACAGGCGGGGCTTCTTTGTCTATTTTATTAAATGAGAAGCAGCTAGAACCCCAAGTTAGAAGGCGAGCGAAAACTCTCGTCTAGCTATGACTATATACGGATATCCGTATGGCTAAGTCCAGCGTTCTTAATTCTGCCTTTGTGTGTTTTTTTTTTCCTTCTTTCATGGTGACCCGTCGTCGCAAGCCCGATACTTTTCCACACGGCTTGCACAGCGCCGCGCTCTAGGCCACGTGGGGTTCGGGGTCTGCGTGGGCGCCCCTGAGTGACGGCAGGGGCCCTCTTTGTCGGTGCCTTTGTGAAGCGCCGCTGTGCTCTGCCGCCGCCGCTGCGGCGCGTGGTGTCTTTTTTTAGGCGCATACGTTGCCTGTCGGCTGTTGCTGTTGCTTGCTCATTCACGCACGGATGATGGACGGACGGACAGGCGGGGGTCGTCGGGCCGGCTACGGTCGCCCACCGCGCATGGGCTGGAGCGCCGACGAGGCCGCTCGCGGCGCGAGTTCGCTGTGTAGCGAGGCGCCTACGCAAGTCTGCAGCCTGTCTCCTCATCTTCTGTTTGGAAAGGCCCACTTTTCAACGCCCCGAACGGGGCGGCGCACCAGTGGCGAAGTGTGTCCGATCGACAGCTTCTGTGTGTAACCCGTCTCTTCGCCGAATAGAATAACCGTGCAACGTTGCGGCAGGCCATGGTCAGGTGCCCGTTTCGCATCGCCCGTGGCACGTAAAAATAGGGCTGCGGTCGGTTGGCACTATTGGACTGCCTTTTCACCGTAGCGAACGGTTGGAGGAGGGGGGAAGGGGGGGGGGATCGCCGAGTGGGTTTGCTGTAGATGCATGTTGACTGTAAGCGGCATATACTGGTTGCCTGAGGACAAAAACGAAACAAAAGAAAACATACAGTAGTAAATTTCTGTAACGGCAATAGGCATGTGTCTGCTGTAGCAGAAGACTACTCGCACATTGTAACGGAAAGCCGAGATATTCGGCCAGCCAAGACCGTGGGCAACGCCCACCTTCCAGAAGCGCTGGGGTTCGAAGCTGATGAGACTGACCAGCGGTCGAAATAAGCGAGAGGTTTAGAGTATTGCTGGAGGGAACAAAAAAATAAAAATAAAGGAGGGGAGATAACGATGAAGCCAGAGTCGTTGTACAGACATAGGTAACTGTAAAATATGGAGATAGAGGATTTAATGCAGATAAAAAAGAATATAGAGTAGGGATGGGCAAAATGCTAAACTGCAATAGGTGTGAAACTTGATTCGCTCAAGCAGGCTATAGGCGACCAGTTTTCGCCGCCCCCGTTTTAAAGAAGATGCCATTACAAATCGTCATGATCACTGAGACCCTCGTCCCATATATTCCCGTTTCTTCAACTGCAGCTGCACGGCCAATAAGTATGTGGTCTTCATTTAGGATGAGAGTTTGTGTGCATATATGCGAAGTATGCGTCGACGAAATTTCCGCATATCGGGGCATATATAGCGGGACGCAACGCACTTGGAGCCGCTGCTTTGGTTCGTGAGTGTGCGAACGAGCCGCGTGGCCGAGCTGTGAGCGTGGTTCGCTCGGAGCTGTTTCCTTCCAATTGACCGCGAACGATATGCCAGGTCACGTCTGTGTGGTTGAAGCCTCTGCCCTCTCGTCCGTGGAGTGTGGCTTCGCCTCGTATACGGTTACGTTACGCTACGTTACGGTTGGAAGGAGAACTGCCCTGGGGAGGGGGATATACCCGATGTGTGTACGCCCTCGTTCTCCGATCAGCAGAGAAGGCCGCAGGGGGAGCGTTTCGATGTAGTGACGAGGTAACGCGATGTCCTTGCGGCCCGCACCGCACGCACGATGACGGTTCTCGCGAATTTGTGAGTAAACGATGCGCGTATACTATATATTGAAGATCGGCATTGAAAGCGAGTTTGGGGTATATCCGGACGGGTGTACTGGGCGAACCTGTCGTCGTTGTAATAGTAGCTCTATCCAGTAGTAGTAATGAGTCTTTTATTTATTTATTTTCTTTTACGTGTAACGAAGGAATGGAAAGTAAGGAATTCGCTGCTGAACGCGCTGTTAACTGTCCGTAGTCGGGCACAGCTTTAGAAGGCAGCGGCAGTTGCCCCTCAAAAGGCGCATGCTCATGCGCCTCCACAATAGACGCGTCGTGTGCCGGGTGGCCGGGGTGACCCCGCCGACGGAGAACATGGCGGCCCGCGCTTCGAAGCGTGGGCCGAGTCGTATCAGCGGGACTATTTCATTGGTCGCGGAGGCAATCGGCTGCCGCGCTTCGGCCATCTGGGGGGTGGCCTCTCCTGCCTTCTTAAGCTGTACCCTACTTATAGCTATATATGCGCTGACACGTCAACGGCACTCGGCGGTGAGGGTGGAGACTGAGCATAGAAAGAGATTTACATATCATATGTACAGTGAGGTGTTGCTTGCGACTTCGCAGCCGCGTTTGCGTGTCCCCTCTCCAACGTCTGAAATACTGCGGGTGAAGGGATGTGCACTTGGCGGGCTAATAGTTTCCCGCAAAGGTTATACTAAGGGAATTCTGGCGCTGGGGATCGCTCAGCTTATGTAGCATGGTAATTACGGGTACAGCACATGAATTCCTCTAATCTCCGTGCTTGTGACTTCAAAGGACCTTGCGGCGTTACATATTACGCTTTACCTTTCTAAATTTCCAAGCAATCATATTTTTCCAAACGCATGAGGGAACCAGCGCCCATATGCGTGCTCACTGCAAAGTGTTGTATTCATAACGCAATATATATATATATATATATATATCAAGTGATCAGTTTGCAACGTCGCAAGGCCCTTTGACGCCAGAGGGACGAAGCTTTAAGCAGAGCCATGCACGATCGTTCCCATGCAGGATGAACTGCCATACATGCAGTTCTCGTAGACTGTATTGCCATCGACCTCTCTGTCTTTCCTATCAATAAATTCTATTCATTCAATATTGCCAGAGTTCGCTCAGGAGCATGGCATCCGAGATCCCCGTCACCGTGCGCTGCCAGATCTCAGAGGCCACGCGCTGCATCTTGAACAGCGCCAGACATGCGGCGTTGACAGCGCCGTCAAGGGCATAGAGTTTCCTACAAAATTACTAGAGGGAACTCTGGCGCTGCAGTCGTTGTCCTACCATGGGAATGATGGGAAGTACATGGATTTGTCTGATCTTCGTGCTTGTGGATTCAGACGTTCTTGTGGCTTTGTATATTACGCTATATAAATCTTATTGTCGTATATTTCAGCGTAATCTATATTCTTCGAAGTGTAGAAGACGCCGGGGAACGCGTACAATTGCTATTAATTGCAATGATTGAGCTTGTTTATGTGCCCAGATCGAAACGCACCAAGCGTCTCAAAGCACTGGCATGCCCGCGATAAATTCATAAGTGCGTTTCATTCGCTTGTCGATACATGCATCCGTGGCTTAATGGTTTCAATATCAGGCTTCTGTACTAGAGTCCCTGTGTTCGAATCCTGCCGCCGGGCAATTTTAATGCTGTTTATTTAATTATTTATTACGCAATAAACTGTTGAAAATGACGAGTTTACTAAGTCACAAAGCCGTTTGAAGCCAAAAAGGACGAAGTTTAGGCAAATCCATGTACTTCCCATAATTCCCATGCTGGGACAACCGCTCCCATTGTAGCTCACGTAGACACTAGCGCCAGAGTTCCCTCTAGTAATTTTGTAGGAAACTCTATGGTCAAGGGACTTTACGTCACTCGTGCGCCTTCTGTCGCTGCGTGTGCGTGTGTGCCGCTATATATGCACATAATATATATATATATATATATATATATATATATATATATATATATATATATATATATATATATATATATCGACTGTCCGTAAACACGTCCGCGCGCTGTCCCCGGCGCGAGCGACGCAAGCAGCGTTTTGTTCGACCTTTGGCCACCACTTAGATCCATCGACGTTTCGCCAACGCCGCGTACGCTCAGACTGACGTGCGCCATAAATATATAACCTCCTCGAAGTGAGAGAGACGAAAGGTCGAACGAGGAACGAGCAGGCCGTCGGTTGTTTGTAAACGCGAACGCGCCACACTTTTCTCTCTGGACATCCTTCATTCTGATGTTATACGTTCGGTTTCACACGTGCTACCTAATCTTCATACGCATCGATTTCCTATAAATTGACAAACATGTCACCGTACATCGCCAACGCCGTGTCCCTGTATATCGTATGTACACTTTGGTCTTCGCATTATCCATTTGATATATAGGTTTTCCCTCCATTTGTTTTATCGCATTCGAGCGCGTAGGCGTATGGGGCAGGAAGCGAAGCAACTTTGCACGATTTGCAGCAGGAATCCGCTTTATTTTTCGTCCGTACATCGGCGACGAGTAGAGATCGGTGACTCGATATTATCGTTGCAATTGCGTGTCCATGCAGCACAGGTGTTCCTCTTGGAAGCTGCTCGCAAGTATACAGTTTATACTACAAGAAGAGCCTCGATAGATGAAGTTTTTTTTTTTTTTTTTTTTAAGCACTTGACGTTGTACGGTCGCGCGTTCCCCTCGACGAAGTTGCGTGCAGAGGTTCGGTATCGACACGTGTTCTGCTTGCTTTGCTTGAGTCGTTGTATACTTTAAAATTCCGCTTGTGCTGTACGTAAGGACTGCCTGTACAGGCCGTCGTCATTTTCCCGTATATCTACGTTTCTTTTTTCTTTTCTTTTCCTATTTGCTATGTGAGGTTCGGAAAGGCCGAATTTGACGACAAAAAAGAAGTATATAGTTCATGTCGAGGCACTCTCCTCAGAACCTATACGAAGTGGCTCGCGGTAACTGTTAGTTGGAACGCCCATATCAACACATGTACATTCACTTGTGTGCACACGAATTTGCCTTAATCACTTTTTTTTAATATTATTATTTTACCGTCCTTATTCCCTGGTTTAGTGTCCTTTCTCGTTGTCGTCGGCGGAAATGACTTTTCCGTTGTGAGGTTTGGTTATAACGTGAGCACAACCTCCACAAAGAGACCTCTGCTATTGGCTCCGGTATACGCGTACTTTAACGTCAATGGAGGAGTATATACTGCGACCCTTCACTTCGATATACTGCGCTCGTCCGCCGCGGTGATTTACGTGCTTTCAATTTTTTAAAGCGGACCATGTGACCTGTCCCCGCTACTCCGTGCTATTAAGCCGTCTCTATAACCGCCGTATATACTGTCACCGTGCTTTCTTCGAATGTTCATGCAGGACTAGCTATATCAGACGTAAAACATCCGCAAGCTGGCCTCTTCGTAGGGTTCAAGCGCCAACGCGGTGGTGGACTTCGCGCTTGGAGGAGGTTCTAAGAAACTTGGGCGAGAACAGGAGCGTTTCTTGCAATGCGAGCGTATGACGTTCAAGTTGTGCTGAGCCTGTTGCGTTTTAACGCCGCCCATGTGCACAAAATATTGTCGGATGTCCGATTCTTGAACTTCTGAAATGCGAAGCATTTCTTGGCGAACATTTCCCACTTTGACAGTATATCCATCTAGCCGCCGGCCTACGTCTTGCTGCTCTCATGCATGGTCGTTTCGGTAACTTGGTATGCACTAAGATTGGCATAGTATGACAAAAGTGTATGACGAACATAAATGATAGGTCATGACATGAATATCGTTACATGCGTGTCATGTAGGTCTTGAAACAGTCGCCTACGTCTTGGTGTCCTCACGGTCGAGTTTCGTTAACTTGGTAGTCTCCCCGCACACTGCTTCGCATGGCATCGATTCCCAGAGGGCGTGGGATATCTGCAGGCTTTTTCACCCTGCCGTCCTTCAACCTTGCGCACATTTCGCGAGATCTCTCTGGTCGCCGTTCCTTTCTTGTCGATTTGATTCTGTTATTCTGGCCTCCTTGTCGATGACATATAGTATCGGCCTTCTGTAATAAACATGGATTTTCATAAACGCGTGCTTTTCCTATACAGCTTCAATTTTATGTTGAATAAGTGGTTAGATTTATTATTCTCGAGATGACGGTGATGTTGACGTTATCGTTCTTCAGTTCTTCTTCAAACACTTCTGCAAGAAGTGTTTTAATTCGCAGAAAATATGGAGTTTCGGGTAGAAAAAATAAAAGAAAGAAAACCAAATTATTGGGGGGGGGGGGGGGACGTTCTGTGCATAATCGCCGACGGGAAACGCGCGCGTATTTTGCGAAGCTTTCGGAGTTTTGCGGCTATATAGGTTGCGTGAACGCTTAAGTGTGTCTATATATAGCGTCGCCTTCGTGTTTGTCAACTGGGTCTCATTGGTGCCCCGCTCTGGCACGGGTTATAGCACTCGACCGCCAAGTGTGATAGCCGTGCTGACTTTCGTAATTTTGACGAGTACACTATATATAGAAGACGAAGTACGTGTCGCTGGCGAGCACGTCTTCTGATCCGCCTGAAGTAACTATATATTTGACAGCGCGCAATATCTAGGCCACGGGAGGTCCTTTTGTCGACGTCGTCCGCGCGAGATTTTCGAGCGTACCTGCGTGGTCCCACGACGACGTTGGCGCGCGCAAGCGGATAGATGACGTCGAATTTACGGCGACCGCTAGACGTTCAATTGAACGTAACAATTTTCCACATATCCGCCAAAATTGTACGTTGCCTCTATGCCTCCAAAGCGGAAGAGATTGACTTTACGGATTTGCGGTGCGCTTCTTTTGCCGAGTACACAGTTGGGTCGTGGCTTTCAAGTTTCGGTCCTATAGCTGAACAGTTTAGTCGATAGGCCCCTGAATATTCCGCTCGCTTGCCTGCGGCACTTCTGTATTTCCCGTTGCAGGATGTTCAAAACACGCCTGTGTAATCGCCTCTCCTTTCCTATACGGGCATAGCATCGGCGAAAGAGAAGTGAGTGAAGCAAGTACAGCACGGCCCGATCGAGTGCGCGTCGGCAGCTGTCTCGAGGCGGGGTGCGCGTTCGTTCAACCGGGTCCGACGTAAAAAAAGGGGAAAGGGGGTGAAGGCTGCCTGTCGCCGACTTCATTCACAGCTGGCAAAGCGGGGTTAGCGGGGACCAAGCGTTGCTGGCCGCTTTTCTTTATCTGTCACTTGTCAGATGGCGGATGCTGCGCTCTCGCCGCAGCGGGCTTCCTGCCTGCCGTCTTGGAGTGGTGGTCGCGGTGGGGGGGGGGGGGGACGCGCCGCCGTCCTTGGAGGAAGCGTGCGTGCGCGCGTACGTACTTACACGAGCGTAGGCGCGGCCCGACACTTCTCTGCATCCGCTGCAGCGCTCGAGCGTTCATTCAAAAACTCGCGGCGCGGCTAGGCGACCGCTGCTGTTTCTAGGTCGTGCGGGGCGAGCTGGATGGGCGCCGACAGCGGAGCGCCTTCGACGAGCGCGGACCGTGTTGTGCGGCGAAGACCGCTTTGTTGTTGTTTTGCTCGTGCCGCCGTGCGTGGCTGGCCTGGTGAGAGGTTTTTTCCGCGACGGCGCGGACGAGTATAGACGCCAGCGAACAGTAGCAGGCAGATGAGGGCATTTTTTTCTTTTTTTTTCTGTTTGTGGGGGAATGGATGCCCTAATAGTTACGTTTCCGCCGATTCCTGTCGCGTACGACCCCGAGTTCCCGCTGGTCCGACAGCGGTCGCTCGCCTCGCCAGGCCCGACGCCAGCCGCAGTCGTCGGCTGGGTCGCCGTGTCTGCTGCGCCGCAATTGGTCGGCCCGGCGCTGTGGCGACCAATGGGGCGTCGCTATCGCAGACGACGCCAGGGGCCGCCGCTGTTGCTGTGCGCGCCTGTGGCCTGTGCGTTCTCCCTCGGCGGCGGCGGCGGCGGCGCGCGCTTTCCTTCGCCGGCGTCAAGCGCAGAAAAGAGCCAGCGCCGACGGGGAGAGGGAGGGAAGAGGGGAAGGAAGAGCAGCAAACGAGGGGAGACGCGGCGCGAGGAGGGGAGCTTTTTGCGAGTGGCGAAACTTTATGTTGGTTTCCTCCGAAAGGACAGCGCTGGCGGCGGTGGATTGAGGCGTCCACGATGGGGATGGTTCCGTGAAAACGAGCGCGCTGCTGTGCCCTTCGGTGAACCGTCTTTTGGATTACTACGCTACTACTCACTGGGCAACGAGCTGCGCCTCTTCTGTCTCGGCGCCGTGTGTGCTTGTGTGCTGCAGCGGTGGTGCTCTCCGCGCGCGAGTGTGTGTGCGTGTGGTGTGTGCCCCAAGTGTTGTTGGCCCGGGCTGAATGGTGCCCCGTTGTATCCATGGTGGTGGCCCGCAGTGACGGCGCAGCGGCAGCGGGGATGGACACGCCGGACGACCCCGTCCTGCTCGCCAAGCAGTCCGACTGGAACAAGGCCAGCCAGCTCTTCCACCTGGACAGCATCCGCGTCAAGCGTGAGTACCCTAGGCCGCCGCCAGATTGTACACGGCCGCCGCGAGCCCAGTCTTTTCCTCCCTCCTTCGCGTGGCGGCGACTCTCCCCCACCCAATCCTCCTCCCCCAGTCTGAGTGCACCCCCTCCCCTCCTCTCTGTTTGCATGGCTCGTCGGGCGTCGTCGCCGCCGCCGCTCGCTTAGCTTGCGTGCTCTGCCGAGCGGCGGCGCCACCTGCGTGGGCGTTTGCCTCATTCCGCCGGCCGAACATGCCCGTCTGGTGCCATGCTGTTGCGCGATCGTGGTCACCGAGGCCGTGACGACGGCACTCATTCATGCGTCGGCAGCATGTTCAACGACCCTTGGCAAAGCCAACTCTTGCATGGGTCTTCTGGACCCACCTCCCTCCGCGTGCGAAAGGGCTTCTTCCTCGGTTGTGCGCGCAGTCGTCGCGCCGGCGTCTGGCATGCCTGCTTGCGTGCCGTGTACCAACTCACGCAAGCAGACACTTCAAGTGCGCGTACCTATCAAGCCGCGGAGACGCGAGGGACGTGCGCGGTGCTGAGAAGCCGTACAGGCGTCACGCGTGTGCAACGGCGGGCCCGTCTGTTGCCTGCGAAACCCTGCCCCGTTGTTTATTCCATTTCAGTTCATTCTCCAACAGGCAGCCAGCAGTTGCGCGTGTCCGCTGGACGGGGTGGGGCGGAGGGGATGCTCCGATTTGCGCCAGCCGTCGGCGCCGCGCGCTGCTCTTGTGCAACGGCCTGGCTCCCAGATAAGGGGAGCCGGCACTCGCAACAATGTCGCGGGGGTGGAGGGTGCCGCCGCTGCTGCTGCTACCGGGCGGCGGCTCCCCCCGCCTATTTTACGAGCGAGCCGACCTCGGGGCGAGCGCCGCCGCGCCGCCGGGCTTTATCGGCGCCGAGACGGCCTTGGCCAACGGCGAAAGCGCGCTTGTGCAAAGAGCGGCCGCTTCGGGGCTCTGCTCCCCGGCCCACGCCCCTGTCTCCCGTCCGGAGCTGGCTTGGCTGCGTCGCGCGTGTACCCGGAAAACACCCCGGTGAGCCCTTGAATTCGGTCGGTGCAGCCAAGAGACTCGTCGCACGCGTGAGACTTAGTCGGGCTGCATGTGGGTCGCAGCTAAAGGGCAGTTATCGGCACCAACCGCTTCCAGCACGGTATGTGGCAACCGCGATCGTGGTAACCGCGGATTCGCCCAGCTTACGACACAGTGGCATTTGGAGTCCAGCCTGTCGTCAACCACTTGCAGCTGTTTTATTTAACCCGATGCCGAGGTTTTCGGATGCGTTCTAGTTTGTCCGAGGAAGCTGTTGCCGCCAGATGCCTGCGGAATAATATGGACTTAGTCCTCCGTTTGGTCGCATCTGTTCCATTTTGTGCGCGGCTGTTGAAACGGTGGTGGTTGTTTCGATTTGTCTATGGCTGTGCTGGGTTTTCCAGTGACTCACACGAGGCTCACTAGGTTGTGCTCCTCTGACATTGTCAGTAATCGAACATGGTCGTATGGAGAGTTCCACCATGCAGAGGAAAAAAAAAAATTCTTACTGGCTAGTTGGTCAAGACCTCGATCGGCGCAGGTAAAATCAATGCTCGATAATGTTGTTAAGGTGAATGTGTTGTACGTGTACTGATGCACGTACGATAAACAGATGGAAAATAAAGAATCATTACTGAACACTTTAATTGTCAAGTCCCACCGAACGTTACCGCCTCTCGCCGAATCGAGAGAGGCGAGGCGAAGAGTGCAGAACTGTGCGTGGCGTTATTTCATCGCTATAGCAAGAGCTGGCGGAATGTCGAACGGCGTTAAGCTTTCTACACGTCGTCGTGTCCGTCGCGTTGGTGCTCAAACGAGCGAGCGTCGCAAACAAACAAGACGCCAAGAGAATCCCTCACGGACAATGCACTATTTGCACGAAGTCGCGTTTACTCTTCTGTGTTCGGATGAACGCCAATTCGATGTTTTGGAATCGAGTATTTAACGTGAAACGGTCGCCTTATGTTCGAACAATTTGTTTTGACGGCTCATGGATGGTTCCCGATTATAAAGACTGAAAAGGCAGCAACACTGCCCCAGGCGTTGTATAAGATATAAGTGTACCCTACGTATAATTCAGATGTCGTACATTCATTCCGCTTGGCTTGGACTAACCTAAAGTGAGTCACTTGATCTCTTCCGTTCCAAGTTTAAACTTTCCGAACGATTTGCTTTAAACTTGTTTATTTGACAGCTAAGCGTACAACAAGACCGCAAAATAAAAACTACGTACAAGCAATGTAGCAATGTGCTCAAATATGCTTGTCCGGTCCTGTGGGACTCGGCGGGTATATGAAACTCACCAAAGCAGTTGCGGTTCTGCAAACAAAGAAACACTCGAGCCCTTCAGGCACTTCACCGATTTGCCATCGCAATCAGTATTTCCACATTTTCTATGCGATTCAAGCTTCACGTAGTCTAGGAACACGTGTTGCATGTGATGTCATCAATGGGCAGTAGAATTTATCATCACTGATGAAGCTTGAAAACCGAATAGGAACAAAGATGAAGCTCATTCTCAGCTCGAAAGTTTGTAACGTCGACCAGCCGAGCTCCTACAAACTAATTTCCTATAGAAAACATTGTAAACAAAAATACGTAGGCTCCACTTTCGACGCGTACTTGCTGCCGGTCTTGTGTGTCGATCTCGGCGACGTCACCACGGTTTTCGCTCTCAATCTCGGCATTGTCGCAGCCGTTCGCATTGTCGACAGAAGTTTGCCCATTCTTTCGGATCCAACTGATCGACATCCCTTTCCTGCAGTAAGCATCTTCGTCAGTCCATTATTTCGTTGTAAACTATATTATGACCACAGATACCGATCGGGGACATCAAAGTTAACGTCTCCTGAGCTGCTAATTGCAGCCAAGCTTCAGCATTTAAGTTATACGTGTCTGACCTACTGATTTGTGAAAAGGCTACATAAAAAGCGTTGCTGCGAGGCAGTCTGTTAACTAAGAAATAAGGGATTACTCACCGCGCGGTGGAAGACGCGCGCTTTTTGAATTCGACCGGTGTCACTTTGGCTGGACCGGGAGCGCCAACTCGCGCACAGTGGAACAAGTAGAACCTATAAATGCGGCTCTTTGCAATTTGCAAAAATATACTTCGTTTTTACAACGAACTATGCACGCTGACGCCAGTGACTCTGCTAAGGCAGCGGGGACTGAGAAGGATAACGACGCTTTTCGGAGCAGGCTTCGAAGTGGCTTCGGAATCAGTCTGGAAAATGGACGCTGCCGCGGCTACGAGAGGTAAGGTAAGCATCCAAACTCCGACTGAAAGTTGAGCAAGTTAATATATATATCATAAGAAGCCAACAATGACACCAAGGACAACAGAGGGGAAATTATTTGTACCTACCAATTGAAATAAAGAAATTGTAAATTTATGAGTTCCATTAATGGGTGCATTAATTTACAATTTCTTTATTTCAATTGGTAAGTACAAGTAATTTCCTCTGTGTTGTCCTTGGTGTCTTTGTTTGTTGGCTTCTTATGATGTGATTAATACAAATCGGGCACCTCAATTAACCTCCTTTCTTCTAGTTTACACACACACACACACACACAATGCATGCCACTGAAAGGCATGCGTGGAAACACTACCATTTCTTTATTTATCTTATTTGTAATTTTGGGGTTTTACGTGCCATAACCACGATCTAATCATGAGGCACGCCGCAGTGAGGGGACTCCGGATTAATTTTGACCACCTGGGCTTCTTTAACGCGCACCCTAGTGATGCACGGTATACGGTCGTTTTTGCATTTCGCCCCCTATGCGTGTAAATGCGGCCGCCCCGGCTAGGGTTTGATCCCGCGCAACCCCGCGCGGTTAAGCACGTGGCCGGCGTTGCGCTGCTATATTTGGCAGACGAGATTAAGAAGTTTGCAAAGACGACACGGCCACAATTGGTACATGACCGGGGTCGTTGGAGAAGTGTGGGAGATGCCTTTGCCCTGCAGTGGGGCGTAACCAGGCTGCTGCTGCTGCTGCTGATGATGATGATGATTTGGCAGTGCCACTCAGCCATTAGCAGCCACCGTGAGCAACCACGGCGGGTGCGCGCTACTTGAGTTCGTGTTGAGACGCCCGGCTTTCAGCAATTATGGATCCACTATTGTGGCACTCTATTGCGTGGCTCATTCAAAACGGGCTCATCTCGGATGCTGCAGCGGTTCAAAGTCCATTTGCTGCGTGCCCCGCTTCTGTTTCCCTGAATACCTGAACAATCTAACGTGGCGGCCAAGACCTTCTTTCGGCTCCGAAATCGCTTTCGGTGCTTGCGGCCTGGAAAAAAGCACGATGTTTGAGATCTGTTTTGTTAATCAGAGGCAGCCGTCGCTGGGCCGTGGATGTGGACGCCGCCTATATACCATAAATACTTCGTGGCAAAATAGATATCTTCAACACTTTGTGTTCGCAGTATATAGGTTCGGCATTGCATATATATATATATATATATATATATATATATATATATATATATATATATATATATATATATGCTGTGTACCATGAAACCTAAGGAGAACGAGGTCCGATGGCGCGCGTGAGAAAAATAAAAAATAAAACTGCTTGAACGTACTTGCAGCGCCAAGGCCAAGCATTGTGTTAAACAAGAGACAACGCGGACCATTCCATGTTTGCGCCTTGCACCGCAAGTAAATCGAGGATGACCCACCGACTATTATATAGAGCTTCAGTGAGAAAAAAAGAAATCCACGACATCTGCTGCGAATTAGGTAACACTGGCGGAACTGTTGCAAACTCTTGCTTGTTGTGACACTTACAGATGCGCACAAACATGCAATGCTTTACAATGCGCCACTTCCTCTGTTCAGTGGAAATCTCGGTCGTACATGCAGCAAGCGAGCGGCACGCTCTTGTTATCTGCTCATCGACGCTAAATCGCCGATTAGCGCATGCCGGTCTCGCGTGCGAGGCCACTTGAGTGTTAAGTTATACCACGAAACGATAAGCGGCGGGCAGCGCGTGCGAGGTCTAAGTGCGAGCTGTTCAAAATAAATGAATGTAATATATATATATATATATACGGTGGAAAAGAGGACACAGTCGGGGACAGTAAAGACGACGAAGTGGCAACAGCCAAAATGTCACGGGTATAAAATATTTACACGATGTACTTACACGATGCGTATATATACAGCGGCACAGAACCCCGAGAGGCTGTTGCCACTTCGTCGTCTTTACCGTCCCCGACTTTGTCCTCTTTTCCACCGTAACACGACCCCCGGCAGGAGAAGCACCGTCCCGGTGCTATATGTCCCGGTAAGGGCATAGTACGGCTTAAGCCGAGAGACGTGTACGACGTCAGGTGATGTGGAACCGGGTGGCATGACGGAGGTCTCGGGGATGATCTCGTAAGTGACATTGGTCACTTGACGTAGAACATGGTAAGGGCCTTTGTAGCACGGGAGGAGTTTCTCGGAGAGCCCCACTCGGCGGCAAGGGGACCAAAGTAGCACGAGAGAGCCTGGTGAAAAATATGTGTCACGATGGCTGCGATTGTAAGCGTGTCGTTGAGATTCCTGCGATGCCAACAGAATATTAACATGGTGCCAGATACGATCTTAAGACGTGTAGCGTCCGGTTGTCATGCCACAGGTGACTTAACACCGTAGGCTTTATAATTGTATCTATCCTCAGTGATGGAAGTGCTGCGCATTGTTGCGCCATTTTGCGCCATGCCATTGAGCTGCCAAAACGCTAATTTCGAATGAAGTTTCCAAATTTAGCAGGACGTGCGTGTTCAGTGGCAACCACACACACGCGTTGGCTAGCACTTAGCCCTGCAATCCAAGCTTAAGCAATCCGCTTCAGCGTCGGCGTCCTTGGAGTGTCGGTGTGTTTGGTGGCGTAATTGTAATTATAGGCCACAAGAAACTGACAACCATTTTGTGCTACACAATGCATTACGAATGTTTTATGAAGGTGTAACGCGTTTGCGTATATGCGGACCAGCTAAATATGATTTGAACTGGCGCTCGTTTCACGGGGCAGTCGTGAAGGAAAAGCCGCGCTGAATGAATAAGGTCGGACAGTCTGCTCAGCGTGTATAGCTCATCAGTTTCGCTATGTATTTTAACGTTAGATTTTGCGCTCTATATTGGTACGTCTGCATCGATTAATGGGCGAACGCCGTGTGTGTGACGTTGTAAATCTATTTCGCACCTATACGCCACGTCCGGTTACTGGGATGTAGTGCTGCACGCCGACACACGGTCTGCGTGCTTTCATGAAACTTATTGGTCACAAATATGAAACCGCATCGTCACTCAAATTTGCTACACTGTATTCCACCAGACCACACCGCACCACACCAAATCAGGCTCTCGCCACCGCAGAACGGAAGTCAAGGATGTGTAAAGCTTCATATTTAGTCAACTTTGACGGTGAAAATGCGATTGTAATCAAACGTTTAGCGAAACCGCAAACCTCCGAAATTGCGTTCCTGGCAACCATGTCCACGTTAGCGGCTTGGACAGATCGGGCCCGAAAACTTTAATAAACCATCGTTCGGTGCAAGGAATATCGGTTGCCGTTTTACATTGGCGCTGTGGCGCCTGTGGCAGAACTAAGATTAAGCCCGAATAATCGAGCTTGATAATGTTGGTAGACGGCGCAGACCGAGAAGCCAGTGAGCATTTTTATCCCTTTACTGTTTTCAAAAGTATCTTCGAGCCTTTTCTCGGCGAGTGATGTGAAATATTGGCAAATGTGCAATGACCAGTATATGCAGTACGTCACTTCGCATTTATTCTGTATGGGGTATTCCACTATCTTGACTGAAGGTCGCCAAGAATTAAAAATTACTTCACTATACGCGAACAGCATTCACTGTACCTTGATAGGTGCTGTTCATGGTGGCCACTGTGAATATTTCTCGTTTATTGTGCACGAATATGTAGGTGGCTCCTTCCATTTTCGTTCTTTATTTATGGTTTTTAGCTCCTCGATCTCCCGGGGTCACTGCTAAACTGTTACGTTAGGCGCGCCTTGCTGTGTTGCGCGCTTCCGGAACTCACTCTCTCGCTCACTAACTCACATTTTTCTTTTCTTTTTTTAATCTAGCGCTGCGCCAGTGTCGGCTTGCTTTCGCTCCTTCACGAACAAGGCCCGTTAGTCTCGGTTGTCTTTCGGCGCTTTAAAAAAGAGCACGACAATTAAGAATAGCGTTTAATGAGAACGCGACACTCTTGGCGTATATAACAGAGATATTTATTGTACACGGCAAGACTGTGCCGCCTGCTTACGAAAATAAAGCAAGGAAAAACAAAAGAACTTAAGGTGAACACTTTTGTTGAGGCAGATATGAAGGGCGACTTTATAACGCTTGGATTTAAGCGCCAGTGAAGCGCGTGCTTTTGTTGCCAGCTTATAGAAAGTTCTGTAATCGAAAGCGACTGTGCAAAGAAACGCTGCCGCAAATCCGCGGAAGCTCTTCGTTCCTCTCTCTCGTCACAATTGCGGTAAAAAGAAAATGAGTAAAGAGCCCGGGGCATCACAGAGAGCAGCACGCAAAAGTTGCTCGGAAAACAAAACAGTAAGACAATACGCCAAAAAGTAAAATGGACTAACGGGCGCCTAGTGCCGCGCCGGCGGTATATGGACACGCCTGCGTTGACGACGTCGCTGTCTGGCGTGAGACGCCGCGGGGAGTGCGTCTTTTCGCGTTTAAAAGGCAAAGGGAAAGGGGGGGAGAAAAGAACGAAAAGAAAGAACGGCGTCCTCTCTCTTCATCTCCCTCCCGCCCCTCGCTTTTTCTTTTTCCCTGCCTCCGGGCTTCTGGCATATGTTTCTGGTTCGTCAAAACAGCGGCCGTTTCCTAATTCACTGTCACCGACGGCATACACGCGACCGCGGGCGTCTTTAAGGACCTTCAGCAACTGTGCTCGCGTCGCCGTCCTTTTGTGATGATCGTGCTTTTTCTGTGTGTCTGACGCGAGCGACGTTTGCGTCTCGGCGCGTGCGCTGGCTCGTACGAGGCGCCCGCCGTTCCCGCTGCGTTTAACGGGGGGGGACCGTGCGACAGTGACCGACCACTTATAAACGTTCCGCAACGCGGCGAGCGACACGTCTTTCCGAGTAGGCGGCTGCGCTCGCAGCTTACTTAGCTGCAGTACGCGAGTGGGGACCACGCGCGTATACGTCGACGGGTGGATCTGCGCTCTTCGGGATAAACCAACCGCTTCGCGTGCTTAGCTGGCTCACCCCGTAGAAACCATTCAGGCCGACTAGGGCGTCCCATTCTGGCGAGCGCTTCGTGGCCCAGCGTTTTCGCCCTGTCGGTTCGTCCGACTGTGCGCGCGAGGGCGTTTTCCTTAGTTGCCTAGCAGTGTGCTTTGCTGGGCCAGTCGGTGCATGGTGAACGTGTGGGGTGTTACAGCAAGTACGGACGCGAGCACAAGTAAAATGAACAGACAGGACAAAGGACGGACAACCAACGTTGTCTTGTCCGTTCCTTTTACTTGTGGTCGCGTCCGTGCTCGCTGGAACACCCTGTACGTTCTCCTTAGTTTCTTTTATTGTTTGCCTATTGGTTGTTAGCTGGGTGAGCACACTTTTCACCGTGGAACCCTTTTCGAAGGACCAGGCCGCATAGCAAATATTGGTTATATGCTGGAAATTGTCACGTGCGCTCTAAGGAGTGTTCTACCGCAACAGTTTTTCAATTTAGTTCATTTATAGCAGGGAGATAAATATTTGAAAGGGCGCGAACCCATCATTTCAGGTTGGCTCCAATTCAGGACGTCTTCAAGGTCGGCCGCACCTGTTGACAGCGCGAGCGGCCGTGTGGATTTCAAAGCTCCCATATCAGTTGCACTATAATTAACTAAGCAATTCTTCGCCTAATTCTGAAGTTGAAGACGAGCAATATACATGCAATCATATCCGTTAAGGAAAGAGAGAGAGGGGGAGCAAGAAAAATCTTGTATTTCTGACACTGATATCAACAAATGCACCTTCAAACAATGTGGCTAAAGTGCATTGATGCTCCAGTACTATGAAAAAATGAAGCCGTGCGCGCGCGCGCGCGTGTGTGTGTGTGGCGCAAATTGTACGCAAAGTATCTTCCCGCGCCACCCGCCGCCTTTTTTCTGTATCTTGTGGTAATCTAAACCCTCATCACGGTTAGGTTACCCTAACCCACGAGTCATACATGCATTCCCTCGTGTAAGGTCGAAAAGAAAAAGAGAGAAAGAAAGTAAAAGTAAGCAGGAGGGCGCGGTTCACATCTACAGTAATTAGGGCGGTTTCCTGTCCGGCAGTTTGTCGAGCTTGCGGATATCGCAACTCTGTTCCCCCTTCCCCGCGGCAGTGCATGTATAAGTGGGCAAACGAAAGCACGACTGGTTGATTAATGGCCGTTGGTATATACTTCGGCAAGTTAAGCTTGACGGCGTGCTTCGCTTGGCCGCCACTATATAAACGCGCGTTGACCGCGCGGCCCCAATTTTAGCCACTGACTGCGTCATATACCGAATTTATTCTCACCTAGGCCGACAGTTTTAAACATGAGTATCGAAACTGCCAGGTCGGCTTAGATTCGAGGGTTTCGCTAACAATTAACCGTCGGAACTGCAAAAATGGCTCACTGCTAACGCCAGCACCAAAAGACATAATGTAGTCATTACTATCCGCCGCCGCAGCCACGTAGTAGTAGTACATATAGTACGTTCTACTACAGCTCAGTGTAACTGTAGCGCCAGTTTGACAATATTGAATACGTGCAGTGTGGGCACAGTCAGCGGGTTTTCTTTCTGGGTCTTTTTCGTTCCTTCTGCTTTCTTTTTCCTATTTTTCCTTTCTACAGTTAGCTTTCGGGAAAATGCTGATCGAGCGACTGAGCACGCGCTCTTAATAACCGTCACCGCCATGGACGTGGTGCGCGCCCTCAAGTGACAGGGCCGCACACTCTTAGTACAGTAGTGCCTGTACAGTGAGGTGGTGCAATTGCGTGGCTGGCGGAGTTGACATTGGCGGTATGTGTCACTTTATTTTTCTTTTCTTCTTTTTTTTTTTTGTGGCTGCTGTCGTTTGCTCTATACATAGTCGGCGCGCATTCGAAGAAAATTTCTCATTTTATTTTTCGACCTTCCGAAAAAGGGGGTGGGGTCTGCCAAGAATCGAGGCTGGCCTAGATTCGAGGGAATGCGGTATATATGTTGTGCCCACGATGCGGCCCCCGTCGTGCGTGCGACCGTGTTTGGGCGCGCGAGCCGAGCGATACGTGTAGTACTATATACACTCCCGCCCGCAGCATCAGTGCAGACTGCGGTCTGAGCGCGGCACCTGTGCTATATCAAGCGCACATGCAGGTGACTCAAAGCCTCCCCATCCACCCCCTTCCCTTCTCTATATTCTTTCTCTCGCTTCGGATTCGCTTATTTGGGTGGCTGTGCGTGTGCGCAGTATGGGCCATCATTGCTGGTGGCATTGCGTGTTTCGAGTGAAACGCGGAGGAAAAAAAAGAATAATAAAACAGCTGGCGCTCGGCGCGCCTGTTCGGTTTCCGATCCTCGCGGTGATTTGCCTCTCCTTAGAAGTCCTCCTCGTCTGTGCATGCATATTGACCGTTTCGGACGGTCGGCGAATCATCTGGGTAAGTAGATGCTGCGGGCTTTGAAACACGCGTGGTGGTGGAACCAAGCTCGCGCTTTTTTCGCCGTGCATCTTTCTCAGCGTTTCTTCAAGGGTTGACTTTTTTCACAGTGTATATGGCTAGCCGATTAGTCCGTCCCTCCGTCCGTCTGTCGGTCGCCTGTACACCGAAAACTCTTCCGGCGCAACGCCATGCGCATGCGCGAAGAAAGAAAGAGAGACGCGCGATTAGCCAGTGCGCCTAGATAGCTCAAGGCCTGTTTACTCCGATTCATGCCGTCGCTCTACCTGGACCGAAATTTTCATTGATAAGGCTGGCGGAATTAAAGTGGTGACGTCAAAATCACTGTTGCCTACTCCGGAGGATCCCCATCAGATTCTATGGCAGTCAGGCCGTGTAACATGACGCCATGGATCGGAGTGAAAAGGCCTTGTCTTATATATGTGGTGTTGGATTAGCTGCGCCAGTAGTGACGTCGTTGCTCTCCCTCGCAGCCGAGCGCGCGCGCTGCAGTTTTTCTCCGGCTCCGAAATAGGTAGGCCACGCGTCACACGTACCCCCTTAGGAACAAGCAGCTCTCGAATCAGGGCACAAGAACAGGTTCCTGCAGCCGAGCGCAAGCAGCAACTGCGCACCGAGGACCCGGCAGCCGGCCAAGCTATCGTTTAATGAGCCCTCGGGATTAACGCTGTAATAAACACCGACGCCACACGTTTCAAGTTCGCTGGTTAACCACTTGTACGGAGTCCTTGGGCGGTGTTTTTTTTCCCTCGCTCACCAGCTATCGTCGTCTCACCTTAGAAAAGTTTGATGGTCGTTACGCCATATTGAGAGGTTGCATGGGTAAGAGAGAGGGAGATCGAAGAAACGTCCCGTGCGCTGTCGCCGCGGCCTATACACGTCATGTGCTGCACTATATTATACGGCGCAAGAAGCTAGGATATATTAATAGGCCGCACACAAAAGCACCAAGCGGGCTGGCTTACCTCTCCCCACCCTGTGGGACGCACGACTGTGCCATCTCCTCGCAGGTGTGTGAATTGATAAATTAAGTTAAATTATGCGGTTTAACCTATACTGCAACTGAACAGTGGGTTAAGGCGCCTATAGCGAAAGGCCTCGAGGAAAAAATTTTGACCGTCTTACTTAACCTAAACATTACCGCACGAGCATTTTTTTTTTTTTCCATTTCGCCACAGTCGAAATGCGGCCGCGTGACCGAGAGTCGAAGTCGCGACGAATGAATGAGACTTAAGAGTATACGGTGTGCGCCAATCACGCAAACACATACATGACTGGCACATATGTCATTTTCGATTCAGTCTTCGAATCGATTAATCGCCATTCGTAAATGCGAATATTTTTCTAATACTTTTCGAATATTTCAAAACATCAGCTGCGCCCGAGTAATCAGAACACTGGAGCAAAAAGTACGGTAAAATTTCAACCCCGCGGGCATAGTATGCACATAAAACATAACTTGTTTGGGGGAGCAGACTTAAGTCACTTAAGAGGAAGCTTTAGCTTGGGCCCAACTCCGACGCGGCCTATTCAAATACACGTAAAACGCAGAAACGCTTTTCTTAGATAACTTCTGGACCTATATTAATGAAATGTGTTGCATTTGAGAGAGAAATGGAAATTCTAGTGACTGTTGGAAGCCGATTTTCGATTTATGGCCTGAATTTGGTTGAAAGGATTCTCAAAATTCGAAAGTTATAAGAAATAGAAGTACGAATTTCACAAGGTAATAGCTCGCCATCAAGAACAGATATCGCGATTCTGTAAACGACGTCCATTAGATCATTCAAAGCGGACAAATTCAGTGTGTCAATTTATATATAACGCCATTTTTTACGTTGCGTACAAGGGTTCTGCAAAAGCTGTATTTCCATATTACAGAATTATTTGAGATTCATGTGTAACACATCAATTTTGTCCACTTAAATGTACTATTAGATGCAATTCATATAACTGTGATATCATTTTTCATTGCTGAGTTACAGAATTGTGAACTTCATAGTTTCGTTTTCTGAAAATTTGCGTTTTTTGTCAATTTCTTTGTAAAAACAAAAATTGACGACCCAAATAGAAAATACGAAACGAACAGTATCTAGATTTTAAGTTTTTCTTTTAAATGCAACACACCTCGTCAAGTTTGGAGGAGTGGTCGCTGAGAAAAACGAATTCTCCTTTTACACGTATTTATATAGGAGCACCCGAGATAAAGCTTCCTCTTACAGCATATACATGCGCAGCGATCATTCGCATGTACTCTCTGAAGAGTCGTTTGCATGCGAAGAAGCTACTTGTTTGCTCGAATGCCTAATTAATTTGTGCTTTTACCAAACGACGCATCATAATGTACTATGCAATGACAGAAACTTGCTAACCTTAAGAATACTAGGATATGAACATCGTTTTATATTAATTGTGATAACGGCTCTTCATTATTCGAAAAATGTTCGAAATAGCATTCAATTCTGTTCTGGCACTATTCGATTCGTATTCGATTCGGTCTAGAGTCGGTGAGTAAAGACTTTATTGGAAAACAAGGTATTGACGGGTGACCTTGTGGTTAGGCAGCCATGAGCCCCTGGGCCCGGGCGACTTCTTCAGCTGTCTCGATGACCTTGGCCTTCAGGGCCGGAGCTGAGCAACACCGGCCTCCGATTCGGTCAAAAAAAAAAAAAAAACATCGCTACTCGCACATCCCTGGCTTTGAGAGACGCAAATATGATGAACAAAGAAAGCAACGCGTGCGTGTGAGATATAAAGCGGCGCAAGCTCGTATATACATCTGAACGTCAGAGTGCAGTGCCATCGCAACGGCTGCTGTCGCGACTAACTTTCTCGCAGTGGCAGACATTGACGTAGTTACCTTGAGTGTCAGATCGGTCGCGGCTTCTTTACTGCGCCAGGACGTCTAGTGACGTTGTAGGTGACCTGGAAGTCAGGTCGATGCCCTCGAAACACTGACGTCGCTGTAGAACATCATCTGCTCTAAGCTGGGCTACATTTTTATAAGCTGCGCTATGTTTTTTTTTGTTTCTTTTTTTCTTTCCGTTTATTTTTTATTTCCCTGTCCTTAAACAATCAGTGTTCGTTTCATGCATACGAAGAGATCGTCCGTCGGGCGCAGCATGCATGCATCTTTCTCTTTAACGAAGGCGCCGGGTTTGTCGCACGCAGCAACTCTGAACTGGCATCCAAACCCGCGCTCTGAAGAGTCCGAAGGAGCGGCGTCTCGCAACGTTAATTGCCGATGCACGGTGAGCGTAATCGCAGCGCGGGTTGGCAGTGGTGTGCGCATGCGCGTGACGTTCCGCGCGAGCCTGTCACAGTGGGAGGCATGCAATACCGTGTGTCCCATATAACGTTAGCCAAGCTGTTCAACGAAAATACAGTTTTGAAAAACACGGTGCATGATACAAATATATAATACATATGGTGTTCGGTCGTCATATATGGGTCTGGTGACCGAACACCGTAAGCATTAAAGTCGTATCTTGCACCATGTTTTTTTAATCTTTTTTTTTCTTCTTCCTTGGCGTAGCTTCGCTACCGTTAGCTGGGACGCCCTATATGTAAAGAAAAAGAAGCGATAATTACCGCAGGATGTCAGCGAATGCGCATGCGTATAATGATTCTTATATTGCCCGACAGGCAAGGGCGCCACAAACTCTTCATTCGTCTTCGTCTGTGGCGCTATTTATGCCCTTAAAGTGACACTAAACCGGGACATTAAACCGAGTTAAATCGATAGATTATTCGCCTAGATGTCAATCATAATTTTCTGTGTGCCAGTGTATATGACTGGTGTGTATGACTGTTGCCTGGAAACTTGCCACCGAAGGTCCGGCTGCTGCTCCTCAATCTTAGTCGCCCGCGCCGAAGCGGAGAGTTGGCGTGTAATCCCCACGTGACCTCCATCTCTGCCGCTCTGTCTGAATCACACGTCGTGGCGTGAATCACCCAGTGCTGAGAGGTATACCATAGTCCAACACAGCTCTATGAATTAAGTGCAAGATAAAAATTCGCTTAAAGGAACACGCTGTTAGGCTTTAAAGAATTGTGACGCCGAGCGAAACGGCTTCCGTTCGTCGAATATGGCAACGAAGGCTCGTAACCAAGGTAGCACGAAATGTCAGGCTCCATATCGATCATGAATCTTGAGACATCCATATATGGCGCAGTCTTAATTCGAGGTTAATTATAGCTGCGCGCTTCCAGATTCGAGCCATTCGCATTACGAGGAAGCTTTAGTTCGGCCCCCACTCCGATGCAACCTGTTCAAATACACGTAAAACGCAGAAACGCTTGTGTGAAATAATCGCTTGGCCGATTTTAACGAAATTTGTTGCGTTTGAGACAGAATGTTAAATTTCGCTAACTGCTGCAAGGGGAATTCCTATTTAAGCGCTGAAGCATTTAAATGGATTATTCAAAAATTAGAACGTTAAAAAAATAATAAAGCACGACGTTTACAAATTT